>NW_027512861.1:0-600000 GCF_048772815.1 Callospermophilus lateralis
TAGATATAAGTGATCCATATGCTCTTAGGAGCTACAAAATTAATCATATGCTTATCTAGTCACCACTTTTCAGTCTTTTGTGAATTAAATATGGATTTTCACTGTTATTTAGGAAAGTAAGAGAAGAGAAAGTTGAGTCCAGGAGGTGAATTAGGGCCACACTATGGCAAGTCTTTAATACCAAAATAAGAATGATAGTCCATATCCCACAGCAACGCAGAGCTATGGGAGTCTTTCAGGCTTTATGCACAAAGGTAGAATTGGTACTCATGAAGGGGTCCTGCAGAGGTGGGGACTGAAGGAAGGGCTTGCAGGGAGCAAGGCAGAGTGAGGGGGTGTTTTATAAAAAGAGAATAGGACACTGCTTTTGATTTTAGTATCAAAAGATGAGATAATGAACAATCAAGAATGGGTGGCAACAGAGAACCTTTCATTTGGAATACAATTCTGTGAAGCTTCTTCAGTTCCAAGTTGAGTTCCTGGAGCACAAGTGCATTTTGTGTTTTTGTGTTATCTTCTTTCCTAAAAATTATATCAAAATGGTGTTTACCACTCTTCCTCCTGGGGCAGGATGCAGGCCAGCCTTCTTTCTGCCTCATGTGTCAACTGGATTCATCACCTGGGTCCTGCAAAGCCTGTCCAGGTCCCTGAGCCCCTTGTCTTTCAACAACCTGTCAGAGGGGTAAGTCAGGCTCCTCTGCTCAGGAGAGCATGCCTTTCCCACTCCAGGTATCTGCTGGGAAGAGATGTGGACCAAGACCTGAGAAGCCACCCCAAACAGGGCCCCTCAATCTTAACTACAGTTGCCAGAAGCATCGACTTGAGGTTTGTTAGTGGCACTGGGGTTTGGCAACATTACCCGGCAAAAGTGATCATGTAGCTGTGGCAGAAGGATTACAAGTTTACAATCAGTCTGGGCAATTTAGCATGACTTTCTTAAAATGAAAAGGGCTGGGGATGTAGCAGTGGTGAAGCACTAGAGTCCTAGCACTGGAGCTGGACCCTCAGTTACTTCCACTCTCAATACTGAAGTTAAAAAATAAATAAATAATAAAATGAAAATTTTAGAAAAAGATACAGTTTATTTAGTGAGTCCATAAAGTGGCCTCACTTAGCCCTGAGTGAAATTCACAACGATAAACCCCTCAGGGAAAGTTGGACAAAAAAATGTCAGTGAAAGACAAGAAAATGAGCACAGATGGGGAAGAGAAGGGTTTCAGGGTTGGGTAACTGAGCATCTTCAGTGCCCTTGAAGTCTCAATGGTAACATGTTGTGTCTCTAGCAGAATCTGGAGGAATTGAGCTGTCTCTCATTGGTGAGCAGAGCTGTCTGGAGGAAGCATGTTCAGTTAAGGACAGCCTACTAATTCTCTGTAAAAGTGATATTAACCACATGCAGCCCCAAAAGCCTTCTTTGTACATGATAGTTGGGCAAAACAAAAATGCTCTTCATTCATCACTGACTGGAATCTATATTTTTGTTTCTAGTTTAAAACCATAAAAAAAGGCAAATAAAATTATTGATTACTAAAATATACACAGTGCACTTTTTGCAACAGATTTGCTACTAAAACTATGATTTTAAAAATAAAGAAAAATAATGGCAATGAAACAGTGGACAAGTAAACTCCAGGCCCTTATCTCTAACAGAAACATTGAACAACTAGAAACACTAAAAGAACTTTATAGGAGAATAATAGAAATTTTAAAAGAAGCTGAATTTAAAATGGTAAGAATTTTTTTCATTCTTTCTTGCCCCTGCCCTACTTTGCAGTTTAGGGGGTTCAGCAGCTGGATACTCAGTTACTTCCACAACCCAGAGACAGCAGAGAATGATTTGTAACTCTACCTGAGCAATTGGTTCCTGAAGCACAAAACTTAAGTGCTCAAAGAGCCAGAAGTGGCTCAGAATAGGAGAAACCATTGAAAGTAATATGTAGAATTCATGGAAAACATTCTTATAGAAACTACAGATGCCTAAAGCAGGACACCACTGACTGAGGAATATGATAGGGCAGCTCAAAGTCCCTATAAAAAAGATGGGGTAGACTCCCAGGGAAATTCAAACAGGGTGGAAGCACAAACAGGCATGCAAAGGAGGCAAGAGAGAGAAACAGGTAGGGAAGATATTGCATAAGAATTCTCAGAAGGCACAAGCCTTCAAGGAGGCTGGCTAGTGAGGTCTACTCATGAACAGAACTAGTGTGGTGGCTGTTTTCTTTAATGCTCAATTTTCAATAAGCAAAGAAACAATAAAACTTGGTCTACTCAAAAGAACAAAATAAATCTCCTGAAATCATAGGTTTTGGACTTACTAGAAAAAGTTGTTTTTATTTCCTTTTTTGCTTTACTGAGGATGGGGCACAGGTCCTCATTCATGCTAGGCCAGTTTTCTAACAAAGTATTCTAACATGCCCAGTCCTTTTGGAATTTATTTTGAGTCACATGGCATCACTAAGTTTACCAGGATAGACTTGAACTTGCAATTCTTCTGAATCATTCTCTCACAAAACAGTGGCTGAAACAGTCCATTTTCATTATACCTGCCCTACAAAAAAAATGCTAAACAGAGTTCTTCAAGTTGAAATAAAAGAATACTAACAAGTAACTCAAAGCCATATAAGAGTATCAAGTTCTCCAGTAAACGTAAGTACGTGGTGCATTGTCCCTAAAGCAAAGAGGTTCAATGATATATTATGTCCCTGAATGTCCCCTCTCTGTTCCCAAAATACCTCAGCAAGTTAAGGGAATAATGAAATTAAGACTAAACTGGAAAGTCTGGATGCATACTGTCTCAAAGGACACTGGCATTCTTTTTTGCACACTGGAAACTGAAGAACAACAGTTCGATGTGTAGAAAGCTACTTTCTTGCATATACATCAGGAGAGTTGCTCCTCAGGATCTATTCAGGCTAAGCCTGCTAATGCTGATGACCTCACTGCTTCTGCAGCCTAACATATCAAAAAAATAGAAGATAAAAACCCTTCTCTGAGTGGGGACAGACATGGATTAGAGAACTTTGTGGAAAAGATATATATCACTTGTCCAGCCAGCCACCAGTGAACAAAACACTGAGAGAAAAGAGCTATTAGCTAGCAAAGTACTGTGAGGGGCAGAATTGCTGTCAGCCTGTCAGCACTGAACTATTCTTACAGCAGTCACTAATCTCTCACAAGCTTTCTCCAGTGAACCACATGTCTTCCAAACTGTACTCAGTCACTTTCTTTGGTCTGTCTGTAACCCACCCTACTACTCTGGCACACTTGGGCTGTAGATAAATTGGACATGGATAAATTTAAGATCAGTAATTACTGAAATTTTAGTTATAGCTACAATTCATTTCCCTATAATATTTGAAAGCCAAAGCCATAAAATAGTTATAAA
Source organism: Callospermophilus lateralis (assembly GCF_048772815.1). NCBI lineage: Eukaryota > Metazoa > Chordata > Mammalia > Rodentia > Sciuridae > Callospermophilus > Callospermophilus lateralis. The sequence continues at coordinate 3,386 of NW_027512861.1, forward strand.
TATATGTTGATGGGTAAAAAAAATACATAAAGATGTAATTTGTAACACCAATAATAAAAATGAAGGAAGCAGTACTAAAGAGTTTTGTATGTGACGATATTAAGCTGGTATCAATTTAAAGTTGATTGTTTTACCTTTTGGATGTTACATGTAAAATCTATGATAATTACAAAAAAATTACAGAAATTACACTAAGGGAAAATAGAAGTGTATAAAAAACTCTGAACAACAGAAACTCAAAGAAAGCCACTAAACAAAACAAATGTAAAACAGAGAAAACAAATTACCAAATGGCAACTGAGGCACTAAGCAATTCAATGAGACCCCATCTCTAAGTAAAATATAAAACAGGACTCAGGATGTGCCTCAATGGTTGAGTGTCCATGAGTTCAATCCCCGGTATCCTCACACACAATTGTAAGGCCACCAGTAGAAGTCACTACTTTAAATAAAATAGGGTTCAATTATCCAATTCAAAGGTGCACGTTATTGTAATGGTTTAAATAAAAAAACAGGATTGATCTAAATTCCCTACAAGGAACTCACTTAAGACTCAAGTATACAAGATAGTTTATGAAATTTGGAGGAGAGCCAGGCATGGTTATTAGTAACAGCAGTCAAAAACAGAGGATGCCAAAAATTGTTTCAAGAGGCAAATAACATAGTAACATGATCTATTGACCAAAATGATGTAAAAATCATAATAAATATATATGTAGCAAACATTAAGTCCCTTCAATTAAATAGAAATCATTGACACTGAACATAAAATGAAAATATGAAAACAACAAAAATTGAACATAAATTAGATATACCCAAAAGAATGGTCAGAGACTTCAGTAGCACAGTTTCAATACTGGACAGAATAGAATAAGATCAAAATGAATTAAAAGAACTTAGCCAATATCATCAACCAATTAGACCTAACAAGATATAGAAAACATTTGGCCTAAAAATAAGCATATACATTTTTCTCAAATGCACATGCAGCATTTTCCAACACCATAAATCATAAGAGAATAATTAATAAATTTTGTAAAATTCAAAGTATCTGTATCATACAAAGTATCTTTTTTATCACAATGGAAAAAAAAACAAAGTAGTGATCGATAGAAAACTGGAAAATGTACAAATATGTGGAAATAAAACAACATACCTTGAAATAAATTACCAATGAGCCAAGAAAGAAATTGCAAAAGAAATATAATGAGATTGATGAAAATAAAAAGATATCATGCCAAAATTTTATACCAAAAGTGCCTGGACAAAGAACAAATTAAACCAAGAGCTGACAAAATTAATTAAAATAAAGTAGATAAATATATATTTTCCCTCTCTCTCTCTAACATGAGAGATATTATGCTGAGTGAAATAAGCCAATCATGATATGACATATACCATATGATTCTACTTTTATGCGGTATCAAGAGTAGCCAAATTCATAGAGACAGAAAGAATGATGGTACTCACAGGAGCTCAGAAAAAAAAGGTCAATATTGAATGGCTATGCATTTTCCCTTTGGGAAAACAAATAATTCTGAAGATAGATAATGATGATGATGAAACAGCAAGGAGAATGTATTTAATGCCAATGAACTATTCACTGAAAATTGATTTTAAATGGTCAATTATGTGTATTTGACCACCATAAAAAAGTAAACAAATAAAGGAACATCTTCATTAATGTGAAGATTGCCAGTGAAGCCCACAGTGATTAGTGATACGGAAAGAAGTTTAGAGCTTTTGGCATATAAACTTCCTGTGGTGATGGGACCCCATCCACCTGGTCACACAAGTAGAGACTTCTTGTGCACTCTGGGCCTCTGCCATCTGTCCTCATCCCCATTTGCAGGCCATCGGGACACTTGACATTCCACTTCATATGAAGCCACCCAGTGGTGGAACACAGGTATTCATCCTACTTACCCACCAGGTGATGTAAACAAGATTTTCTCTACCTATCAAAATTTTACACAGTAAGAGTCCCACTATTTCATCTACATATTGCCATTACTAAAATATTTCCATCTTAAACTAATGAATAATAAAAGACAGAAATCACTGGGTACAGTGGCACACTCCTGTAATCCCAGTGGTTCAGGAGGCTAAGGCAGGAGGTTCACAAGTTCAAAGCTAGCCTCAGTAACCTATTAAGGCCCTGTCTCAAAATAAAATATAAACAAGAATAAGGATGTAACGCAGTGGTGAAATTACCGTGGTACCAAAAACCAAAACAAACAAACAAATCCCAGAAATCTTCACACCCAGGATTCCACTGAGAGGAAAAGAAAGGATCTACAGCCTCCTAACCTATGATTTGGATGTTACAGCAACCAACTACAGTCAGTTGGTTTTGATTGAAAGCACCTACAACTGAAATCATCCAGTTAATAGAACACTGAGAGCAGAGTTTCCCAGGTGAATGACCTTTAGACTGGATCCCTTGGGAACAAAATGGGGCTGCCAAATAGATGAAATAGATATGAAGACTACAAAATCAGCCTCTGGCATTCAGAATAAAATGGTGTTAATCAGTAAAATGGTACCTGAATAAAGAAATAACTTGGAATAATAAAGCTAAAATCAGGAGAAAGAAAACAAAGCAGAAAGCAAAAACGAAGCAAGCTCAACTGCAAATTAACCTTACATGAGAACATAAATTTAAAAAGGCATATGAGAATTACATAATGAATTATAAATAGATAAGAATCAGTGTAGGAATATTCTTTGACCACCAGCTAGGAGGCCAAGTGAAATAAGGCTGCAGAAATCAGGTGGACTCTCTCCTCTTCTGAAGGTGGGTCATACCCCTCCAACTTCTCACCTGTATCCTCAATTCATCCTTTCTCCCTTTGCCTTGTTGATTCTTTGCCTGCATCAATCACAAAGAAAGCATTTTTCCCAACACTGAATGCTTCCTCAATGCTGCCTTTTGAACTTAGGAAACCATGCCTGTTCTCTGTCTCACCCTTGCTAGGAAGACAGAAACCATATAGGCACTGCACAGTTTTGGATCTTTGCTTCTATCTGAAAACTTGAACAAAGGTGACAGGCATCTATGAACAGGAGCCCAGAAAAATGACATAACTCAGCATCCTCACACGTGCAGTGCCCCGGGACACCTCTGGCCACTGTCCTCATGCTTGGGCACTATTGAAATGATTAAAACAAAGCCTGATACACAGAATATTATATGCCACTGTTCTTCATCTTGACTCAAACTTGGGCTTCCTTTCTGGATCTAATGCCACATAGCCCTCAGAGTTGCTGTTCTTTCATGCACACACATTCTGTTTGATGAAGAGTCCAAAAGCATTTTGTAATAAATTTCTTATTAAACCTCAGATCTTAGTTCTTCGTCCCTTCCAAAAAACAAACCAAACAAAATGAGAAAATATCTCTTCTCTTAGAAAACTATCACTTATGCCACCTTTGTCTTTTCTGGCTATATTTTCCAAGACTAATCAGAGAAAGAATCAACAGAAAATTCAGACAGATGACAGATACATAAAACAGATAAAACAGATGAAGATATATGGAGGTTTATTCTAGTAAATGGCATACAACATTATGAAAGCCAAGAAGTCTCATAGTCTGCTGTGTGTAAGATCTAAGCCTGAAGGTCTAAGAAGAAAGAAGCCAAAGGTTTAAGTCCAATCTGAGTCCGAAAGGCCTCAGAACCAGCCTCAATGTCAAAGGGCAGGAGGATACCAATATCTCAGCTCAAACAGGAAGGAAACTTGCTGTTCCTACAACTTTTTATTCTGATTAGGCCCTAAATGGATTGGATGAGGTTGAGGGCAATCCTCTTTATTCAGTCTACCAATTCAAGTGCTAATCTCTTTCAAAAACAACCTCCAAGATATACTTAAATAATATTTTGACAACTATCTGGGCATTCCTTATCCTAGTCAACTTAACACATAAAATTAACCATTACAGTGACCACTATCATGTTGAAGTGTTGTCATGTTGTTAAGAATTTGCCTTAATCTATTCTTTTTATTGCTATGACAGAAGTCAAAGACCACATAATTCATAGAGAAAAGATATTCATTTTGACTCATAATTCTGAAGGTTAGAAAGTACAAAATAAATTTATGCTACGTTATAACATGCAGGATGGCATCACTTGGGAGAGTGATGACTGGGTACATGCAAAGAGGCAAAACACTTGGTTTAGAATAAACCCTCTCTCACTGACTAATCCAATCTCATGAGAGCAAGAACTCACTATTCCAAGACAAGCATTAATTACTCCTAAGGATTTAATCACCTTTTAGGCCTTAAGCCACCACACTGAGGATCAAGTCTCAACAAGAGTTTTGGTGAGGACAAAATATGTTCAAACCCTAGCAACTCCAGGAATCTTTAAATGTCACTTTATTTGAAAAAAAATGTCTTTGCAGATATAACCAAGGTGAGGTGACTGGGGGGAGCTCTAATACAGTATAACCAATGCACTTATAAGAAGAGGAAAAACAAAAATAGAAAAGAATTCTTATGGTTTAGGTATGGGGTGTCCCCAAAAAGCTCATGTGTGAGACAATAAAGAAAGTTTAGAGGGGAAATAATTAGATTATGAAAGTCTTAACTCAATCAGTGAATTAATCCACTGATAGGAGTTAACGAGATGGTAAATGTAGACAGGTAGTACGTGACTGAAGGAAACACTGGGGGTGTGCCTTTGGGATTTATATTTTGTCCCTTGGGAAAAAATCAGAAATACCAACCCCCTCTATCCCTCACTTTTCTGGTTGTAATGATATGAGTTGCTTTCCTCTCCCATGCCTGTCCACCATAATGTTCTGCCTCATCTCTGGCCTCACCTCTTCCTCACCTTTGACTAATCCAATCTCATGAGAGCAAGAACTCACTGTTGCCCAGAGCTATGGAGTTGTTCAATGATGGACTGAATCTCTGAATCCATGAGTCAAAATTAGCTTTTCCTACTTTAAGTAGTTCTTGTCAGATCTTTTGATCACAGTGAAACAAAGCTTACTAAAAGAGAAATCAGTAATGAGAGTGGGGCATTGCTGTGAACCTGTGGTTTACAAAGCTGATTTTCTGGGGAAGGATTTTGAAAAGTTTAGAGACATAAGCTGGAAAAGCTTTTGAATACTGTAAACAGAATTTAATTTGTGATTCTCCTGGGAGCTTAAAACACCAGAATGCTGATAGAACTGTGAAAAATAAAGACTGGGCTCATGAAGTTTCAGTAGAGGAGGATTTTATTGGAAATTTTACTTGGGGCCATTAGTGTTATAGTTTGGCAAATAACTTGGCTATATTTTTCCCATGCCTTGAGACTTTCTGTGACACTTAACTTAAATGTGATTAAATTAATCTGGTGGTGGAAATCTCAAGGAAGTACAGCATTCAGGTGGTGGCATGGATATTGCTGGTGGATTTTAGCCAATTTATCATGATAATCAGAAACAGAAAGCAAAGCACACAGATTTGAAAATCTTGGACTTTGGCCAGAAAGGTGTGAATAAAACTGGGACTAAGGTAGTTGTGATTGTTAGAGTTTATAGTCACTAAAGAGATGCTAAGTAATTGGCATACAGAAAACAGGAAGATTGACTGAGGGCATCCTGGAAATTGGAAAGAGCATACCCATTTCAGATTCAAGGATGTAAAACAAAAATTTCATTGACAAGAAGCCATGGGGGGATTCTTCTTGCACAGGGTGGGGGGTCTAATAAGTTGTTTCATTATGCTCAATTGCCCAGGCACTCAGAGGCTGCTGTAGCCAATAGTGTAAGAGGTTTGTGTACTGCTCAAGATGATGGCAGACCCTGGCTTCAAGCATGTGGTGCTTTTTTAATGAAGGAATATAGGATGATAAAGTTAGGGTCATGAAGGATTCCACTGGGATTTCTAAGAAAGATCTGGGAGACCAGCAAAGTGCAGTAGGTTTGGAGTTAGTGGGCTAGCCCTGAGACATGATACAGGAATATTTGAGAAGGAAGCCAAAGCTGCACTGGAGATCCTCAAGGGTGTTAGTAACATGGAACATCTGCTGAGGAAAACTGTAGAAACAGATCAGATAAAAAGCAAACAGGAAGGCCATGTGGGCTACAAGCAGCAAGTCCAGATGTGAAGTTATACAAGCCCTTTGGGAAAAATTGTGGTGCCATGTGTTCCAGATATTGGACATGGAGCTTCAGAACTTGTTTGCCCAGGTGGATTTTTTCTTGTTTGGTTCCATCCCTTCTATCTATGTCCCTATTTCTCTCTTATGGAAATGAAATATTTACTCTATGCAAATTTATATAGGTTATATGTGACTTACTTTTGATCTTTACAGGGAAAAAACTTTCATGAGTTTGCTTTGAATCTCAGATGAGGGTTTGGACTTAGACTTTTGGATAATGCTAAAACTGTTAAGACTATGGGTCTCTTTAAAATAGACTTAAGTCTATATTGCACTGTGAAATAGACATGAGCTTTTAGGGGCTTGGGCTGAATGTTATGTTTTAGACATGAAGTCAAAAGCTCATTTGTGAGACAATACAAGAATATTGAGATATAAAATTATTAGATTGTGAGAGCTTTATCTTAATCAGTGATTTAATCCATTGGTATGGATTTACTGAGTGATAACTCTAGGCACAGCAAGATGTGGCTGGAAGAAGTAGGTCACTGGAGGATGTGCCTTTGGAGTTCATATTTTTCCACTGGTGACTAGACCTCTCCCTCTTCTTCCTTATTTCTGTGTCCTGAATTGACTTCCTCTGCCACATCTTTGTACCATATAACTCACCTCAGATCCAGAGCTATGAAGTTATCTGACCATGAACTGAGCTTTTAAATCCATGAGCCAAAATGAACTGTTCCTCTTTTAAGTTGTTTTTGTAAGGTTGTTTGGTCACAGTGAAGCACCATTGACTAAAACAATGATGTAACAGAAATAGAATGCCATATGATAACAGACTGGAGTGATGCATCTACAAACCAAGGAACACCAATAATTGCTGACAGTATCAGAAACTAAGACAGATATTTCCCTAGAACCTTCAGAGGAACACATCCCTTCCTGCACATTGTCTTTGGACATCTAACCTCAAGAACTATGAGAGAATAAATTTTTGACATTTCACACCACCCAGTTTCTGGTACTTTGGTACAGGACCCCTAGGAAACTGAGACAAAACTCTTTCCTTTCAGTTTTAAGATTCATTGCTCTGACTGACAGGCAGGTGTATCAATAAAGTCTGGATATTGCTGAAAGCTAATTGATTGTACACACTTATTGATCTACTTCAAGAAGATAGAGCTAATTAACTCTTTCATTCATTACTTAGGGATGTACAGACTAAAAAATATTACCACAGAAATTTTGTATTCACTTCTTTTTATAAAATATTTGTTTTTTAGTTGTACGCAATACCTTTACTTTTGTTTATTTTTATATGGTGCTGAAGATCAAACCCAGCGCCTCACTTGTGCTAGGTGAACACACTACTGCTGAGCCATAACCCCAGTCCCTGTATTCATGTCTTAGAATCTTTTTGATAGCTCTAAAACTTTTTTGCAATACAGAATTGTATAGAATTTTTAAAATTCAAACTTCCAAAAAGAACAAACAAATATAAAATAGAAGACAAGTGCTCAAACCCAAAAAACTTTCATTTGCCTGATGCACAGAAAATGTGATTTATTTTGAGCATTGCTCAGTGTGTTGCAGACATATTTTGAGGACAAGTTCTGGCATTTCTTCTGTCTTCCCTTCTTCTGTGCTTGCAGCTTAGTTTTAGAAATGTGCCCTGATTTTTTAATATTTTTTTTTAAACTGTGCTCTCCCTCAGTTCTTAGCGAGGGAAGACCTGCATTCTTTCTTAAGGAAAAAATGAAAGGAATTCTTGCCAATCATAAATCAGGGAGCAGAGGGTACTCATAATATGAACAGAAGGTGAGCTGCATGCTGCTGCCCTGGAGCTGTCCTTGCCAGTATTTATGAAGACACCATATCAGACTTAATAGCTAGATACATCTCTAGAGGACTTGTTATTTTATCTTTCAAGTAGAAATATATTTTATTTATATCTGTTAAGACTATTTTAAACAAAATGATAAATAAGTAGAAGAAAACCAGTAGAAAAAAAGAAATGGGAGCGAAGAGAAGAGAAAAAGGAGGAGTACTGGGGCTTGAATTGGAGCAAATTATACTCATGCTTGTATAATTATGTCAAAATGAACCCCAATATTATTCATAATGATAATGTATGAATTTAATTTTTAAAAAGGTAGCTGGGCACAGTGGCACACACCTGTAATTCTAGAAGATCAGGAGGCTGAAGCAGTAGGATTGCAAATTCAAAGCCAGCCTCAGCAAAAGGGAGGTGCTAAGCAACTCTGAAAGACACTGTCTCAAAATAAAATACAAAATAGTGCTGAGATGTGACACAGTGGTAGAGTGCCCCTGAGTTCAATCCCTGGTATTATAACAAAAATATTTATTTTTAAATGAAGTGGTATTTATTTTTATTTTTTGTCAAAGAGCTTGTATTAGGAATATATTCACTGCAGAGATAAATGATTTAGATTATATTGATATGAAGGAAACTCAAGACTAAATCATCACTTAACCAATAATTTATAAAAGCAATGAGTTTTTTAAATGTATCAAATTAATTTTAATTTATTAAATTTTGCAAAAAGTGTAGAAATAATGTCTTCTAGCCATTATCATATACATGCTATATGTGGTAGAATTTATGCAAAAGGTGTAATTTGAAGGAAGAGATCAACCTGGAAGACCCAGAGAAAAGAAAACAACTGATAGTGCTTTAGATGCATAAAGGAAAGCTTAGGCAGGAAGCTGTAGTTCTGCCAACCCAGGAAACTCTCTAGACAGTGGCAGGATTTTAGAAAACATCCCACAACAGAGGAGAGTAGGCTCAGTGAAGATCATGTGTGTTCCCTGGGCCTCCCTAAGTAATGACCCAGAGTGCATCATGTGTGCTGGTGCACACAGCAGGGTGCTCCACAGCAGAGGAATCCTGAGTCACAGGAAGGACAGCAGCAGAAGGCCTGACTTTCATCTGAGGGGCAACAGCACCTCACTTCTCAGGATTATTGTTTCAAATACACCTTGCCTGGATAAGCTGCAGCCAGAGCCTTGTGTTTCTGGGAAATCCAACAAGAAAATGCAACAAGAAATCAGGGTCCATGGAAGACTTCTTCTCTCTACACATCTTAAGGGTACAATTGTCCCCTCATCCCAAAGTGAGCCAAGTTTGGACACCCCAGAGGATGCCCAATAATATAGATTTTGCCTATACATACACAATTGTGATAAAGTTAAATTTATAAATTGGAAACAGTAAGAGATTATCAACAACTAATAATAAAATAGAACCATTATAAATATGTAATAAATGTTATGTATGTGATTGTGGTATCTCTCTCTTCAAAGAATAAAAACAAATGTTAGCATTTTTAAGAAATGGTTGACCATAGTAACAAGACACAGAAAGAGAAACATGGATAAGAAAGAACAACTTACTATATTTCAATGGGTAAAGGAAATGAATTAAAACAATTTTATGGGAAGAGTGCACATAAATTACAATCCATATGTGTGGTTGATAAAAAAGCAAAATAATGCAGCCACTATGGAAAACATGAAAGTTTCTCCAAAAAAATTTAATAAAGAACTACATTCTAACCCAGCAATCCTACTTCTGAGTATATATCCCAAAAACATTGAAAGCCAGATATCAAAGAAATATTTGTATACCCATATTCACCAAAGCATTATTTGCAGTAGCCAAGAAGTAGAAACAACCAAAATATTTATGAACACATTAATAGATAAAGAAAATGTGGAATGTACATATAGTAGAATACAGGCAGCTTTATAAAAAAATGGAACACTAATCACATGCCGTAACATGGATAAACCTTAAAGACAATATGCTAAGCAAAATGAGTCTGTAATAAGAGGATATACACTGTATAATTTCACTTGGTATAAAGTATTTAAAATATTCAAAATCATAAAAACAAAGAAGAAAGTTTGCTTCCAAAAGACAAAGGGATGGAATTTTTATTCAGTGGTACAGAATTTTAGTTTTGTAAGATAAAAAAGTTCCAGAGTTCTGTAGCCTAACAATGTAAGCATCACAACTGAACTACATACTTTAAAAAAGGTTAAAATAGAAAATTAAATGCCATAATTTTAAAAAATTCTCTAAAGTATTTTTTTTCCTCTGTTCATTTCAAATCCTAGTATTTAATTGAATAGCAATGCATGCATGTTATTTAAAACTGGAAATAATTTCATGTCCTTTACCTCTACTTCTATATCCAGAAAAAAAATTCCATTAATAATTTCTTAAATATTTTTTCAGAAATACTCCATACATTTATGTGCACAAAAGTATATATGTTAATCCCAAGAATTTCAAATCGTTGCACAATGTAGTATGATGTATCTCACAACTAAACACTCAAGGTCACTCCAGGTGAACTGGGTTGCATGAAATAACCACACAGAGACAGACAAATACCTTTTTATTTGGATCCTGTGATGGTTCCTCTGACCTTAGGGGTCCATGAAATTAGAGAGAGAGAAAGAGAGAGAGAGGGGGGGAGAGAGAGAGAGAGAGAGAGAGAGAGAGAGAGAGAGAGAGAGAGAGAGAGAGATGAACCCTTTTATTAAAGAGAAGACATTCAAATAAGGCAAAGGGCCAGGGTTCAGGGGGTTGAATCTAGCCTCATGATTTCTGCTGTTAGCAGGTTGACTCACATCTAGGGAGGCCACACCCATCTCATGAGTGTGGGGATTATGGCAGAGCAAGTGAAAAGAACAAAGAACAGAGGGACAACAACAATTCAGTCCACTTTTTGTGTTCGATGTCCATAGTTCACATACACACAGCCTATGGCTGGCTTGCCACATCTCCACATTCTCATCACTCAAGGCTAAGGGGTGCTCATTTCCTATGTGGCAGCTCCCAACAGTAGTACATTGTTTTTCTGTGCTTTACCAAAAGTTTCTTAAAGCTTGTTTATCAATAAGTATATTTACTTCATTCTTTTAAAAGAAAAGGCCTGTATATTCCAGTATTCCATAAAACGAAGGTGTAGTGATGTGTCATGTGCTCATCTATTTACATGAGCTGAATGATGATTGTAAAGAATGAGGCAATGGGGTGGGGGGCTGGGGTTGTGGCTCAATGACAGAGCACTTGCCTAGCATGTGGGTTCAATCCTGAGCACCACATCCAAATAAATAAATTAAAGGTCCATCAACAACTAAAAAACATTTTAAACAAAGAATGAGTCAATAAGTAGTTTGCACACACCATCTGTTCACCTCTGTGAGTATCTCCTTGTGATTAATTTCAAAACAGTGGGTGTGTCATGTGGTGTAGATGGTATCTTCAGGGAACTTAAAGCACTGATCCTGGGCTGGAAGTAGAGCTCAGTGGTACAGTACTTGCCTAGCATGCACAAGGCCCTGTACAGGCCCATAGCCCTGCAAAAAAACAATCCTTTTGCATTGTCATTTCTTGGAGAACTGAAATACACTAAATGCTTTTAGACACTGACTTAATTTCATAGAAACATCCCTGAAAGGGTTTAGTCATTTTATGCCCCTGCCTACATTGAGAGAAACTGCTTCCACTGTGCAATGAGGAAGAGGATCCCCGTGCTGAATCATCTTAACTTCACAGTCACAATTGCATTTCTGACCTGAATCCCCCATGCTGGCTCTGACAAGGCAGTTTTTGTGTGGATCCTGCAGCTGATGGCTGTGACTTCATAATGATCTATGTTACACTGTACAACTGGTGTCATATTTCACACAATTTCTTTATTCTTACATAGCAGGGCCCATGGGAGGATTTGGTGAATAAATATGCAAAAAACACAGAGCATGGGTTCTGGCATCCCCCAGGCATTCAGCTATGTTAATTTATTTTGTTTCTTTCATAATTCTCTTTCTTTAGTTTTATGCTCTTGCTATGCTGTGATATCATAAATCTCATATGCTATTTACATTTTAATCTGAAATTTCAAACAAGATGCACAAATTTAAAATGAAAAGCAGTTTTTACTATGGTACATTTGGGAAAATACTGTTCTATGCAAGGATTCTGGAAAATGTTTTATGTGGCACACTGTTGTATCTTGCATTTCTTCATGGGTAAGAGGAAATGAACATCTTATTAACACAACTTTTTTTAAAATTTTGTAAACTACCTATTTCTGTCACCACAGCTCTCCCACTGCCCACAGCATTAGCTACTTGTCTCTTGCCTCCTCTTCACCATCTTCAGTCTCTTCAAAGAAAGCTTGGAAGAATAAACAAAACAAAAGCATCAACAACAAAAATCTATTTATAGAAATAAAAACATGTCCACAGGGCCCCAAATGCACAGAGTAAGCTTCAAAAGTCTGGGAAGCCATCTTCCACAGAAACATTGCTCCCCCCTATAAGAAATTAGGATACGTTTGTTTTAGGATTGTGTGAAGATACAATAAGAAGATGTGTGAAGTGCCTAATAATTTCCCTCCAGGTACAACCACCTGATGAAAGACAGTCAGGCTGCCTGCACCAGATATTGCTGCCCTCATGGCAATTACATCAAGAGGTCACACTAAGTGCTGCAATTTGCAGCAATTCCATGACTTAGTCATCAGTCATTGCCAGCTTTACTACAGGTTCCTCAGGAGGTAACTAAAAAATACTGAATAATTTGCAGAAGAAGATGAGATGATGAAGAAAACTAAACGAGCAACAATCATGTGAAAAGCTCAGGACTTGCCCTGCCTTCATTATTCGGGCCAAAGATGATTACACTGATCAATGCTTTGGTGGCCCCAGTGAATACACTGCCCTAAAGACTGTTGGAGTGTCAGCTTTTTTAAGAGAAAAAAAAATACTCAGAGTTGAAAGGTGAAAATAAGTGAATGCTTTCTCATTTTTGTGTGTGTGTGTGGTACTGGGATTGAATCCAGGGCCTTGTGCCTGCAAAGCAAGCACTAACAAGCATGAGAGCACAGATAAATTAAAAGATTCGCCCAACTTCAGGGCATCCCAATGTCACTCAAATAAATGCTAAATTGGAACTGTAGCCAAGGTAAGTTTTCCCCCAAATCACTGTTAACATTTTTTCTAATGGCATAGGAACCAGCTCTGTTTGTTTCCTCACTTAACTGCATCTGAATTCACAGGTGTCTCTTTTGTGTTTCTAGATAATCAGTGTGAGTTGGAGGGCAGAGAATAAGCAGTATTCACATAAAGATGCAGGCAGCTGGATGCATGCAACTTGCTCACTCTCTCAGAGATCTCTGGGATTTACACCTGAGATTTTGAACATAACCCTGGAATTTACAAAAGTATTTACTTTAGCTTTGATTCCTCAGTGAACAATTCCAGTTATCTATATGCAAGCTTTCTAGCTACCAGGGTGAAGAAAATGTGGTCTTATCTCTAGAGTCATGGAGGTATGCTCTGACTCCTTTCCCCATGCTTATTGAAATTTTCCAGAAGCCTGAGCTGGTGTGCAATTTCCCAAAAAGTGCATCCATAATTAAAAAAAATCACACTCGGAAACCTAATGGTAAAACAGTTTCTAATGAAATGCATACATACTCTATAGTGGCTCTGCAAATAAACAACTCAAAAATAAATTGAAAATATGTTTATATTGGTCAATCTGAGATGTTCATTAAATTTCAGTAATACTGAGGCAATTAAAGTATATTTAAAATCAAACCCTTGCTAGATAGGCCACAATCATCCCTTGGGCATGGAGTAAAAGAAGGACCTACAATAGTGAATATGTAACTTCTGAAGCACAAAGGCTCCATCAAGGTCAACCTCCTATTCCCCACTCAGGTCATTCTCAAGAACTTAATCATCAGAAGAATTTTTCTCCCAAGTCTTCAAGGGAAGAAAGAACCCTAAATTTGACAATTACTTGCCTATAGCAAACACAGCTAGCCTACTCTCACTTAAACTAATCAAGCCTTTATACTTCTCTGACTCTGAGACCCTATTCTCCTTGCTTAGTTACTTCTTTTCATTCCCTTTAAAAATCACTAACTCTGAAGGTCACTCAGTTTAGCAAAATAATATTAGTCTCCTACTAGCCTTGCTGTAGCCAGTACCTCTGGCACAGGCTTTATAATGATAATCGTTACCTAGGTTTCTTTTCAGGCATGAGAAGGCTGTTTTTCATTTTGTTTTGTTTTGTTTTTTGCTTGTTTTTTTAAAAAGGACTCTTTCCATGGGCCTGTTCAGGTATGTAATGTGTGTCCTATTGATGTTAAAAGGCCAAAGCTCCACCCTCATATCATGCTAATGCTGACATTTTCTGAACACACAACCCAGGAAAAGCCATGAATGTTAATTACACCTATAAAAACCACTGATTACCTCAACTCCAATCATGCCCATGCCTTAAATACCCTGTTTCCATATCCCATAAATGTCCTCAAACCCTGTTCTCAGGAGGTCAATATGAGACTTAGGCTTCCCATCTTCATGTTTGGCCACCTTGTGGATAAACTCTTGCTCCTTTACAAAACTCATTTCAGTGACTGGCATGCTGTATGGTGGGCAAAGGAGCCTGGTTTGGGAACTCAGCTTGAGAGGTCACCACTAGCTTCCTGAAGAGTTGTGGGTACAATCCCCAGCGACAGCTTCCAGTGCCTTTTGGCATTTGATACACACTTATGTAGCTCTTCCTACATAAAAAAAAATTACCACTATTGTATGTTACTCTGTTTTTTCATGTGCACAGTCTCCTGAACAAGTTGAAAGGAAAGAGGCCAGAGAGGCACCATGACATTTTGAAGATCTGTTTTGATCTGTTGCTTTCAGGTCTTAGTTGTTGGAAGTTCTTTACTGACAAATTCTAAAACAGTTCTGCTAACTTTTCACATTAAAAATAAAGTTAGAATTGCTTAGAAAGCCTATAGACAATCTGAATATATACAGTATGTAATTTATGCATGAATAAATTATGCCACCAAGCTGATTTTATCATGTAAAATCCTCACATTTGTGAGGTGTTATTCAGAGATCTGATCAGGGTCAATGAAAGCATCTGTGTGCATCTTCCAGAGGTCCTCTGAGTTACCAAAATACATAAGACTTCATATTGCCACACAGGAGATCAGAACAGTAGCATGTCCCTTTGTTGTCCTTATAACAATTAGTAGTCTGCCCAGCAAAGCAGGAGGCCAGATACCCTAAATGCTGAAAGCTCTCTGTTACTTTTTCTAATGAAGTTAGTTAGTCACTATTTTTTTTTCAAAAATTAAATGTAGTATACATCCATGGCAGGAAATTCAAGGGTGAGACCCTCAGAAATAATTTCATGAGAACTAAATACTCTATTTATTGGTATGGTCTGCCAAATGATTCTGGGAAAGAAATCCCATTGATGGAAAAACATTTTCTTTAAGGATACTATGATAGGTTAATTAACTGCAATTTGTAAATGTGCTGTGAGGGTCTTGGGAGAGAAGAGGCACAAGTAGATTCCCTGTCATAGGATATATATTGCTCTAATACACATGCAAAATAGAGGAAGTCCAAATTTCACAAATGGTGAATTCCACTGGTAAAGAACATTCCAAGAGGGGGCATGTGTCCCCGTAGTGTGATATTTGACCTTATTTCCATGGAGCAACATCATAGGAGTCAAACTTCAATGATTATGGGGAAGAGAGATGAAGGAGTCCCAGAAACAGTAATATAGTCAACCCCTACTCAGGAAGGTCTCCACTAACTTTCAGCAAAATGAGACATTCCATTAGTCTGTAGCAATTGCTATGCTACAAATTAGACCTGCTATTTAGGAATCCTATGTGCTTTGATTTAAAAAGGATTCATGCACTGTAGTGAACCAAATTGCCTCATGAAAGGTCGCTAATTCAACCTCAGCCTTTGGCCAGGAATGAAGGCCCTCCTTGTTGGTAGGCCTTTTACCAGGATCCCTGAATGGGAAAAAGGGGAATCTCTCATTGCCCAGAAGAGGCAAAGCAGTTGTTTGTGCATGGATGAGGAGCCATTGAAAGTATGGCAAGCCATGGGCAAAATATACCTCCATTGGGACAAGCATTTCATTCATAAACAGGTTAAGTAAACAAAGACACCTTGCTTATAAAGAGAGCACACACTAATATTCTCAATGTACTGCAGTGTATCAGGAATAATATAAGAAGCTAAAAAATTAAGAATAGTTATTTTGAAAAAGAAAAGAAATAGAATTTGCTACCCAACTAGGTTAGAATGTGGTTGGTCCCAAGAAGGCCTCCCAGCAACATTTGGGAAGGTACCAAGTGAGCCTTAGGTACTACTTACTCTAAGATAATTGGAAAACTTTCAAGGAAAAATTGTGGTCACCATGATATACTAACCACACCGATCATATACACAGAAATAATTTTGAAATAAGCTGCTCTAATTGTCATTCCTCACCTTTAGTTATTGCTGTTTGCCAGGGATCATTGTACTATTAAGTCCCAGATAATCCAGGGAGAGTATAAACAATTCAGAAAAGAGGAAAGTAGGATGTGATGACTTTGGGCTGCTCAGGAGAAAGAAATGCCTAACACATGGTGGGAAAGTAATACACATTCCTTGCTCAGTAACAAAGGCCCAGAAGATCATAAAAGTCAGAGGAATATGAGAAACTTACAGGCAGGCTTTTGGTTTGTTTCCCTATGGAATTTAGGGATATGATCTTGTAGGGGCAAAGTGGTCATCAGCCATTACCACCCTTTTCCAAATACTAATATTTCTTCACTTAACATGGCATTGCAAAGTGGTGAACCCATCATCTAAAAACATTATAAATGGAAAAATGCATTAAGTACACCTAACCTATCAAATACCACAATATGCTATAGAGGACAGGTTGTTCAAACTTAATATAAGATCATGTGGCCCAAGAAATGTTAAAATATAAAATTCAAAGTACAGTTTCTACAGAATGCAAATCACTATCACACCATAGTAAAGCTGAAAACTCACATGTTGTACCATGCCAAGTCAGAGAAAGTCTGAAGTTCCTGGTTTTACACTCCCTGGTCATGTAAAGCTTTCATTTTCCATGCCCTCTGTGGTTTCACTGGACAAAGTGACTAGTTGCTGCAGCTGAGCTGATAGGTCAGTTCTGAGCCTAACCTGCCAGGACAAACCAATCAGTACTTTTTTCCACTGGCTCAGAGTGACTCAGAATTTCCATCAAAAGGTCATCAAAAGGAGGCAAAGAAGTAAGCTGAGTCTAACAGAATCTAAACAGAAGTTCAACATGACAGCGGCAAAGTAAACATAATCCAGGCCCTGACTTTCTGCTCAGGCCATAAATGAAAGTCACAAACTTCAGGGAGGCCACACCATCAGCAAAAAGCCAAATGACATGGGACACATTCAGCACAGGATGATGACTGCTCCCTGGGAACACTTAGAAAGTCCACCACAGGCTTCAGGAGAAGATGTAATTAATTAGTCTTCAGGGTTAAGGCCAGGCAAACTTCCTCAGCACAAGCAAGAGTCAAGGACCAGCATGAGGAGTTGATGTGTACCATGATGTCTCCTCCTATCATACAGTTCCACAAGGGCAGGAGACTGTCCTGTGCATCCAAATACCATTTCGCAAGGAAGGAACAACACTAATAAATCTAAGCATTCCTGGAAAGTGTTCAACCATCCAAAACAGGCAACTGAGTCCAGCAGAGTCCAGATTCTGAGGGTACTTCTATAATTTGACATAGTTGGAGACAAAGTCACACCTAACACTGCCCCTCCAAAGGCTGCTGACTACAACAAATCTGGCCGGTTTATTCTGTTTATCGCATCTGGTAACTTAAGCTTTATGGAGAATATGGAGGCTCTTAAACTAGAGGAGGAACAGAAAAGAACAAGAGCAGATGAATGTTTACCTTCCATATAATTACTCCAGGGAAGATTCTGTACAAACCTTGTTGATTCAAGGTGCTTCCCCATGCTACCATTTTGCAGTTTGTAAAAGCTGACTAAATAAAGCTATGTAACTGCCAAGAAAGGGCTGTGTGCTAGCACATGAACATATTGAAAACAGACATTTTTACCTTTGGCCTGTCCACAGCACTTCATACCCATAGTGCATCTTGCAGGGTTAAAAACAAACAAACAAAAAAACCCTTTTTATCTCAGGACAAAACATAATGTTAGCTTAAAAATAAAAAATTTCTTTGCCCTCATAGGTCTAAAATTTTTAAAAAAGTAAATAGAATTAAATATCTGATGTGCAAAGGCAAAATCATCCCTGTATTTCATTCATCTTATAGAAATCTAGTTTGCAAGTCCCTTTGCTGTGATTTGAATTGACCTACTTGATGGAACATAGGCCAGTTCCATTAGGCATCTGCCTGTGCATAATAATGAAAAATAAAAAACAAAACATAACAAAACAGAAAACAAACCTAGGTTCTATGGAAAAAATATGAGGGTAAGATTCACATTGAATATTTAGTAATATTCTGATTTGTATCAGAGATTGACATACTTTCAGATATTTTAAATTATCATTTACTCTTTTAAGTTTTTAAAAAACATTTCTTGAATTAAAAGCCAATAAATTTTATATCATACACTATTTGGGAAATTTCAGAATTGAAATTGTAAATATTCATGTTGTAAAAAGCTATTTAGTATCTTACGGACAAATTTAAATATTTTCCCTTATCTAATCATTTTTATTTTCTTATTTATCTTCCTGATGCCCATAACATAAATGTATATACTACTAACTGTATGGAAGTGAGAAATAAGTATCTTAGTGTTAACAAGAGTTTATAAAATGCTTGGCAATGACTAGTATTGGAAGTATTAGGCAAATATTTTCCTGGATCCACAAACATATGAGGTAAAAATGTTAAAATACAAAATTCAAAGTACAGTTTCTACAGAATGCATAAAACAGATTAGCTTATGCTAACTTACAATGGGGTAAGGGGAGAATAGAAGTACTTTGCATTAGATAAAGGTAAATGAAGGCAGATGAGTGCAGTCCATGTTCTGTGGACACATATTCAATGGCATTGGTAAGGCTGAGAATTACAAGGAAAAGAGGAACAATCAAATCAGTTCCATATGTCTCTATCTACTTTTGTTTTGCAAAAACAAAAATTGATACTGCATTCTCAATGCCACTTTTGATTCAGTTGCAATCAAAGAAGTTTACAATTTCCACTGTCTCAAATGGGATCACAAATGCACGTGGCCACTTTCAGCTTTAGAGCTCACAATTTCAGCATCTGCATTATGAACAAAGCAGTCCTTTCCTGGAAAAGAGCATTTTTGCAAGCACTTGGGGAATTAGAAAAGAAAAAAAACACTGGTATAATTTTCTAGTCAATTTCAACCACCTCTGCCAAGATCATGGCTCTGATATCTAGGTCTGCACCTACAGCCCCCATGACTGACAGAATGAGAAGGTGCCAATGAGGCTGGAAGGCACCAGCATCTGAATGCTATAAGTCAGCTCTATCTATGGTCCCTAGAGTCCATGAACAAGCAAAATGTGGAGTGAAAGCTTATATAGAGATAGTTTTTTGTGTTTTTTTTTTATTTTTTACTTTTTAACATTTAACTGGATAAATGTGGAGTAGAAAGTTTCTTAAGAACGATTTTGAAAAAAAAGTGAAAATTAATATTATAGCATTTTTTTTATTTAGAATGCATACTCAGCAATCTGCTTTTATATGAAACATACTAACTCTTAATTTTAGAAAATACAAATTTAATTTTGATGGCAACAAAGTAAACAGTCAAATCCAATTTTGTTAGAAATTTCACCTGTATCAATTGCACGAAAGGTGGAAGAAGACCCTCATCATTATACAAAATACATGTATGATGATGTGAGGGGGGGAAGAGAAATGTGTCACATTTGATTGTGTAGAGAGAGGTGATGGGAGGAGAGAGGAGGGGAAGGGGGGATAGGAAAGGCAGAAGAATAAAATAGTCACTAGTGTTGCTGTATATATATACCTGGCCATATAACTCATGTGATTCTGCAACCTGTACACTTGGAAAAAATGAGAAATTATACCCCTTTTGATTAAAATGTATGATATGTCAAGATCATTGCATTGTCATGAGCAACTAATAAAAAATAATAGATCATTTTAAAAATTGCAAGAATATGATTCTTGTTGGACCATGTCAGTCCAAATACATCTCAGTAACAATGCCTTAGATATGCATTTCTGGTCAAAAGCTATAATTGAGAGTACTTTTTTAATGGGGAATCCAAATAAGTAAACTTATAACCCCTAATTAAAGAGGAAAATATTTTGGTGCAAAAAGATAGTCATGTTCAAGGCATTAAAATTGAATGGATATTTAATTACAGTTAAACTTGTCCTGAAAGTAAACAACAATAAAAAGTGTCTCTTTAAATAAAGGAATTTTACCTGTATCCAATGACATGAATTTTCTTAATTGGGAATAAGTTGTACTTCTTAAAATCTATCAATTTTGGGGCTGGGGTTGTGGCTCAGTGGTAGAGCGCTTGCCTCACCTGTGTGAGGCACTGTGTTCAGTCCTCAGCACCACATAAATATAAATAAACAAAATGAAGGTATTTAAAAAATCTATCAATTTAAAAAACTTTAGGGGAGGCATTGTGAGATGTTAACTTTTAAACAGTTTATGTTTCTTGAAATAAAAATGTAAGGCATATCATGTCAGGGCCACTCTATTAAATGTATACCTGGAACCTACCCTCAGGCTTTAAATGGGAATTCCAGAAGAATCACCACAAGCAGAGCTTTTAAAAATAAACTCTTAAAATGTATTATATATACACAATGGAATATTACTAAGCCATAAAGAGAAATAAAATAATGGCATTAGCCAATATATGGATGGAACTAGAGACTATCATGCTAAGTGAAATAAGCCAGTCCCCCCCCCAAAAAAAAAAACAAAAAAACAAAGGGCAAATGTTCTCTCTGATATGTGTATGCTAACTCACATTAGGGTAGGGGGAGAATAGAAGTATTTTGGATTAGATAAAGGGGAATGAAGGGAAGGGAGGGGGAATGGGAATAGGGAAGATTCTAGAATGAATCTGACATCACTTTCCTATCTTCAAAGATGAATACACGACCAATGTAATTCCACATCATGTACAACCAAATGAATGGGAAATTGTACTCTGCTTTTATATGTTAAAATATATTCTACTGTCATAAATAAAAAACAAATGAACTTTAAGAACATTTAATTCTATGTTGAATGATAATACAAATCCATTACTATTGCTACAATATTTTTTCTCTTCCAGTAAGAAACTCAAAAAAATCACTGACTCAAATATGGCCACAAGATCACTTGCTTTGATGCTCAGCCCCTTGGGAACTTCCTCTCTGTCTTTGGTCACTGGAAACACCTGAACCTGCCCAGACTTTGATACTCAGCCTTCCCAGTACAGTTCATAAGATCCCTTTCCTTTATTTGTCATAAAAGTGTTGCTAAGGAATACTTTATTCTTTTCAAAAATCAATAGAAAACAACACAAATACAGAAATAAATAAAATGCATTAGTATAAAAGAAAAATTATACACATAAAACAGAAAACACATAAATAATCCTTCAGAAGAAGTATTGATACATTAAGCTTTGTAAATCACACTTCAGGAATGAGCATGAAGTTTGGTAGCAATATCAAGGAATATTCATTGAAACACACATTACATGCAATTAGAGTTGCAACCATAAACACTAAACCTAATCAGCTGAATGCTACTCTCTTAGGAAAAATTAACTTAAATATGCAGTGAAAGTAATCTAAATATACATGGTGAATTTAGTACTACCATTTTGTAATGACTACTTATCATATTCTGAGCTGTTAAATTTTTAAAATTATTAGTAATGGAAATAAGTAGATTTGAAACTAGAAGATTTATTCGTCTATATGTTTATGACCTCCAAAGTACCTACTGCAGGGAAACCTGAATCATAACAGGTTTTTGTCTCTGCAGATCAGAAACACAACATGCAAGACCATTGGGCTTTTTTAAAATAATTGAATTGACCCTTCAGTAAATGATTGGACAAAAAATGTGGCATATATACACAATGGAATATTACTCAGCAATAAGAGAATAAAATCATAGCATTTGCAGGTGAATGGATCGTATTGGAGAAGATAATGCTAAGTGAAGTTAGCTAATCCCCCCAAACAAATGCCAAATATTTTCTCCAATATAAGGAGGCCGATTCATAGTTGGATAGGGAGGGGGAGCATGGGAGGAATAGATGAACTCTAGATAGGACAGTGGGGTAGGAGGAGAAGGAAAGAGGCAGGAGGTTATCAAGGATGGTGGAATGTGGTGGAAATCATTATCCAAAGTAGATGTATGAAGACACAAATTATGGTGAACATATTTTATATACAAGTTGAGATGAAAAATTGTGCTGTATATGTGCAATAAAAATTGTAATGTTTTCTGCTATCATTTATTTAAAAAAGAAATTTTAAAAATTTTAAAAATGAAATAAAAAATTGAGTCTTTACTTAGTTATTATAATCTTTGCAACCACTGAAAAGTTTAGGTGTTAATATGGTATTGGATTAATCACCAGACCAAAAAATGTTAATTTGATAATGTAAATAATAGATGAACTCTGGTTTCAATGACAGTATATTTTACAATATATTGAATGAGATTTGAAGTCTAACTCTCAGGCCACAGAATGCTCATGCACATTTAAAAAATGAGAGAGGACAATCATGGGCAATTTAAATATTTTATATTTAAATATCACGTTCTGGGTTTTCCTCTTGTATCGACTGTTTCCTATCAATGTATCTGATAACTAAGCATCATGCATGATTTTAAAGGGATAAAGAAACTCAAGGCTGTACTTCCACCCAGATCTTTGGAATATTACATAAAGGGAGCAAATACTCAACTCCAGGCTACATCACCAATACTTACAATGATGTACTTAGAAGGGGTAGAGCTCATTTTAAATTGTACTTCCTGAATGAATTAATTCACCTATCACAGAAAAATCAGTCTACCTCTTTAGAATTTTGTAGAAAGATTTATCTTTAATTGTATTAACTTATTTAATCCTCTGAACTACTATTTGTGCAACAGAAAAAAGTAATTTACTCAATGATACTGGAGTCCTAAGATGGAATGATACATCTCCAAAAAGCAAGTTCACAGCTTCCTTCATACTACCTGGGAAGGAAATCCCTACTATCAGAACAACCTTCCCCTGGCTTCCTCTCATATGATGTCCCAGGATGGTGCTCATTGCCCATCAGGCAGCCATGTATACCCAGTGCTATATATTCAACCTTGTATGATCTGATCCCAAAGTAGATTAGAAAACTCAGAGGTTAGTTGCTAAATTGCTGCGTGTAGTATCTCTGGTAAAAGCCAACACCAAGAAACAAAAAGATGTTATTATGTCAAGATCAGTCAGACTCCAATATGAAATTAGTTTTTAGTCCATTCAATTCCTGGTTAACAGTCCTATATATCAGCAATTGTGAAAACAAAGGTGACATTAACTTGGAATCCAAGTGTAAGTATCAGGTGTCAGTCTATTTAACTGCCTTTTCTGTTCCAGAACTTATAACTTAAATCCCAATAAATAAAGCTTGCGTTACACTCATTTCCTCTTTTGGAGAAGCTCACAGAATTGTACAGTGCTGTTTTATGCACCTCTAGCCACGTTCTCCTACATCAGAAGCAGGGACGTTGTCACTCAATGCAGAGAGTATTAAAGAAGAACTTGCCAATTTACTGGAATATCAATGGAATAAACAAAGAAACTAAACTTCTTGGTTTACTAGGACTAGATTTGAGAGCATTTACTAAGAAGCTAATCTTTTTATATATTAGAGTAGCAGGAAACAAAAAAGTTTATAGGAAGACATAAAGGAAGTAGAGTATCCTGAGTAGAGTCAAACTAATCCAGGAAGCAAGCAAAGGAGACAGTCCCCTTAGTCACATGACCACCCCAAATAATCTATGCTCTACAAAGATCCTTTTGTACAAATTTCATGGTGATATTAATTGAGCTTATAGTCATTTGCCTTTATGGTAAAAGTATCTATTCTAATATATGGCCCACAAAATTTATATTCTGATGGGTTTGGGGTGGGAGCCCTGGACACAGAATTCAGTGTCATTTCTGGATATGAAACTACATGTATATTAATCTACTTAAAATTAAAATTATCACCTCTATGCTAATAGACTTTTGCATATATGCTTATACAGTCTATAAGACTTTCCTACTCAAGAATTTTCTGCAATTTAACATGGTGAAAAAAAATCTGTTTTCCCAGAAATACTTCTGTATGTATTTTGCCTAGTACAAAGCCAGAATTTTTAATGCTTGAAACTCTTCTATAAGAATGCAAATACTTTGAGGGAAAGGATAATCCCTTATTCATAGCATTAAAAAGTACTTTTTTTCATAAGAAAACTTTCAAACATGTATGTTAAAATATAATTAATTCCAACTTAATTTCCTTTTAAAATTCTTTCCTCCCTTGTAATGAAGTGGGTCAAAGATGATTCAAATGCTTTTGAATCATTTCAAACATTAGAAAGGCAAGTGTGCTAATTTGTGTTTATAAAAAAAGCATTGCATTTAATTTGACAACAGTTCACATGAGCAAAAAAAAAGCAGCAGCAGTTTAATCTCACATATTATTTTGAATAGCACTTAACATTTTAAAGGTATTTTATGAGTTTTAGAAAATACTTAAAATCATATCTAGGTCTTTTCAATTTTAAAGGCACTAAATATACAGCTAAGTAGATCTCCACTTTTCAAAACTTAAGGAATCTATAATGTATTTTGAAGGACAGCAGGATGATTTAATGTCAGTACACACAGAGCTATCTACTGAGAAAATATGCTACAAAAGAAGGGAAAGTATGTTTTTGAACCTTATAATTACCATTAAATAAAGAAGTTACTTGTTTGAAGATGATTCTGTAAATCTTTATGAAGGTTCTATATTCCAATTTTGAAGCTCAAATCCTGCATTCAGAATAAAGAACACAACATGTACAGATGTAAATAATGTAACAATAACAGATTGAGTTTTTTTTTCGTGATTTAGATACTAGTTTATTGAGCCTCAGTTAGAGTTCAAAATTTTCTCCCTTTAGAATCATTTAGGGCTACTTATGAAATATGTTCATTTGGTGACATGGCATAGAAGCAAATTACTGAACACAGTACAAATAAAGAGGAAATTCATTAAAAACTTGGATTGCTTAAAAACTAAATAGTACTTTTAATAGTTCCTATAAAACTTTTCTCAAGAAAATTGAATTCACATAAAAATGAAAAAAATTTATTGATTTTTGTTTGTCTAGATTATTTTTATTAACAAAACGATTGTTTTTAACATTAGGAATTTGGAAAGCATACCCATCTAACCACAAACCCATCAGATACTTATTTTTTAAGAATTAGCCTGAAAGTTTTTTTTGGACTGGTTTAAATGAAACCAGTCATTTTCTTAAGCAAAATATTTATTTAACTGTCTTGCAACTTAAATGTATCTTTAGTTTTAAAAATAAAACAATATATGAAGAGCTGGTTTACTCTTTTTTGATTTATTGTAGGTAAAAGTTACTTACTTGAGATGGCACATTGGCAGGTCTGGTGTTTCTGACACTATGAATATTTAAAAACAAATTCGCTTGAAAAGTTTTATCATCCAGAAAGAAAAAAAAAGGTGACTTTCCAGAGTTGAAAATTTCTTGAAAAAAGGTTGAGAGGATAATAATCTAAAAACCACACCACTCTTGATAAAGAACTGAGGCAGCTTTGAATTAAAACTACAAATTTAAATTAGTTTTATAAAGTACTGAAAAGTAGGTGAAATTACATACATAGGCATTTAATCAATAATAAGAGGAATAGCAGCAGAACTTAAATATATGATAGTTTATCAACAATAAATAAACATTTTTAGTGCAAATAGTGCAGAAAATTTTCTCAAAGCAAAGATCATAGCAAGTATTTTGATCTATACAAAATCAGTCTCAGTTCTGTATACAATCTATATAGTATATCTGTGAATTCAGCCCCCATGATGAAATGCCAATTTGCAAATCATAAATATAAAACAATGTGCTTAAGTTTTATGTCTCATTTTTCTCTTGGCAGTTCATGTTTTTGGGAAAATCTATAGTGGAGCATGAAATTGGCTGTGCATTGCTATCACCTGTTGAAGTTTCTCTTCCTTGGCTCTTCTAACAGTGGCAAATTGTTCTCTTTTCCATGAAGCTACTGAGAAAATTGTCTATTTCAGTTTTTCCCTCCAAGAAATCTTCAGCGATATTATCAGATTCTTCTTCAGCTTCGTGTGCAGCTACTTTCAATCTTGCCTGCAGGGTACTTGCACTACAGCTCTCACTAAGTTCATGCTGCCTTTGCATCTTCTTTTCAAAAGTAGATTTCATTTGTGTAAGTAATTTATACTTATCTAAAACAATCTGCCTTTTGGCTTCCAAGCTAGGTTCCAAAAGAAGATTTTTTCTTGCTAATTCCTCGATACTTTTTACTAAGTCGTCCTTGTCTGCAATAATTTGTTTCAATTGAGGCAAAGTCAGGAACTGTTCTAGTAATGCTTCCTCTTGTTCATTCATATCTGTGAGTTGTGATAAAATTAATTCTGAGAATTCTGGAAATGTATCAGGAACATCTGGCATCTTATAACCAAAACCATTCTGACTTATCGGAGCTGAAGTGTCCGTTGAGGGAACAGGTAATGGCAGACTTGAAAGGACACCAAATGAAGGAGCAGCAGGCTTGGCTGTGGTATAACTTGTTGTTGAAGAAGAAACAGCGTCAGCAACAGACAAAGAAGTGATATTCCTGTTAGCTTCTTGTGGAGGATATGGAGGAAGAAATGGAAAGCCCTGAGAAGCATAAGGAGGCATACCTCCTGGGTTACTGTACAGGTATGGAAATGCTGTCAAAGCAGGAGCTAAAACTGGGGGATTCTTCCAGAACTCATCCAACAGACTTTGAATAATTTTCCCAAGATCTGAATGCATTGTAAAATTGCTTACTAATGGAGAAGTAACATAAACTCCTTGTTTATCCATTAAGTGATGTCTTATTGGTGGATAAACACTGATCACTGGTTTTTCCTGAGGAAATTGTGGAGGAAGTAATATATTAATGTTAATAGTCAGATTGTTTACAGTGAATGGCAATCTGTATTCCACATCTTTCTGTATTTCAGCTATACTGGAGTGTGAGTTCCGGAGGGACTCGATCAAGCGCTGCTTCTGCTGTTGGAGGCTGGTGAGGCCACCAGGAGAACCAATCGCGGAGGAGGAGGCGCTCTTGGTTAGGGGAAAGAGCCAGCTCATCCTCCTTGGGTCCCCGGGCCCAAGGCCCTAGAAGGCTCTGGCCTGCTTCTCCCAGCTGCTCAACCCGGGCGTTCTCCAGCGACAGAGAAGCGGGCTGAGACGTGAGTGGCCTAAACGCTGGGGGGGCCGCATCTTCACTAAGCAAGCCCATCTCGCGGTCTCCGGGTTTTGGGGGACATGCTATAATGCAGTTAGCTGGAGAGGGGCAACGTGCCGCCAGGGATAGGCAGTCCTACCTTCGCCGCCGAGAGGCCCAAACCAGCCAGTCAGGGAGGCTGACCGCCCAGCACTCCACCACCCTAGCCTTCGGCCAACAGATTGAGTTTTTGTACTTCTTGTTCCCTGTACAATTTTATTATAAGAATAAATCACATAGTGTCACTTTTCTTCTTACAAGTCACCTCTGAAAATAAAGCATCAAAGCCTAATATTCTTTCTTGTCTAAATTCTCTTACTTTTTAATGTATGTGAAGAGCAAGAATAAGCTAGAGAAAAATCTCACTGTCTTTCACTGACCCCTTAAAACAGTCTATTCCGCTATCTGTGTGCATCCATCCTCCTCATCACACTAACGTCAACTTGCCAAAATAAGAAAAAAGGACATTTACTTGAGATCAGATCCTGAAAACATGCTTTATATAAAGGTTTTCAATGCTTTTTAGGACATCATCATAAGTGCCACATACATTTAGACAAAAACAATCCTTAAATCTTTTTTTTTAATGCTTTTTAATGAAACAATTGCATTTGCGAATATTTAAGAAAATGTTTACAACAGTTCAAAATGTATTGATGCAGTTTTGAAAGAATATTTGAATGACTAAGATTCTACCACAGTTTAGGAATTATTTAGAAGTATACATTATAGGAAACTATCTATTTTGAGGATTTTAAAAGTAAACTTCAATTTAGAGAACATGTCTTACTATCATCATAATAATACTCAAGTGCAAAAATCCATTTTCTTCAATTTTCAAAAGAATTAGTTGTTCATGTGTATTATATCAGATAGAAGAATAATATACTACTCATCAGAATTTCTTCTGTTATTGAATCAAATTCTGATTTATCCATAGTGTTTAGGTTTCCCATAGTAAGAAATGGCCATGTATTGAAAAGTTTCTATGAAAACAACCTCTTTATAACACCACTCCTGGGATAGTAACCTAAGTGTTAAGGAGATGATGACTAAAATGGGGACTAATGCAGGAATGAATTAATGCACAGTCTATATGTAAAACAATTTGTTGATTTGTAATTTCTTAAGCAATTCAAATAAGTGCCTTGTTGCCATAGTGTTTATAATTTGGTTTTTCTACAATTGTGAACCTTACTTTTCCTCATTAAGAACATTGTATTTTTAGACAATTTAGGTATACAAAATTTTGTATTATATCCATCTAAAATTGGATCTATGTATGAAAACCTCCAAGGAAGTACAAAGTTGTTATTTATAAATGAATGACTTCTTCATGATCTATCAGGGGGACCATTGCATCACACTGAAGTGCTTAGAGAACACAAATGCTGTAGGAAGTTACCATTACTTCAGTCAAAAATCCATTAGCATTGATACCACTTTGTCAACATTTTATTCCTTGGGGAGAGGCAACACCGACATCCAGAGTCAGTTTCTGAAGTGAATACCAGCATTTAGAAACTAACATCTGCTGAGTCCCAATGCTCCAGCTGCCACGGAAAGCAGATTTTCAAAAGTAAATCTGCCTCATTCATTTCTTTGGGAAGTGGGCATTCAATGGTTGAAATCAATTAATGCTTATTTGTGTTTTATCTTAAAATCTATGATTTAGAAACTTTAATTGACAAAAATAATGAATGACTACAATGCATTTTGGAGTTTGGGTTGTATTTTAAAACAAGTGAAGGTAATTGTAAGTGAAAAATGAAAGAAAGCTGCATATCTCAGTAAATGAGTGATTAACCTTTCACCTTCCAAACCAGAGAAGAAACCCTGATGATAATAACCAAACTGCTTTAAAAGTTCTTCAAAATGATAATACAATTAAATTGATAGTTTGAAATTTATTTTCATTGTTTTCAAGCTATTTCAAATTTAGCCTTCCTCATATGAGTAAGAACTTAGTACACACATCTCTCCACCCCCTCAACATATCTCTGCCTTCCTTTTGCTTTGATAGGAGCAGTGATCAAAAGGGAAGGGAGAGAGGAAGAGAGACAGCTCACAGCAGAGAAAAAAAGGAAGAGAGGAAAGAAGAAGAAAATTACCAATAAAAATAAATTCCAGAGGCACAATCATTTTAAAATTGTTTTATAATAATTGAACTCTCCCAAGTTGTTTTTTTGGAGAGCATATAGCTTTTGAATTTGGGGAGAGAAGTAGGGATAAGTGTGCTAATGTACAGCAGAATTTGTAGCTGAAGTAATAAAGGATCAACTGTAGCCTGGTTCATTCTCAAACAGTGGCTATTGCTCTGGTGATCTGGCCCATAGCCAGGCTGGATATCCCCAGCATCATAGGTTGGCAGCTGGACATTCTCACATACTACTTCACAATCACTCAGTGACAGGTTATTCCTTTGGGAAGGGTTTAGGTAATATCTAAATTATATAGGAGAGCTGAATGATTTGGATTGAAGTTGGCCACACTCACACTTCATTAAAATGGAATACAAGATGTGTTAATGTGTCTATTTCTATGCACATGTTACACATATTTTGATATAAAGCATATGTTATACATATTCTGCATATGTTATATATATTCAGATATAAAACATGTTATATAGATATAGCCTGATAAAATGAGATTCTAGATGACTTTTCAAGTCCTTAAGAATCCAAACGAAGCTGTCATTTAAGGTAGACATACCTTAATGTTTCTTTTCAGTAGCCAATCTGTGAACTGATATTTCCATTAAAGTAATTAGAAGCCTGTAATCAATATGATTAATTTAATACTTTTAAAAATACTTACATCAGCAGCTTTACTCTTTCTACCCAAAAAGAGATAGGAGCCTAGCCCTGAATGTTATATTGATGTGATTAAGACTACATAAAAATATTTCTCCTAAAATTGCCTTCGGATAACACCATTCACTTAAAATTACGTTCAAAATTTGAAAGTCAAAATAAAAATACCAAGTCTAAACATTTTCTTCACTCCCAGATTTTACCTTTATATGATTTCTAATTATTGAAAATAATTTCATTATACTTTACAAACCAAGATTTAAAAATGGTGAGTTGAAAAGAAAATGCCATAGGCTCTAAAGGCAATTCCAAAATAAGAATTACAAAAATGTTCTGTGCACATAAACCATTACTGGAACATGTCTTCAGCCTCCCATGGGGTCCTACCTAGTATTGAAAGAAAACGTTTACACGATGTACTTTGAGTTCTGAGATACTTGTTATAAAACAAAACTCTGATAGTACTTCACTGTCATAAGACAATATTTTATTAAATATTAATGTAGTTGCTCTGGGAAGCTACACTTTGATTTTGGTTGAGAAAGAAAGGGATTGGAGTTTAAAAGATCTGAGTTCTAGTCTCTGTGGTGCTCTGACATTTGATGTTAGACTGTGTGGGTCTAGGTTCTCTTTAAAGTAAGAGGCAAATTTTTTTGTTGCTTATAATGATATAAAGTGTGCAAAATGCATTTTAATGTCTAAAGCATTTTGTGACATCAGTAGCCTTACATGGGCTTACAGTCAAAACATCATGAGCCATGTTAAGCTCCAATTATAAATCCCTTCCATCTTCCCTTCAAATACCTGAAAATGATGTCAAAAGAAAAGTTTGAAGATTTCTTTGTTCAGTATTGCATTTGTGTTAAACTTGAACTTTCACCAGACAAATTCACTTAAGATCTAGTACCTCAAGTACCGTACTATGAAGCCAAATATCAGGGTTAGACTCCTATTTTCTTCTCTGTAGAGAAAGTTAAACTGCTGATATATTTTGAAAGTAATCAATTAATCATATTTATTACATCCTTCTAATTACTTAAAGAAAATGTGAGGTCACAAATTGGCTACTGATAAGAAAGTTTAGAATACAAATATTTTATTATTAAACTCATATCACAAAATTGGATCATGGAAGATACATAGAAGAGAATGAAGAATTTTAAATATATGGAAAAGAAGTCTTTCCCTAAATTTATTTCATGTGTTTAATCAGGTATAATAAAAAAACTGATAACCATAACAAAATAAAAATATTAACAATAACCAAAATGTTTGTTTTTTAAAAACTAAAACTTTTACCTTTAATTAATATGAAAGAAAAAAAATACTAAGAGTAATGACTGTGTTGCTCATGCCTTGAGTTTCTGGGCTTATGTCTGATGAGCAGAACTGTGTAAATATTTAGACTTTTTTCCTTTCTAATCGTAAAATAAAATACATGGTTCTCTGATATGGAGTTGGCTCTTTGTATCAGAAATATAATTCTGGTAAGAAGAATTTTCTTGCTATCTCTTGCTGACCATAAGATCTGCAAAGTGTTGAGGGCTTGTTAACTTGTCATTTTAAACACCATATCTTTAGTGAAGGATTTTGCTAACAGATTACCTATGTTTTATGTATCTTAATTTTCCTCTAGATGGAAAAAACATGCAAATTATGAACGTTGACTAAATTATTGAAAACTAATTAGGCAAATTATTTGCATAAATGTGTTTTCTTATTACGTATTAGCATTAGTCCCTGGGGATCTACAAGACCAAACTGTTAAGTCAATGTATAGACACAAATTTACAAACTGTCCCTTAAACATACAAGTTACTATTTACCATTCTTTATAACCATCAGTTATAAACCTTGCTTCATTCTGGGACTCCATAGAATTACTCTTTCCTCAATAAAGAAGCCTAATCCTAACCTTTGTGTTCTTTAAATATGTGAAATAATATTTTGAGTTTAATGTGTTTGCTCTTGGCAGTCTATGAGACTAACTAGAATAATTTGTTATGTACAAATTTTACAGTTCAAAAAAAAAGAGAAGGCTTAGCCAACAATTAATAAAATGTTTTCTTCTTTCATAAATACCACTTAACATTCTAATCCTTTAAGAGATGGCACAATGATTTTTTTACAAATAAGCATACACTGAATAGCACCATATTTTAAGGTAGAATATATTGCAAGCTGTAATAAAGACAATATGCTAAATAAATGGCATCTCTGACCTCATGCTATTGGCTGATTCTTACCTGCTATATATAAGGAACAGCCAAATTAAATATTGTTCCAATCCAGGATTCATTAGCAGGACCTGTCAGCTGTGTAAAAGCTTCCTCACAAGTGTTTGATCCGTACTCTGGTGCATACTTGTTGAGCTTCATTTACAAAATTGTCAGAAATCTAAATGTATTTTCACAGCACCTTGCAAATCTTTAATCATGCAATGTCTAATGAATCTAAAAGGCAATTTCTCAATTCTTTTCCACTTCCTTTTTCTCCCAATAGGATATTTGCAAACAGAGAAAGAAGATGACACACAAATTAGTGGTACAAAGGAAAGACATCCATAATCCACATATTACCAAACCAAAAGTTTCAGTGTCATTCTTCACTTCAAGGAGAACTTGAAGGAGAATTTCTTTTATTACAGGGTCCACTAATGCCAACTCTAAATTCCCATCCTTTCACAGAGGAGTTTATAAAATCCTTCTTCAATTTGTGAAAAGAAAATTTTCACAACACTGATGCACAAAATGACATTTATTGACATTAAAAGCCTCATCAGTTATTTCTCAGTAGTCTTTATTCCTTTTGCTGAGGGCTTTATTGTGCTGTTTGGCAAGAAGGAAACTGGCACACTTTGATTTAGCAGAGTCCGGCCAGAAACCAATACTCCAAATAGTTTCTTTAAAGCCAGGTATTTCATAAATATTGGATTAAGTCTTGTGGGTACCTGTATGTGGCAGAGACGAGCATGATATAATAGAGTCATAAAGATCTTTTGAGGCATTTTCTTTGTATTTAACTGATTAGTTCTATATTTGCATTAGAAATTGTAATAGGCTGCAATGTATTGAAAATCTGTCTTGTCAGCTCACCAGGGTTTTTCTACTTGTGTCTCATCCCAGGAAATAATGGTCACACATTTTCTCATTTTTTCAGCTTCATTCTCAACCAGTCTTTAAAAAAGCAAGCAATGACCAATTTATGTCTTTATTACTTAAACATCTGGAGAGCATCAGAGTTAGGGCCTACCCCCACAAGAAGCTCTTTATCAGGCATTTTTTTTTAAGAACAACCAAGATCATTGGTTCCAATAGGGTTCTTCAAAGTCAAAGCATGTTTCAGACCGTGCACATTAGAGATAGAAATAAATATAGATTCCATATCCTCAAGGAATACACAATATAAAAGAAAAGATATTAATACTGGGCAACAACTATAATAATTTTCGGGCAATGCTATAAGAAAGGCTTTGTAGGCTGATTTTCAATGGCAGGAAAGGGCTTGACCCAACCTGACTAGAAGTGAACCATCATCATGATCCCAAGTACCTTGCCAAGAAAGTTTCTGTTCTTTGTTTTGTTTTGTTTTGTTTTTTCCCTAAAGTTAACTGGAAACCATTAAAGGGTTTGGGATAGAAGATCTGTTAGGGGCTATATGGATTTGACTTCTGATTTTTCTTCAGTTAATAAAATTGAATGGATAATCTACTCTGGATTCAACAATAATAAAGATATGTCATTTTCTTTGACAAATTCCATTAAAGAGAACTAGTTATAGCTGAGATTATACTTTTCTTTGTTAAGTCTTATAGGGCTGTATAGTTTGAAAATGTAGGTTTTAATAAGATGAGTATAGAATAAAATAATACATTTCTAAATAATTTTCTACATATGATGGAATATTTGGTAGTTATCAAGTGTAAAAGACAAATCATTAACTGTAAATATGTGGTTCAAAAAATTAGTCAAAATGATAGCATTGGTCAAGACTTTCAGATTCTAGGAGATAGTTTATTAATACTAAATATGTTTATTTTTCAATATAGGCCCAAATTCTATATATTTTAAAAATTTCTAGCCATGATTTATACTCCATATTAACTTTTATTTTTCATTTATTAACATGACTTTTTTCATTAAATGTATTTTAAACAGTGGTATATTAGGATACATGTCCTTTGAGATTACATACTGATCTGGTCACCTACAGCTAAAGTGGAAAAAATATCACTTACTCTCTTTCTTAAAAAACGTTTAGACTCACCAATGACCTGAACTGGATCTCCCCAGTGCTTCATCACCATTTCCTTTGGGCACAGGACACCATGAGAAATGAGGTGCCGGGTGACTTGTGTCTCCATTCTCTACCTCTGGAACCCTGTTGTCACCCACACAGATTGTACTGTGCAGTGCTGGTATTTTTTCTTTTATTCCATCCTAACAAACGAACTTTGATTTTCATTATTGCATCACTCACATTGCTTTTGGAATTTCAATTTTATTTTGCATATGTGTGATAAATATTTTTGAAATAATAAATTGTGATTAAGCTGAGCTTTCTGCCAAACATAGAAATTAAGAAATTAATAACTAAACAAAAAATCAAAGATCTCAAAATTATATAATTATAAAAATTATAAAAGTGAACTGATTGATTATTACCATTGTGAAATGATGAAGTGATAATTCTGTAAAGTGCTGTAGAATTTGTGAAGCACTCTTATTATCTTATTCAGTTTTAAAACAACCCTATGTGATAATTGTCATCATGTTACATTTTACAGATACGAAAACTCAGTTTTGAGAAATTAAGTGATTTTCTGCAGTTACTTTACCAGAATGTAGCAGAATCTGAGGCCCAGATATTAATCTAACTCTGTCTTCAGGGCAACCACATTCCATTAAAGCTTTTATGTCATTAAGGTATAAAACACATAATGTACTTAATTTTTTTTCTTTTTTGCCACTTGGAATATGATATTGCTCAATAGAAGCAGTCTCTCCTCTCCCTACACCTCATCCACATATGGTGGATCATATTGCATTATGCTAAGTCAAATTCTAGAATCGAGTAATGGTGGTCATAATGATGACATTAAAAATTCTCAATAAAAAGTTTTAAAGGGCTGGGGATGTAGCTCAGTAGAGTGCTTTCCTATAATACCTAAGGCCCTGGGTTCCATCTTCAGCAACACAAAAATTTAAAATATCAAAAATTATATTACACTTAATATCCATTTAATACTATGCAGCTATAATTGTATGTTACTTCTTAAAAATACATCATTATTTAATGTTATTATACCTGCTCTCATTTAACTGATAGGTTATTAATGAAACAATTACAGAAGCATAAAGACAAAGCTAGCACACAAGTTAATATTTATACTATTATATTTTTGCCTCAATTTAAATAGACAAATGTTCTAAAATGTAAATTAAAATTTAGTTTTCTGAATAAAATTCAGTTTGTTATTTCTTTTGGAAGATGAAAAGAAATAAGAAATTTTTGATACATTTAACAGTATAAAAATTGACATTTTAAACATATTTTATTTTTATAAAGGTTCTCTCAGCTAAAATAAGAATATGCTGCTCAAGAATATTGGTTTAAACATATGCACAGTTAAATCAATGAATTATGTTTTAATATGAATTTATGTTAGATATGTTTCTAAATAAGTCATTTCATAATATTATTTTCAGATCAAGGTCTTATGTTTTAACTATTTAATATTACAAATATATCTTAATGATTTCCTAACAAACAAATTTTCTAAAAAATAAAATATCAAATTTCTTAAAAAAATATATAAGAGGGATGAGATGGCTCAAAAGTAATAACTAATTTACGGGAAACTCTCCATAAACAATAGGGCAGAAATGTCCTCTGAAATGAAACTTTTCTATGATTTTCAAGGCTTTTATCATTTGCCTAGTTTTTCTTTTCTTTTTTTTTAAATTCAGCTATGTTTAATTTTCAGTACTATGAAAAGAACAATCTCAAATTTAAGATCAGTTGACAAAAAAATGTTCATGGTCACTCCTTTAAACTTCTCTACTAAGAGTGTAATCTGCATTTAATTTATCAATAGATGTGCAATAATTAAAAGAAAAGTGAGAAATCCACTAGAGCATGGGCTGCCAATGCCACTATTACTCCTCTCTTATGGAAGAAGAAAAATCCAACAATGAAAGAAAAGATAGTTTGGATTTTCAGAGTCTTTTTTTTATCTTAATGATAATTTCATGATACCATTGTTCTAATTTCCTATATTTGCTTTCATTGGAAACAAAGGTTTTAGGAGAATCTGAATGAGGAAAGGATTCAAAGAATGAAGACTGACAAAGCCAAATGAGGACACTTGGACACTCCACACGTTCTCATTCACTATCAAGTGATTGGGATTTTTTTTTCTTTCAATATATTTTTTAAGTTGACTGTGGACCTTTATTTAATTTATATATATATATATATATATATATATATATATATATATATATATATATATATATATATATTGCTGAGAATTGAACCCAGAGCCTCACACATGCTAGACAAGCACTCTACCACTGAGCCACAATCCCAGTCCCAGGGATGTTTTTTCTTTATGCATTCTTAGTAGGACTTGATTGCTAGTACACTTTTACAACCATTTTTTTCCTATCACTTCTGAATATCTTATATAGGTAGATATAAAATTAGTAAATTAGTTTTTGTTTCGTTTTGTTTGTTTTTAAGGAAAAAAACTTGAAAAACAACAGGGATACACACTTTACTTCATACACTCAAGATCTAGTTGCTTTTTATTTTTGGTTTCAGCCTTTGGCTAAATTTTGCCCTGCTGGATTTATTTACCAAGTTAACTGGTGTCATATCTTTTGTATCTTGTCCCCTAATTACTTCAGGTAAAGACATCTGAGTAGGTCAAATGGTGGGTGTCTCATTGGTCTCAGAAACTATGCACTTTGAAGAACCATCTTATTGAACCTAAATCCCTATTTTTCTTTTCAATTTTTGAGAGATCAGTATCCTAATTTGCATGAGGCACAATTCTTCTGTAACATATAAAATCAGCATACACACAGAAACAGAGAGAGGGGGAAAAGAGCAAAATGACCTGAGAACAGCATGAACCTCAGTGGATGAGATGAGAGTACATTTAGAGTGGACTTTGGGAGGGGAGCAACACCTTATCACAGACTGTTATTGCTTAATGAGATCCATGACCCCACATTCATTGTGTGGGATCAACCTGGATCCCTGCTGGGTCCCCACAGCCTGCTGATGGTTGGTGGTTATGATGTTAACTGACTTGAACCCCTAGAAATGTTTCATTTTTTTCTGATTTCTGCAATACTGAAATAAGACTTGAATTTCCCAAGAATATACAGAAGCAATATTAAAATAGCACAGTTTGGGCATTCCCAGTAGCAGTTCTGTGTTGTTACTTTAAGTAACATTTATGTTAAGAGGTCATCTTATTTAAATTTGTGAAATACTTTTGAGAATACTTATCAGCTAACCAGATATGAACAGCTTCCAACATATTAAATTTCTAATATATTGTGACCCTTTAGTCAAAGGAAGCCCTGGATTTACAAATGTACATATGACCAGATGTTTTCAGACACTGCATAGAATAATATGGGTAATATTAAGAGACAATACCAAGTCTTGATTTTAGTCTTCATTCTGATTTTCTGACAGAAAATCTTTAACATATGGATGCTGATGTGAAAGCAAACTACCTTTTATGTAAATTTATCATTTAGACACAGTGAACAACTACTTGATATGATGCAAGCATAACATTCTTCCTAAAAAAATTGTATTTTTCAAGAAGGACAGCCATATTCCTGGCCAAAAAAGAAAAGACACATCAGATATCCTCCCTTCCCTCCCTGCTTATTTTAAAGAAAAATCCCTATATGGGTGAAAATATATAAAAAAAATGTTGAATCTTTATTTTTAATATATAAGAGCAAAAAGAAAAAGCACCATCTTTCATACTACTATCAAGATCAGAAAACTATTCTAGACTGGCAATTATTTGTTCTGGTGACTTTGAGAATCAAGGATAGTGAGGCATCCCCACAGCATACTCAGCATGGAGGCAAAGTCATGACTCAAAGCACCACTAGTAAGTTAGTAAACAACTCTGTTCTAATGTAGTCAGAATGCCATTTTAAATCATTTGATGAAAAGTAAATTACATTTTGAGTAATCTCAGGAGAGAATATGAAAATCAATATTAAAATATATTCTCTAACAAGTATCTTTTCACTTATTGTAAATTAATTAATTAATTTTATTTATAGATTTTTTTGAGAGTTTCTTCACAGACATTGTGTATGTGTGTGTGTGTGTGTGTGCATGCACACACGCGAGAGTGTGGCTCTACATGCTGTGTATGTAATTACTCTACCACTGGACTACACTCCCAGTTTTTGAAACAGTTTTTAAAAAGCAATGTTGGCTTCACTGGATGGTAAAGAGCATCTCCTATATATCTTACTACCCAAGATTTCTTTGGGCATTATAATGAACTACTGAACCGCTTATTGGATTGGTACTCTGGCTCTTCACTGACTTTGCACCTGAAATTCCTTCTGCTCAGAAAAATCTCAGCTAGGGCAGCAATAGTACTTGGTTCTTTTGTGCAGTGCACAGACCTTATGACAGCCAAGATTCCTACTAATACATTTCATAGGAATATGAGCATTCATAACTTCCCATTGCAGTACCAGTGATATAATAAAATTATCATAACAAAAAACATTCATTAAGTACATATTTTGAGTCAAATGTTTACATGTCACCACTCAGGTTAAACTTTTGAGCTTTTCTGCAAATGTGTACATTCACAGAGATTCTAAGTGACTGTGTATCATGACCAATGCTATACTGAAAATAATGATAAAGTCTAGATTTGAATATATGGTGATTGACTTCAAAAGGTAATCTCTTAACCTCAACCCTAATGTGGTTTCACAAATTTATTAGGAACAGCTCAAGGGTAAGTTTCCGGGTCTTCCGTGTACGTGTACTTCTCTCCTTGTATCACATGTATCCATGTACTTCACTTCTTGTATCATTGTAGCAAAGCAAAAAGATAATCCTCAGACAAAGAAGTCTGAAAATCACTAGAAAGTATTTTGTTGATGAATAATGTTTTAACATTGTTTATGGAATTATTTATGACCCAATTTATTATGGAAATGATTTCAATATCTCTCACTTAAATCAAACCAAATGTGGTGGTATATTAAGCAACCAAACAAGTAAATTGGAGCCATTCATATATTTCAGTAGAGAATCTGGGATGAACAGCATTGGTTCTCTGTAGAATGAATGCCAATCTTAAATCTCTTAATCATGCATGACTATGAGACAGAATACTACTCCTAAAACAACAGATATATTACTACTACTAATAATAGGCTGCCATTAATTGAATATTTTCCATGAACAGGACACATGTAGGTGTTTTCTCGAGACCTTAAAAAAATCACATATGGTAGCTTTTAGCCAACCCTTTTGTACATAAGGAAATGATCTGTGATTACTTACTGGTTAGAAAGAAAAGACTAATAAAATTATAAAAGACACTTAGGGAAAATCTGAGATGTATAAAATGAGCCAGCAAGAATAAACAAAAGGGAGAGAAATGAAGGCTAAAAACATTGCTGGAGGAATTAGAGAAGACGTTATAGAATAAGACTATCTGTTAAAAATATTACCTATGATTTTCCAGCCTACAATGATACCCCTACTGTCTAAACTGAACAAAAACATTTCTGAAAAATATTGCTTGGTAATGTTCCCTCAGTTTCCTCAAGCATAAGCCTCTCCTCCCCAGGACTCCATCATCTACTCTTGGAATGGGTTCAATACAAGACTCCATAGCTGGCACTGAAGGGGACTGAGACAACAGATAGTTTTGAATCCACATGATCCAGGAATGCTCCTTCCAGCCAATGAGAGCATTATGATGAAGTAATATGTACTGCAATAAAATTTCAGTGTAAATTGAAAATCTAAGGAATTCTGGAAGTTAATTGTTATTCTGTATGATTATTGCCTATTTTTAATCAATTACATTCTAATAAAAGTAAGTTTGACGTTAACAAACAGAAAAGGGGGATTCTCTCAGTGGTTACAGATAGAAAGCAGCCTCAACACATCTTGTTGAGGTAGGAGTCTTCATGCATTATTCTCCATATATTTACCAGGCAGGAAATAGACACAGAGAGAGGCTAAGTGACTTGCCCAAGGACTAACAAGGTTTAAATGACATGACAGCAGTTATGTATGATAAATATGAATAATCATATGTACTATGATGTTCAGTAACACACTGTAGAAATTATGAGGGTTGAGAGAAGATTGAATTTGAGTTTGATCTTGAGTATAGGATTTATACTGGCAGAGATAGAATTTCTTAAAAGTAGGGAATAGCACAGCCTAATAGAATGGAGATAAGTTAAAGAATCAGAAGTTCAATCAAATGCAAGTGACTTTTTTTAACATTGAGATTTCTTCTGTTAAATTCTTCCATTAAAGCAATCTATTTCTACTATTTAGCCTGTTGCAAAATCAATTGATTCATTTGAAATGCTAGCACTTAGTGGTTTTTCGGGCAACCTAAACGTCTCAAAGAATGCTAAAGGGATCTCATGGAATCTTTCTTATGGACCTGCAGTTTGTAATAGAGTGCTTCATTAGTGGGAGATTATTTTTATGTTATCTCAAAGGATGGAACAGAGAAACTAACTACTATAATTCTTTTTTATTTTTATGGCATATTTGCTCTTACTATTATATCTGTTGGAATAATTTTTTCCCCTCTAAAATAAAGATGGAAAATATTTGGTTAGTAATTATAGTAGCTTTCACTTTCTACTGAGTGCTTTTTATGTACCAAATATTTTCTTGGGATATTTTAAGTATATTATCTTTTTCTTAAATAGCTCTGTAAAATAAGGCATTATAACTTATTTTACAAAAAAAAAGGAAGCTTAAACTCAGAGAAATTAATTAAATAAGCTTAAGAGTGCATAGCTAGAGAGTGACATAGTCTGGATTTGAACTTATCTTGTCTGACTTAAAAGCTTAGAATGTTTGTAGTTCATTCACTGCTTCTACTTTTAGTGTATAGTTGGCATTATTAAAATATGATTTACAGTTTTAGAATCTATTTTTACAAAGCCCATTGTGTATTATTTTCTAAAAGGACTTTGCTTGGCTTGGTTATAGTCTAAATATCCCCATTTTTCTTAGTAATGCTCTAAATAGGTCTAAATTTTTTATCCTTAAGGTAATGGTTTTTAAATGAAAGAGGTTTTTTTTTTAATGAAATCCCTGTACAAACAAAATTTTATGTGAATATCTAATAAATAAAATGGAAAAGTGTTTTTTTGTCAGACATGGCCCAATATATTCCCTAAAATTACGCCATTAAATTCTGGGGAACATACTATGAAAATCCTTATACTAACTTCGTGCATTATGTGCCCTTTCATATGAATGAGTAAAATATTATTCAAACTTAGTTGTTTCCACTTTGTACATGGCAATAAGTGGCTAAAATCACCTAAAGCTGTCAGTAGACCACTCTTCAGTTTGTTAGGTGAGAAAAGAGCTAACATTGCAGTAGACATTTTAAGTTGCTAAATAAAAAAGCATATGAGGGTATCAATTTTTAAAACAAATAAAAGTTATTGTCAGATTTTGTTTTTTTTTTAAACAAATTCTACCACATTTAAGTATCCAAAAGTAATTTATTTCTGGGAACTTGGTTCAGTGTTTTCTGCTTTAAAATTTTTGGTCTGGCTTCTTTTATAATAGCAGTTTATATATTTCTGTTTGAAGCCACATTTAGAATTTCTTGCATAGAAAGGTTATTTTACAAATTATCTTAATTCTTGGAGTTTATAATAAATGTTTTTACTATTTCTGTATATGCTCTGAGTTTGGATCACTTAATTTTTGTTGTTATTTGTGTGATATGATAATTAATTATATTATCTGTAAATTAACTCCAAAGTATTTGTACTTAGTTATGAGTAGTATTTTAGGTGTTCAAAAATATTTTTTCCACTGTTTAAATCATTGTAGGTGTGAATGAAAGTTCATTTTTATCAAAACGTCCTTCTGCTTCTGAAGTAAACAGTGTTAATCCAAAAAAGCCTAAGCCCTGTGAGGGTGTTTCTGGAACAAATTCTCCAGCTGAATTCCCTTCACTTAAACCTCCTTCACTGACATCTTCCCAGGCTATGCCATCAAAAGGTAAATATGAAATCTGACATTCTATACTATAAAAATTACTATAGTATTTATACATAAATTTTAGAAATTATTATAAATTTTGAAACTATCAGTGATTATTTAATGTTCAAAAGTGATGAGTTTTGAATCATAAATGTTCTGAATTTATTTTAGGTGCAAACACCTCATCAAATCAATCTAAAAATGGAACACCTTTTTCAAGAGCTTGTCCAAAGTGCAATATTCATTTCAATCTTTTGGATCCTTTGAAAAATCACATGAAGGTAAAACTTTCAGAATTTAATTTTTATAAAGGTTGAAGCCAGGCATGGTGGCACATGA
Organism: Callospermophilus lateralis; assembly: GCF_048772815.1. Lineage (NCBI taxonomy): Eukaryota > Metazoa > Chordata > Mammalia > Rodentia > Sciuridae > Callospermophilus > Callospermophilus lateralis. Next base: position 46,353 of record NW_027512861.1, read on the forward strand.
TTATATTTGCAACTACTTGGGAAGATGAGGATAGAGGATTACAAGTTCAAGGCCAGTTGGGCAACATAGTGAGACTCCCCCACTCAAAAAGGAATTTTTTGAGATTTATAGTCACTATGGTCTATCTCAATATTTAGATCAGAAATTTTCTCATAATAGAATTTCTATGTAGCTTAGATAAAAATCTGCTTTCATAGTAATTATGTAAGACTGGCATTCCTTAATCATCAGATTTAAGAAATTAAGTTCATATATGTATAATGGATGCTTATTCTTATTTTATTTTAAAAATCAGTATTTTATTGGTCACATTGTTTTTCAAATTTAGAAAACATTTGTTTAATTTTTAATAACTTAGATATTTGTTACCTTATTTTCATAATCATCAACATGTACATGTCACATTACATATGAAAATCTGAGTTTTTACATTTTGATTTTTAATAGTCAGACATAAACTTCAAATGGTGAAGTGTTTCATATGAAATAATTGTTTTAACACACAGTTCAGAGCATAGTTTATATAATTCTCTTGAACTAGTTTGAGCTTTTTATTATTGTAGGAGGCTCTGAAATTCAGATTTTAAGGAATTTTTTAGATTATATAAGAAAAAGAAGGGTTCTGTGGCAAAGAAGTAAGGAAAAATTCTTGCTCACTATTTCAACGGTACACAGCTTTTTTGTCGCATTTTACAAAAAAAGAAAGAAAGAAAAAAGCAAGGAATCCTTTTAAATTTTTAAATACAGGCTCTTTATTAATGTACAGACTATATTTGATCTATACCACTTCCAGCTCTAGTAGTAGTGTAGTGTAGCCTCTAATCACTTCAATTTAGTGCTTAGGTTCTATATGAAACTATTCCCCTGTGAGTATTTTCAATTTCCTCTTCTTTATAATGTTTTGGTGAGACACCTGATGTTTTTTATGTTTTGCATTATAGGTGGAGAGGACAAAAAAAAGACTACATTCAGTCCTCCCCGAAACTGATCAAACTTTAATCTTTTAGTTATTCTTTTGAAATTTTTTAATTTTTAAATTTATAATTATTAATATGTCCTTATTGTACAAATTAAGAAGTTTCACTGTGATGTTTCAATGCATGTATATATATTGTGCTTTGATCATATCCATCCACTCTCCTACCCTCTCTTGTCCTTCCTTTCTGACCCCTACATTTTGTCCCTTTTCTCTTCCTTAAGAATGTCTTTCCTATTTCCAGGTTATCTTTATGTATTTTGGGCAGTACTGGAGACTTGACTGGACCCAGGGCTTTGTGCATGCTAGGCTCTACCATTGTGCTACATCTTAGCTATTTTTTAAGTTTCCACATATGAGAAAAAAATATAATGCTTGTTCTGTCTCTTAATTATTTTGCTTAATATGGTGTTCTCCAATTTCATCTTTTTTTTTCTGCACATGACGTGATTTCATTTATCTTCATGGCTGCAAAATATATACCGTTTTTCTTAATCCCCCTCATATGTCGATCAGCAACTAGTCTAATTCCATAGCTTGGCTATTGTGAATAGTACTGTAGTAAAAATGGATATGTAGGTATCTCTTGTATGCTGACTTAATTTCCTTTGGATAATAATAATATACCCAGAATTGATAAACTTGAATCATATGATAGTTCCATTTTTAATTTTTAAAAACTATTTTGAGGAACCTTGATACCCATTTTTATAGTGTCTGTTTGTACTGTTATATTCCCACAAGAGTATAAGAGGTTTTTTTCCATGTCTTTGCAAGCATTTTTGGATTTTGTTTTTGATAATAACATTCTAAGGTAAGATAGAATCTCAATGTAGTTTTGATTTGTAGTTCCCTGATGGATGAAGATATTGAATATTTTTTCATGTATTTATGGCCATTTGTATTTCTTTAGAGAAGTGTCTGTGTAGATAATCTGCCCATTCTAAAATTTAGATTACTTTACTTGTTCTTCTGTTGTTAAGTTTTTTGAGTTCTTTATATGTCCTGGATATTAATAATTTGTTAGATGAGTAGTTGAAAAAGTTTTCTCCCATTCTATAGGCTGTCTTTTCATTCTGTTGTTCCCTTGCACTGCAAAAGCATTTTAGTTTAATATCATCCCATTTGTCAGTTCTTGCTTTTGTTCCCTGAGTTATTGAAGTCCTATTCAGGCAATCAACGATTGCTTGTATCAGTATCTTGAAATTTTTCCCCTATGTTTTCTTCTAGTAGTTTCAGAGTTTCAGGTCTTACATTAAAGTCTTTGAACCATCCATCTTGACTTTATTTTTGTTCAGGATGTAAGATAGGGTCTCGTATTTTCAGTCTTTTATAAGTGAATATCCAGTTTTCTATCCAGTTTGAAAAGGTTTCTTTTTTCTGATATGTTTTTGACACCTTTGTCAAGAATCTGTTGGCTCAAGATTGGTGGCTTTATTCTTGTTTTTCTATTCTATTCATAGCCTTCATGTTTGTTTTTACGTCAGTACATATCTTTGTTACTATAGCTGTGTAGTGTATTTTTAAGTCAGGTATTGTGATGGCTCCTACATTGTGCATTCTGCTGAGGATTGCTTTGACTATTCTAGGTCTTTTATGATTCCATACAAATTTTAGGATTTTTTTCAAGTTCTATGAATAATGTCATTGATATTTTCTTAGGGATTGCATGGTACATGTAGATCACTTTTGGTGGTATAGCCATTTAATTTATATTCTCCTAATATGAACATGGGAAGCCTTCCCATGTTCCAATAGTTTTTTCTTTTTCCCTCAAGTTCTTTATGTTTATACCTCTTTGGGGTCATTTTTATTATAGAAGTCTTTCACAGTTCTGTTTTTATTTATTCCTAGGTATTTTAGTTTTTGTTTTCTGAGACTACTGTGAATAGGATTGCTTTTTGATTTCTTTCTCAGTGAGTTTGTTATTGGTGTCTAGAAAAGCTACTGATTTTTGTGTGTGCATTTTGTAAAATCTTACAACTCTGCTGAATTTGTCAGTTCTAAGAGTATTTTGGTGGAGTCTAGGATTTTCTGAGTATAGAATTGTGTCTGTAATCAAGGTATACATTGACTTCCTCCTATCCTATCTTTATCCCTTTTATTTCTTTCTGTTGCCTGATTGGCCTGGCTAAGGTTTTAAGTACTACTATATTGAATAAGAGTGGTGGAACATGTATGAAGGCACGAATTGGTGTCAATACACTTTATATATAACCAGAGGTATGAAAAAGTGTACTCTATATGTGTAATATGAATTGTAATGCATTCCACTGTCATATTTATAAAAAATTATAATTGTAATGCATTCCACTGTCATATTCAATTAAAAAAAAGATTGGTGAGAATAGGTATACTTGTCTTATTGCTGAGTTTATTTATTTATTTATTTTAGTGTTTATTTTTTAGTTGTAGCTGAACACAATACCTCTATTTTATTTATTCATTTTTACGTGGTGATGAGGATCAAACCCAGTGCCCCGCATGCACTACGCTAGCGTTCTACTGCTGAGCCACAACTCCAGGTCCTTGTTGCTGAGTTTAGAAGGGACACTTTCAATTTTTTTGTATTCAGTATGATGTTGGCTATGGGTGTGTTATATATATCCTTTATATGTTAAAGTATGATTGTGTTATATATAGTTTATTCAGAGCATTTTATCATGAAGCTTTACTGAATTTTATCAAAGGTTTTTTTCTCTTATCTATGAGATCATGTTTTTTTTAATCCTCTATTAATTTTTGTATTAATGTGCTATATTACATTTATTGAATTGTGTGTGTTAAACCATCCTTGCATCCCTTTCATGAAGCCAACTTGTGGACAAGCTTTTTAATGTGCCATTGAATTTGATTTGTATTTTATTGAGAATTTTGCATTTATTTGCATTTATGTTTATCAAGGATATTAGTCTATAGTTTTCTCTTTTTTTGTTGTGTCATTATCAGGTCTTGGTTGCCGGGTAATTCTTGCTTGGTAAGCTGAGTTTGGAAACATTTTCTTCCTTTTTTTTTTCTAAATAGCTTAAGAAGCATTGCTGTTCTTTAAAAGTCTGGTAAATTTCAGCATTGAATCTGTCTAGGCGTGGGCTTTTCCTTGTTTGGAGACTTTTCTCCTGCTTCAGTCACATTGCTCATTACTGATCTATTTGGATTTTTAAAATATGTGTCCAGAATCTCCTCCATTTTTTCTAGATATTCCATTTTTTTTGGTATGTAGTTTTTCCAGATTTTCCCAAAGGATCTTATGAATGTTGTCTTTTGTAGTATACCTTTTTCATCTCTAGTTTTGTTAATTTGGGTCTTCTCTTTCTTTTGGTTAAATTTGGTAAAAGTTTTTCAATTTCATTTTTCTTTTCAAAGAAACAGCTCTTTGTTTCATTTATTTTTTCTTTTCTTTTTTGGTACCAGGGATTGAACTCATGGTCACTCAACCACTGAGCCGCATCCCTAGCCCTGTTTTGTATTTTCTTTAGAGACAGGGACTCACTGTTGCTGAGGCTGGCTTTGAACTTGTGATGCTCCTGCCTCAGCCTCCCAAGCCACTGGGGTTATAGGTGTGAGCCTCTGCACCTGGCCCCTTAGTTTATTCTTGTTTTTCAAAGACCTTGAGATTTATCTTAGGTTATTATTTGGGATCTGTTCCCCCTACCTCCCTCAATATAGCCATTCATATCTATAAACTTCCCCCAAAGTACTGTTTTAACTGTATCCCACAGGTTCTACTATATTATGTTTTCACTTTTATTTGATTCTTGGAATTTTTAAATTTCCTTCCTGATTTTTTCCATAACCTACTGTTTGTTCACCAGTGTATTTTTAGCCTCAATGTTTTGATATAATTACTGAAGTTTTTCTTGTTACAAATTTCTGCTTTCATTCTATCATGATACAATAAGATACAAGTAATCATTTCAGTTTTTCTGAATTAGTTAATTCTTGCTTTATGGTCAGAAATATGATCTATTGTGTAAAAAGTTTCATGCACTGATGAAAAGAATACACATTTTGCAGCCCTTAGATGTATATGTCTGTTAAGTTATTTGAACTATGGTATAATTCACCCCTGTTGTTTTTCTGGTTGATTTTATTTGGTCTGTATGGTGAAAGTGGGTACTGCATTTACTCATTATTAGGGCCATCTCTCCCTTTGTGTCCTGTGGTGTTTTATAAAATTGGTGCTCTTATGTTTGGTGCATATATGTTTGTAATTGTTAATGTGTCTTGATGAATTATTTCCTTTATCAATATGTAATGACCTCCTTTGTTTTTTCTGTTTTGTCATCTATGAGTATAGCTATTGCTGATTGCTTTTGGATTTGGTTTGCTTACAGTATCATTTTCCATCCTTTCACTTTCAGTTTGTGTATGTTTTTTCCAGTGAGTTCTTTAGGATGTATATTATTTGGTCTTCTTTTTTAATCTAATGAGCTAATTTGCACCTTTTAATTGAAGAATTAAGACCATTTATGTTGAGAATTCTTATTCAAAGGTGTGTGTGCACTTTTTTCTTGTTATTCTGTAATTTTAAAAATTATTTTATTTGTGCCAAAGATTGAACTCAAGGGCATTCAACCACTGAGTCATATCCCAAGCCCTGTTTTGTATTTTATTAGAGACAGAGTCTCACTGAGTTGCTTAGGGTCTTGGTAAGTTGCTAAACCTGACTTTGAACACACAACCCTCCTGTCTCAGGCTGCCCAGGTGCTGGGATTACAGACATGTGCCACCATGCCTGGCTGAAGTTTTTTTTTTTTTTTTTTTTTTTTTTTTTTTTTTTTAGAGAGAGAGAGAGAGAGAGAGAGAGAGAGAGAGAGAGAGAAAATTTTTAATATTTATTTTTTAGTTTTTGGCAGACACAACATCTTTGTATGTGGTGCTGAGGATCGAACCCGGGCCGCACGCATGCTAGGCGAGCGCACTACCCCTTGAGCCACATCCCCAGCCCAGGCTGAAGTTTTTTCCTAGTTGTTTTGAATGTTCTATTTTGTGTCTTGCTCTTTTATTCATCTTAGAGATTTGATGATTTTATTAATACTGTTTGGTTCTCTCCTTTTTTTTTTCTTATTAGCTGTTCTAATCTCGTCTACTGAAATTTATTTTTTCCTGTGTCATTATTTTTGTGTTAGTCTTTCTTCCTCACTTCTGTGTAGAATTCCCTTATGTATATTCTATAATGCTGATTTAGTGGTCAGGAATTCCTTTAATGTATGCTTATCATGAAAGTTCTTTATTTTTCCTTTGATTTGGGAAACTTTGCTGGGTATGGTAATTGAGTTTGACATTTTTTTTTAGGCCTTGAAATACATCATTCCTTGCCCTTCTGGCCTTTTTGAGTTTCTTCTGAGAAATCCACTATTACTGATGTCTTTGTCTTAAAATATGACTTGACCCTTCTTTTTTGCAGCTTTATAAATATTTTTTGTTAGGTACTTTTGGGAGTTTAAATATAATATGTTGTGGGTAAGCTTTTTTTTTTCTTTTCTTTTTTCTTTTTGTTATGTCTACTTGGGTTTTTTTGTTTTATTTTGTTTTGTTTTGATACGGGGGATTGAACTCAGAGTAACTCAACCACTGAGCCACACCCCCAGCCCAATTTTGTATTTTATTAGAAATAGGGTCTCACTGAGTTGCTTAGTGCCTTGGCAGTTGCTGAGTCTGGCTTTGAACTCATGATCCTCCTATCTCAGCCTCCCAAGTTGCTGGGATTATAGGCAAGCACCATGGCGCTTGGCTACTTGGGGCTCTTTATGTCACTTTGACCTGCATATCCATGTCTTTTCCAGGATTTGGGAAGCTATCTTCTGACATTTCACTGAATAGACTTTCTATGCCTTCAATCTGTATCTCTTCTCCCTCATTCTTTCTGATCATACCTGTGTTTGGTTCTTTAATGGTATCCTAGAGATCTTGTATATTATGTTCATTTTTACTGATTTTTTTAAAAATTAGTTTCTGAATATGATAACTCCTCAACTTTTTCTTTAAGTCTTGTTATTCTTTCTTTTGGTCTATCTAATGTTTTGGTGGGGCTTTCAAGTGAGTTTTTAAAAATCTGACTTATTGAGCTTTGTATTTCCAAGAATTATGGTTGGTTCTGTTTCAAAATCCCTGTCTATCAAATTTCTCATTCATATCCTGCATTGGTCTCCTTAATTCATTCAGCTCTTATATCCTCTTGAAATTCATTGAACTGTTTTTTAAAAAAATTATTCTTTTAATTTCTCTGTCAAGTAGTTGATCTACTTTTATATCTTTGGATTAGAGATTTATTAGAGATTTATAAACCTCAGGAGCTATTCTACTGCCTTGTGCTTTCACATTTCTTGTGTTTGTATGTTGAGATTTGCTCATCTGCTGGGATGGATATCTTTCACTCTTTTCCACTATTTCTTGGTGAGCCCTGGGTTACTGGGTTTCTATTTAGTATTGAATTTAATTCAATTTGTACTTCCTTGTGTACTTTCCTGTGGCTTCTTTGGCTGTGGTTAAAGATTTTTACACAATATATAATATGTCAGAGCCTAAGTGATTTATTTTCTTTATAGGACTTGCAAGAGGGTAGTCTGTCTGGTATTTCAGGCAATTTTGCTATAGACAGCAATAGATATAGAGTGTACCCTCTGTGATTACTCCTATAGTGGGAATCGAAGCCCCTATCAGGTATGTGTTGGGGGTTTCCCTGGGCTTTGTGGATCTTGGCTGTTAACTTGGAAGCAGTTCTGCTACTGGCTGTTCCAATTGTGGTGTTGTCCTGGAGCCTTTATCTTTTGTTTAGACATTCAGGGTATCTCTAGTTGTTTCATGGGGAGAAACAATGGCCAGTTACAGCTCCCTCCACTGTCACACTCACCTCCAACCCTATCAGCAATATGCTGTCTGATAGGGTATGGGAATGACAGATATTGAGGCCCCATATATAGGCACCATATGTATGGTGCCTATAACAGTTATGCTATTTCTTCTGTTCTTGTTATAGTAGTGAGGGTTCCCAAGAGGGACTTCAGATTCACCCATCTTGCCATGCTTGCTTGGAGACAGGTTATAGTCTGTGGGCTTTTATTCCTCCTATTCTCTAAGTTGAAGTATCTGCCAAGGTTTAAGTGTGGCCCAAGCAAGGCATAACTCCCCTCAGCTGGGTTGGGAGTGTAGCTCAGTGGCAGAGCACCCAGCTGATGTGTTCAACACAATCAGACTCAATCTCAATCACTGAAAAAAAAGAAGAGGAACAAAGAAGAAAGAAAAAAATGAGATAGATAAATAAAGTAAAATCCAAAAACTAAAAACAGTAATACCAAAACAAATGAAAAGAATGAAAAAAAATAATATTAAATAACAAACAGTTAAAATAATAAAAATAGAATTAATCAAAGGGATAAAATATAGTTGGAGAAAAGTAAAATAGAAAAGGGAGAAGGGAAGAGAAGAAAAATGTTTCATATTAAAAAGAGGAGAAAAATACAGGCATGGTGGCACATGCCTGTAATACCAGTGACTTGGGAGGCAGAGGTAGGAGGACCTAGAGTTCAAAGCCAGCTTCAGCAATTTAGCAAGGCACTAAGTAACTCAGTAAGACCTTGTCTCTAAATAAAACACAAACAAGGGCTGGGAATGTGGCCAAGGGGTCGAGTGTCCCCGAGTTCAGTCCCCAATATCAAAAAAATAAGAGGGAAAAAGGGAAATAACCACAAAACAGCACATAAAAATAATAACAACAACAAAAACTTAAGCCAGGTGTGGTGGTATATGCCTGTAATTCCAGTTATTCAGGAAGTTGAGGCAGGAGGATCACAGGTTCATAGCCAGTATTGAAGAGAAATGAAAAGGGCTGGGTATGTAGTGCAGTTTTGAAAGTACCCCTGAGTTTAAAAAAAAAAGTAAAACTATGAATAAAAAAAAATGAATATTTTCTTTTCCCTCAGGTCCCCAAGTGAGCAGGAAGGATAGAAACTCTTTGACTGTGCTGATCAGAGAATTTCTTTGTCTTTAGTCTGTGTGCTGCTTGGACAGAGAAAAGACTGGGGCTTACTCCTTTCTTTTGTGGTACTAGTCAGTTGACTGATGGTAGTAATTTGTGGCTTGATTCAGTTGAAATACCTCTCAGCTGCTTTGTACACCAGAATGAGCTAGTGTGGAATGCAGAGTTCCCTAGAAACAAATTCTCTCTGGAGCTATTTGTGTTATGCACTTCTAGAGCAGAGATGATGCTGACATCATGGCATGTCAGAATGTGGAACTCCCCAAATCTTCTCTTCAAAGCTTAGCACTTGGAGGGTAGAGCTAATACTAGCTCTGTGGAGTATCCCTGTATGGCCCCCCAAGGATGGAGAGAGGATATAGAGTCTCAAAGATCTGTGGTGGAAGGGATGGTGGTGAGTTCTGCATAATCCACAGTCCATGGTTCTGGTGTTTCCAGTCCTGGCTACATGTGACTGCTTATTCCCCAGACTCTGAGAGCTGCGTCTGGCAAACTGCCAGGTCTAATGAGAAGCATCTTCTGTTACTGCATATGCTGATTGCTAAAGCAGTAAGTAACCTCAGACAATAGGACCTTTTCTAAGATGGCTCCAAATTATAAAACTGAGAATATGCAAAGAAGTACAGGGGTCTTCTACAGAGCCAATTCAACATGCAAACTGTACTGTTGTTTGCTTAGCCTATATTTCTGCAGGAGGCTGAATCCTATGCCAGTCATGTTTGTTGGGACTCTGTTTCTTCTCTACCTCTGGGGCATACTTCCCTGGGATTGGCACTGGTGCATTTTGTTTCATTCTGTCTTCCACAGTCCATTTTATTTGGGCTTCTCCAAATCTCTATCCACAGTTGAAACCTGGTATTTTCTCATAGTCATTCATCTCAGTGAGCAACTATGTTACAGTTATTTTAATTTGGTTTCAAGGAGATGCAGGCAAGTGTATAATGCCTCTAATCTACCATTTTTGGAAGATCTCTTGCTACTATGTTCTCTTAGTCACATTTATTTATTTATTTATTTATTTATTTATTTATTTATTTATTTTTACTAGGTGACAAAGTCACATTATTAAAAATTAAAAATAGGAAGGTGTGTATGGGAAGAATCTTTACCTCAGACTCTTATGCCCTGGTTGCCAGTTTTATATCCTTCCTGATTTTCTTTCCACATATAGAAGTAGACATGAATGTTCTTATTTCCCCTCTATTTTGCATACAGTCTGTATACAAAATAGAATCAATTCAACATGCAAAACATACACACTTCTGGGCCTGGAGAGATTGGCAACTTTCTTCCAAGTGTGACTTTCACATGTTATAGCATTATTTGTGATTACTTGTACTGGAAATAACCAAAATATTAAAAGATTTATGTAATGGAACACTGTAACATTTTATGAAAGGAGAGTATCTCTATAATAGATAAACTGGGACAATGTGTAAGAAATACTATTTAACTAAATTGAATGCAATTGAATAATATATGTGTTTATAATAATGAAGTCTCAAAGCATAGTCACAAATCTAGGAAGGACATGTTTAAAACTGGAGAGTTTTTCAGGGACAGAAAGAAAAATACTACTTGATCTCACTCAGTGGGCAGTTTTAAAAAGTTGATCTCATAGAAATCAAATAGACTAGAGGTCATCAGAGATGGGGACAAGTAGAGGGGGAAGGGAATAGAAATTGGTTGGTCACCAGGTACAGTGTTATAGTTTGATAGGCACAGCAAATTCTTATGTTCTATGGCATAATAGGGTGAGTATAATTAACAGTAATGCATTCTATATCTCATATTAGAAGAGGATTTTGATTGTGTTCACACAATTGCATCATAAAAATGTAAAAATCACATTGTTTCAAAAATGTATAAATATAATGTGTTGATCATAAAAATTAAAAAATAGAAAACTCGGGACTTTTTTTACATTTTAGCTTTTATATTTTTATATTTCAGTTAAAATTTAATATAATTTCCATAAAATAAAGTAATTTTTAGATCAATAATTTAAAAAAACTTAAATAGAAGTTTTTGATAAATCAAAGTTCATTATATCACAGTTAATGTTTTTTTCCCAATGGAAAAATATTAAAATATCCTATAATAATTTATTTGATTCCATGTGTCAAACATAAAACTAAGCTTTAAATAAATACCTTATTTCATTTATTCTTTAGGAATTTCTTAAAGTTAGACATTTTTCTCATTGTATCATTAGTTAATTGGTATTCTAACCATACCTCTTATAGTAAAGCCCAAGTGCTGATGAATACTTTTTTTTCTTTAGCAAAAATGTCTGTAGGTTGTTTTCTTTACTATTAGGTAGAAATTTGAAAATACATGTATGATATAGTAAGATATACTATAGATAGTGAGGTACACTAAAAATAATAAGTAAATTATTTGCTTGTCATATAAACTTTTCCAGAGTATTCATTATAATTTTAGTCTTTATTTACATTAATTTTGACTGGTACATAAAGCATAAAATTTTACATATTAATGGGGTACAATGCTTTGATATGTGTCCATTGTTTAATGTTTTACTCTGCAAACACTTATCAATTCTTTATGGTGAAAACTTTAAATTTTCTGGCTTTTTTTAAAAAAAAAATTAGCTGTAGGTGGACACAATGTCTTTATTTTTATTCATTTATTTTTATGTGGTGCTGAGGATTGAACCCAGTGCCTCACTCGCACCAGGTGAGCACTGTACCACTGATCCATAATCCCCACTCCCTTTTTCTGGCTTTTTAAAAGTGTACAGTGCATTATTATTATCTATAGACACCCTACTATGTAATAATAGCATACCAGAACTTGTATTCCTATCTAACTGTAGTTTAGTATCCACTGATAAAACTTTTTACATATCCTTATCTTCACTTATTCTGTCCTAGATATATAATCACATCTCAATCCATATCTTTCATTACTTAGCTGATATTTGTGAAACAGAAGAATCTAGCTTTCATAACTGTATCATGAATGTATCCTTAACATTTTAAAATGTTCAAAAAGTGTTTTGTTTTTGATTCTAGTGTTCAGTGTTTGTTGTTGTTTGTTTTTTGTTACTTTTTGTTTTGGTACTGGGAATTGATCTCAGGGGCTCTTTACCACTGAACTACATTCCAGTTCTTTTTTTTTTGTTGTTGTTTTTTTGCAACAAGGTCTCACTAAATTGCAGAGGGTCTCATCTAGAAAGTAATAAGTTTCTTTTTCTTTTTCTTTTTTTTTTGATACTGGGGATTTAGGGGCACTTTACCTCTGAGCTACATCCCAGTCTATCTATCTATCTATCTATCTATCTATCTATCTATCTATCTATCTATCTATATTAGACGAATATTTTTAAGATTAATAATTTTATAGTGACATAACTTACTATGGAAAGTTTGAGTCAGTCTTCTCTAGTGTACAGTGTATTCTTTTGACTTTATATTTGTGTCTTCCTTTGTTTTAGCACAGTTTTCCTGAATTATATTTTAAAATATTTATTCCATACAGTTGTATGTCCAAAATGAATTTTTCTTTGCATGCTATATCTGTCACTTTCTCTCTAATCTTAATCTCTCTTTTTTTAAACCTTGCTTTTCTCATTACTGGCCTCTCTTTCCCTTTTTTTATTTTGCAGTATCTGTTTACTACTATCCTTGTTTCTAATTTATCTTAACTCTCTGTTATTCATTTTTCCCTGTCCTTTTTCCCTTGATGTGCTACTTCTTTATCTCTCTCTGGGGGTGAGGTGGGATTCTAAAGCAAGTTTATTTCTGTAGAAAGGGCATGTTTTATGTTTGTGCACAGGGAAGAGGAAGAGGAAACCTAGGTATTCAGCCTCTTTTTTTCCCCTTCTCAGAACCCAGTGTCTAAGTTTTCAGCAACATCATGCAGTGCTTTAGCAATCTTACTGGGACCAGAGATGTTAGGATCATGAAGTGTCAGACTGGTCAACAATTGTTTAAAGTCATCCAGGCTTCATGGTAGAGATGACAGATTTCCAGGTCTAAGAGATGACCTGTTGTTGGTGAGGGATCCTGATTGAAGTTGAGCAAGAGACCAGTCTTGTGCTGGGGCAGCCACAGAAAGAACTGGTGCAGTGTTATATTCTTTGTTAATTGTGTGGCTGCTTTACCCCACACCTGGGCCTGGAGCTCCAAACGTTGCCCCAACAGGCTTTGGTTGGTCACTGAATGACAGAAAACTTCTTGGTTGTGTGAGACTGTTCAGAGGTCACTTACATCAATGGCCTCAGGGGGTAGGATGGAGAAGAAGGTACCCTCAAACAGTGGATAGTTTCTTGTGGGCTCCATGGGCCTGGGACTAGAGTATAGGCTCTAGAGAGATTTAAAAGCAACCCACATGGGGACACATCACCTCAGCTTTGCTGTCTCTTCTTACATCTGCTCAAGGATAACATTTTCCTGATGTTTTGTTAGAATTGTATATATTCCTTTTATTAGCCTCCTTTTATCTGAAAGTATTTTTGTTTAGATGAGAGCCTAGATTTCTAGTATAGTCTCACAGCCTGCTAGTTGGGTTATATAATTCTTTGCTTGGCAGAAGACTTCCTGAAAATGCAGTGTGTGTGTCTGCTTCTTTCTATAGCACTGCCTTTTCAGCTTTCCTTTTCCAAAGTAGGTCTGGGTTACTTCTTCTGCCATGCTCTTGACCAGGTTCTATATCTGCGTTTGCCTGCCTGCCTATCTATCTATCTATCATCTCTCTATCTATCTATCTATCTATCTATCTATCTATCATCTATCTATCTATCCTTTCACTTCAGGATATGCCTATCATGTCACCTCTTTCAGGATATATATTTAAATTGTCATATTTCTGTTTTTCTGTTGTTGTTGCTGGTGGTGGTGTTTTTTGTATGTTTGTTTGTTTGTTTTCTTTTATGGTGCTGTGGATCAAACTTAGGTCTTTGCATATGCTAGGCAAGTGCAGTACCACTGAGCTATATTCCCAGCTCCCTTTACTGACACTTTCTAAGATCTTTTGGATTCTTTTGTCTTTGATCTCCTTCTGACTACATGCTTTATTTCTTGGATGCTTTGGGTAGTGCTTTTGTATATTGTGGCCTCTGGATTTTCTCTGGATCTAAGTTTCAGTGAAAATCGGGTTTGTGGAATTTGGTTGTTGTGGCTTTTGGATGAATTCCTATAAGTGGGGAAATGTTGACTTATGTAGGATGTTTGTATGAGAAGTTCTATTTTACTATTTAAAAATTGCATTCCATATTCTTTGCTCTGAAAATTCTACCTAAATTTTTAGGGCACTAACAAAGCTATGGAAGATGACCTATGTATTGGGAAACGTAAAGATGAGAATAGCATTAAAGACATTTAATATTTGTAGACTAGCCAGCCCAGGAAAATAAAGGCTGTGTGAAGGGTTGTAGTAAAGGGTGAGAACTAAAAGGGTTCGGGAGCTGAACAAAAGATAACCAGTTGATTTTGGACCATAGTTCACTGTCATTAGTGCTCATTTCTTAAGTTTCTTTCTTGCCTGTCTTTTTTTTTCCTCCTGTAGGCTATTTTGCTCCTTCCCTTCTCCCTCATTCACTATAGCCATTGTCCACATTTGGTTGTCAGCAGTTTATTATTCAGCTGTTTTTCATAGGGATCTTAAATATTGCTTAAAAATAAGTTATTGTGAGGGCTGGGGTTGTGGCTCACTGTAGAGCACTCATATATCACGTGTGAAGCGCTGGGTTCGATCCTTAGCACCACATAAAAATAAATAAAATAAAGGTATAGTTTCCAACTACAATTAAAAAACAATTTTTTAAAGTTACTATGAACAAGATTTGTATGTTAATTTTTAAAAATCTGATCCTGTCTTTTCTGTAAAAGAAAAAAAAAGAACAGCAAGTAATTGATTATATGTTATATATATATATTGTAATTTATTACTCTAGATCAACTTTAATTTCAAATTAGACATTTCTGGAGAATATAAACCTTGCAACATACTCTCTCATAAACTATTTTGTAGATTTTAGAAAATAATCAGGTGCTAAATATGACTCAGAATAACTTCTACTAAAAGCCAGATCTTGTGTTTAGGACACAAAATAATCTGCATTTCTTATTAGGAAGACTTTTCTCTATTATTTATTTTTGTGCATTATAACTTCTCATTGTTTGAGATCTTCCTCCAAGGAATCCTTCAAATAAGTGAAGAGTTTTGTTTGTCAAAATGGTGCCAGTGATACATATTAGTAGTAGTAAGAAGATACACATTTTGAGTAATTTTTCTAATAATGCTAGTTGTTTTATTCCCTACCATGTTTTTCTTCATTTATCCTTAAAGTAGAAAGTAGCATTTTTTTTAAAAGAAGGAACTTAGTCTTGTAAAACTCCTTAGAAATAGTCTGAATTTCCTAAGTTTGAGCTCTCAGATATTATGTGATATTGCAAGAAGAATATAGGAACATAAATAGCAAAACCTTTCTTACCTCCCTTTTTATGTTGTATTTCTATTTCAATTATAATTTATTCTGAATGGAAGACTACAGAGATTCATGTTGTATTAGAGAAGTAATCTATTTGTCCTAATTTTGCATATGGGTGAAACCTCAACTCCTTAACATAGGTTAGTTATACCACTTATTTGTGGCCCATTTTACTTAGTATTTTTTTTGTGTCTATTTTAGATTTTTTGTGTATGTGTGTGTGTTATTTCTTTTCAAATTTATAAATTGATAAGTAAAACAAAATAAGTAAAATAAGTAAAATGCAACCTTGAAAGAAATGTTGTAAGTCTGTCTTGGACCAGAAAGGCCCACTGTCCCTTGTAATACAGAGTGTTCCAAATGTTGTCTAACATTTTACATGTGGTAGAAGTGGATGTTGTTATCTTAGAAATGAAATAGGTGTATTAAGAGTTTAAAATTTTCTTATGTTGATGCCAGTTTAACACATAACACATATAGAAAACACTTAAGTTGTAAAAGAATTAACGCTTGTTAAAAAATATAACTTCTAGGGCTGGGGCTCTAGCTCAGTGGCAGATCTCTTGTGTACCATGTATGAGGCACTTGGTTCAATCCTTAGCACCACATAGAAATAAACATAAAATAAAGGCATGCTGTCCATCTACAACTATCAAAAAATAGATAATATATTAACTTCTAGGCCCTACCTCTGGACATTGTAGCTTAGTTGTTCTAAAGTGAGTCCCAGGAATTAGCATTTTAACAAATATTATAATGCACATCTTCCTGAGCTTTCCCTTTAAGTAAAAATATACAACTGAATGTTATGTGCAATAAATAAATAAAAGATAGAATTAGTTCTATCTTGTTGAAAAAGAAAAAGAAAAGCTCATATATGAAAAAATTCCATATTAAAATCATTTTATGTGACATTGTGATTTTACTCCTGATGAGGTAAGTTTCCTCTTCAGATATTTAGCATTCTAGGTTTTAAGATGTAAAAACACTTCTCTTTTATACCTAATGTAAAAAAGTGGATTTTTTTCTTTCTTTTTTTTTTTTTTAAGAAGGAAGATTAGTCTTATATATCTTTGTGTTCCATACCTTTTCTAGTACCTGGAGTCTAAGAAATAGCAGGTTAGTTGGGTCAAAGTCTAGTTCCATTAAGGTTTTACATTTTTTGTGTGTGTTACTTGATAATTAAAAATATACATCAAGGCATATGAAATATTTCTTTCTGTACTCTCGAAATAGATGTGAAATGAATAATTTTGGACCAAGCAACAAATTATTATTAAATAGTTACACCTGAACAGATAAATTGCAAAGGAATGGTTATTACATCTATAGCCAAGTCCTGTTTAAGGGTTTTCATTTCTTTTTGAAAATTTTTTTTTTGTTTATTAAGACAATAAGTGTTTGTCATTTGAGTTTTTTAGAATATGTTTGTGCACCACAAATTTTTGGTGACTATTTTTCCAGATGTATTACCAAGCAGAGTTTTACATAGCCTGACCTTACTTGTAACCACAGAATAATTTTGCTTTTTTTTTTTAAAATAAGGCTTCTAATTTTTTCTCTTTCAGTATTGTTGTCCAGAAATGATAAATAACTTTTTGGGACTGGCTAAAACAGAATTTTCAAATACAGCAAATACAAATAAGACTATTGATTCAGAGAAAGGAAAATTGATCATGTTAGTTAATGACTTTTATTATGGAAAACATGAAAGAGATGCCCAGGAAGAACAGAAGACTCACACAACCTTTAAATGCTTCAGTTGCTTGAAAATTCTAAAAAATAATATTAGGTATGTAAATATTTATTTTTATTTCTATTTGAAAATTGATATCCTACAAATATAAATGTTGTATCTTTAGGTTACATTTTCTATGCTATTCTAGATAAACAATTCTAATACTTTCTACTGTAGACAAAGGCAGACTTTTTGTTTGTTTGTTTGTTGTTGAAAAGCTTGTGTCATTTCTTGTATTTTAGAATTTGACACCAGGATCTACTTATTTGTATTTCTTTCACATTTCTTAAGATGTACAAAGTTTATTTTAACTTAAAATAAAAAAATAAGTTCATTTGTTTTAGCAGTGAATCTTTAGGTAGTTTACATTTTATTTTTCTTCAGTAATAGGAGAAAGCACTTCAAAAGTGTCCAGTTTTGAACTTCTTTATGCTAATCTTAATGCTCAAAGCTTTCAATTCATATTAAGAACATTTACCTAGTGGGAAAAGTGATCTATTTTGGGGGATGGGGTTACTAGGGATTGAATTCAGGGACACTCAACCACTGAGCCACATCCCCAGCCCTATTTTGTATTTTATTTAGAGATAGTGTCTCACTGTGTTGCTTAACACCTCACTTTTGCTGAGCCTGGCTCTGAACTCGAGATCCTCCTGCTTCAGCCTCCCAAGCCCCTGGGATGATAGGCATGTGCCACCAAGCCCAGCCAAAAGCAATGTGTTTTAAAGATATACCATTTCTAGGAGATGTGTCTGCTTTGATTTTATAATTTGACACATTTAACAATTAGAGATTTCATTCACAATGAATTTTTTAAGAGGTGTACACAAATGTTTTAAATTTTAGAAACTTACTTTGGAATTTTTGCGTTACATGACATACTATAAAGATATCTTATGTAAGTGAGTAACAAGAACAAAATAACAAGATATAATGAATGGTATTTTTCATTGATTATATGGCATGACATTTATAGTATATAAGGTACTTTCTATCATTTCATTATAAAAATTTTCAAATACTCATCAAAAATTTAAGTCTTATTGGACACTTCTACACTTACAACTTTTATTTTATTCTTAATATTTTACTGTACTTGCTTTATCATATTTTTCTTCCTTCGGACTATCTGACTTTTAAATTAATTTCAAAGTAAGTTGCAGATATCAGTGTACTTAGACAAGATATGTGTGTGTTTGTGTGTACAAACATACATATATATGTGTATATTCCATTCACTCCTTATGACTATCACTAGTAGCATTTTTAAGCATGTACTTTCACGTCTGGGCCCAGCATTTATTTGTTTTCTTGTCTTCTATTATATGCTCCTATAATAATCATTAATGGTTGCTTTATGGTAGAACTTTTTCAAAGTTCTTTCCCATATCTTATATCATATGAATTTTCTCATTGTTTTACCTCCTCTGTGACACTGTTAACTGCCATCAAGAGGTAGTGATCCCCATTCTTTAACAAAGGGGAAGTTGTGCTTTGACATATAACACTGAAACAGTACTATAATAGAACTCTACCACCTATTTACATATTTTTACCATTTTAATAGTAAAATATGTCAGAAATCATGTTAATAGATGCAATGAGGGCTGGGGTTGTGGCTCAGTGGTAGAGCGCTTGCCTAGCACCTGTGAGGCCCTGGGTTCTGTCCTCAGCACCACAAAAAAATAAATAAATAAATAAAATGTACTGTGTCCAACTACAACTAAAAAATATATATTTAAAAAATAGATGCAATGATAAGCATAGAAGTGTGATTCACTGATTTAAGCTCCTTGTTCAAAGTAAATATGACACATATCATATTACAAATTATTTGAGCAACAAGGTTTTTTTTGCTTTTAAGATTAGCCATTTCAAATTCATATCAAACATGAAAATGGGAAATTCCTTTTTTCAGGAATTATTTCAGGAGACATAGGTCTATATTATCAGAATATTTAGAAATTTTCAGCATGCTCCATTTGATAACATCCAGTGATTAAGCATTTAAAATATATTGGTTATCTGATAAATGTAACCTTAAAGTAAAGTACTTCATAACCAAATTAAGTGTATTATATAACATTGCTTTTAATTTTTCCAGTAAAGCTGGGAAGGCAAATTATTTTTCAAGGATGGTAAGAAACGTACAGCTCAATATTTCTACAACTCTGTTCTGTTATTATCATACTGTGATATTAGTATTTTACCCCTTACTTATCAATGAAAACAGGTATATTTTATTCTGTGAACATGATTCCAAGAAATTTGCCCTTTTAGTTTCTCCCATTTCCAACTGTTCATTTGAAAAATATGAACTCCAGATTGGGCTTATTTAATAATTGAGAAAAATAACTAGCTGATTAATGGATTCTTTATATAAATATACTTAAGTGCTTATGATTTTGAGCTAAAAGATATTGGCTTTTCATATGTAAATACTTAACCAAGACTAGGACTTTTTTGGTAGGTGTTGTAGAGCTTGTGTTAAAACCAAAGAAGAAAGATATTTTAAGGTGTATCATAACTTGCTGTAAAGAGTAGTGTGGTAGAGGTGTAAAAAAAGAGATATATGTTATAACCTTCTTGATGATAGTTATCCAGATTGATCACATTATCATCAATGTTAATAGTTGCAAGATTATTTCTTATAGGGCTTTAAAATGAGTAATTGTAAACAGCTGACCAGTCCAAAAATTGTTGTTTTGATTGAATAACTTTTATTTTCAAATTCAGCAAAAAGCTTCAGTAAGCTCTTCTAAATAAGTATTCTCATTTATACTACACTCTCTGCTGTTGAAGGTCATAGTTCCTTTTCATAAGGAGCCTTTTAGGGAAGCTGAAATAGCAGAATGTAAAACTGAAAAATGGACCTTTTTTATAAAGGGCACAGTCTGCAAGTTAAAATAAACAGTATGTGCTAACAGTAAGCCAGTATCATTTAAAAAAAAGTTCTTGTAATTGTAGGCATTAAAATTGCTATTACATGCATTTAGAAACCAAGACACAAGTAAAAATACCAGTAATTTGTCTTTCAAGCAGCTGGAATCTATTATATGTCTTCACAGTCTTAAAAGATTTCTCTCATGACTCTGGCTGCTTTTGGTGGTAGGGTTTTCTTTCTTTCAGTGTTTTATTTTAAACTAAAAATAGTATTTAAGGTGTAAAAAATAAGCCTGCTCTTTTACCTTAAATTTTAAAAAATAATCTGAAGTAATGATTGAGTTAGAAAATGAGTGATATTTTGATTATTTTGAAATAAATTTGAAAAAAAATTCACTGAAAAGGCAATATTTAAAATATACTCTTTTCTAGAGGACTTTGAAGACATTTTGGATTTTGAGTAATACTTGGTATTTTTAAGATTAAGACTCAGAGACTTATTGGTGAGATTTTGTTTTTAAATCTGAATTTTTGCACCTGTTGACAATCATTTATAGGTTTATGAACCACATGAAACATCATTTGGAACTTGAGAAGCAGAGCAGTGAAAGCTGGGAAAACCACTCCAACTGCCAGCACTGCTACCGTCAGTTTCCCACACCATTTCAGCTGCAGTGTCACATTGAAAGTACACATAGGCCCCATGAATTTTCTAGTAATTTGCAGTTTCATTTAAATGTTGAATATTATTGAATTTGAAGATAGAAACACTGAGAAAACCAGAGTAACTCTGTAAGAAAAATAAGAAATAGACTCTGGAATTTGGGGGCAAAATGAAAAAATTAAGTTTTAACTTTTAGAAATTTTGAAATAAAATTTGTTACTAAAATTAAAGTCCCTCTGGCAAGTAATTCATTATAGTAGTTGCCTTGGCATAATCTGGGCATTACATATTGGGGATTCAGAAGCCTCAAATCATATATATCAAATGCGAAATCAGTGTTCTTCATTTAAACTTTAAGTAACTACGGTTGTAGTTAAAATCAGATTTTGAAGCTAAGTAGCTTGAGTTTAAATACCAGATCCTCCTTTTGTTATAGCTATAAGAATTGAGACATGAACTCTTGGAAAATAAGGATAATAGAAATGCCTTCCTCATATGCTGTTATAGGAATCAAGTGAGTTAATTTAGGTTAAGTGTTTAGGAATGTGCTTGGCAAAGAGTTAACAAACTAAATGATTGATCATTTCTGCTGCTGCTGCTGATACTACCACTATTTATATAAATTTGTAAAATAATTTTTTATATCTTAAAATGTAATACCTTTTCCCCCCTCTCACTTTTAGCCATTTGTAAAATCTGTGAATTATCATTTGAAACAGAACATGTTCTTTTACAACATATGAAGGATAATCATAAACCTGGTGAAATGCCATGTATCTGCCAGGTACATACACATTTTTATTGTGTTCTTTTAAGTGGTTTGTTTGTGTTTTAACTACAAGATTTAAGCCCATTAACTCAGAGGTCAATACATTTTTTTCATGAAATATTTCAGGTTTTAATGGTTTACGGTCATTGTTGGAAACAAGCAACTCTGCCATAGTAGTACAAGGGCATGTTCCAATAAAATTTTATATATAGACATTGAAATTTGATTCCATAAAACTTTCATGTGTCATAAAATATATCAGTGTTTTATTCTTTAATCATTTAGGTAAATTGGTTACCAAAATTAAAGTCCCTCTTATAAATAATTTATTAGTGGAAGGCATAACTCATTCATTATATGAGGGGTAGGCAGTGAGCTGCATTTGGCCCACAGACTGTTGCTTGCTTACATCTGTGGTAGTCAAAGAAGAGCCCAGCTAGACATACAGATGGACATGTCTTACCATATAGGGAAGAATGTAGGTGTATACAAGGGAAATTTGAAATGCTGTTAGTTATAAAGAACCCTAGCTAATGTTTTGTGACCGGTATTTTTCCAGAATTTGAAGGAATAGGAAGACAAAAAAATAAAAGATTGATTGCCACAACCATAGTTTGGGGTCTATTTACAGTCTAAAGAAGAGTGCTGTTTTTGTAGCAGAAAAAGCACTTTATAGGACAGGAGGTGCCAAAACTTGAAAATTTCAGTCAAGGCAGTGATAGATGAACGATCTGCTAAAAAGCACACAACCTAGTTATGTTTTGAGAAGAATTCTTTAATTTTGAAAGATAATTTCTGGGTTTTTTTTTTTTGGTGTTTCTGTTAGTGGAAATTTTCGGTGTATAGGCATCAGCAAGAGTAGTAGTACGCAGTGTTCTTCTAAACAAATGATCCATTATTTGCTTTGTAATTGCACATCAGTTATAAATTTTTGAAACAAACAAAACCTTCTTTCTATTTTTAGGTTTGCAATTATAGATCATCATCATTTTCTGATATGGAAACTCACTTTAGAACATCCCATAAAAACACTAAGAACTTGCTGTGTCCTTTTTGCCTCAAAGTTATTAAAATCAAAACACCCTATATGGATCATTATATGAAACATTAGGTGAGATTTTCTAATTCCTGTTTGTTCATATTATCTTAATGAAAAAACAGGTTAAGTCTTGAAACACTGATTAGTTTTATTCTGCAAATGAAGCAGAGTTGTTCCAAATAAGCCAATTAAATTTATAATTTATGTTGAATTATTTGTGAAACTTCCAGTTCTTTCCTTACCTCCTTTCCAATGATGGTGTAGACCATAAATAAAGACCATAAATAAAATTGTGAAAAATGATTAGAAATAGGCAACCAAGAATTGAGGGGGAAAAAAACAAGAGAGAAGGTGAGTGAAATAAGCAAGTGGCAGATAGTTAGGTCCTAAGAGTAGATCTGGGAATGATTTTGAAGGAGTTTTCAAGAAGCAGGATGGGGGGAATATTACTTTGAACTGAGAAAAAAAAAGATTGTGGATACATAACCTTGTTTTCCTATTCCTTTTCAAACTTTATTTCCACTTTCTAAAGCTCTGTTATTATGAGAAAATGTGTTGTCCTTGACCTAGATTCATCCTTCACAGCTACAAGGCAAAGGAAGCTGTTGATAGATTGATGTATGAATTCTGCCAGAGAACTGTGTTTAGATCCTAACTTCTTTCCTGGATTACTTCTGCCAGTTCTGCTGTGTAATTTTTGGAACTCAGCATTAGTGCTTGGAATTCTGATGTTATGCTTATTGTTTTTTTTTCCTGAAGCACTTAAATTATCCCTGTTTATGCTAAAAATGTTGATACAACAGTATTTTTGTCAAAATCAGAACCTAATGGATTTATTGCACCTGATCATATAATCAGGTTTTTCCAACTCATTAAGCATTTCCGTATTATGAATTAAACTGGCACACCAATTTATTCACCATTGGTACTCACCTTGCTATGTGATGCAGTTGTTAGATAATCATGAAATCAGGTAGTAATTTTTAATTGGGAAAGATGATAAAAGTAGCATTTCCAAATGAATTTGTGATTGCTGGTGTTGTGACTGGGATACCACTCATCCTTGAGAAGTTCTGGAAAGATCTTTTATTTGATGGTCCCCCAACAGTATTCCAACAGGTGTTAATAGGGGTTCTCCCAGTATTGTCACTGGTAAATAAATTTGGTAAATGCCTGGATTTAAAAAATTAAACAGTTTTGTTTGTCTGTTTTTTAAAACAGGACTTTTCAGAGCTTTTAATATGCTAATGGACATCGTAAATCTCCAAACAAGAGATATAGTATGTATCATTTCCCAAACTTATTTGACCACTGAACACTTTTTTTGAACATACCTATTAACATTTCTTGATAAAGAGTTTGGGAAACATTGTCCTTCGTATTTTGTATTTCATCTTTAGCCTTTAATTTTAAAAGGGAGAGTAAGGTATAAACTATTTTATTTTGATGCTTTTTAATGTAACTTTCCCCAGATGCTTTTCTAAGCTCTACATTGAGTTATAGACATGAAAATAATGATAAGATGTGTGGATCCAGTGTGTGGGGTGTACAATGTATTCTATTTATTTTTTGTGGTGTAGGGCATTGAATGCAGGACTTTGCACATGCTGAGCATGTGCTACTAAGTTGTTTCACCAGCCTAGGCTATGTTGTTTAAAATCAAACCTTCATGCCTGGAGCCATCTTGACTTGCCATGGGTTCCTAACTTTTAAAATTTTTGTTTTGGTGTGTCTGGGAAGTAGATAGCCAGCAGTAAAGATAGGGCAATCTATTAGTAAGAAAGAAGGATCATCAGGCATCCTCCAATGTATTTATTATTTGTATACTTATTTATGAAACACTGGGAAACCTTCACTGAGTAGAATTATAAACTTTTAACAGATGACAGTACAATATCAGGTAATAAAAATTGTTGATTCTGTGTCTCATTTTATTATGTTGAAGATCTCACTTGTAATTGTTTCTTTAAAAGATTATATTGTTATGTCTTGAGTAATTTTAGAGCAAACAACCCAGTTTATATGACTTTTATGAAATAATTTAAAAATTTCTGATATTAAAAAAGCTTATTAGATAAAACAATAAGCAGTTAACATATAGTAATCACCATATGGTATCAGGGTACTTAATCCTCACAACCTATATATGTTTTATAAATGAGGAAACAGGGTTTTAGTGAAAGTAACTTGCCTAATGTTGCATTGTCTCATAAAAGGCAAAGACAGAACATGACTTTAGAGCACTAGTTTTTACTGCTGTCATGGAGTTGATTTTACATTGGCATTAGATCTAAAGGTAGAAATTACATACAGTAAGAATTACCCTTAAATCCCTCAAGACTCTCAAAAAATTCAGTACAGTTATTTTTCTATACTCTGAATAGATCATTATATCTTTGATTGAACATTGTTGTTATTAAAAACTGTGATACTGTATCTTCATCACCCTTAGCACATTAAAATGCATATGTACATAACATCAGAGATGTATAAGACTTGAGTCCACCTCAGGGAATTATACATTGATGTTTTATGTCTCAGGATTTTGGATACATGTGCATTGAATGAAGTAAGCAGTCATTTGAACTAGTTAAATTGTACCTGCCGCTCATGTATTTTTCTGCATTAGTCTCTTGCTTTCTGCTTCACTATTTAGTCATCCAACAAATATTTATTTAGGATGCCTTACTGTATGTCAGGACCTCTTTTAGGTATTATATAGCAGTATGATTTAGAAATTGGTACTGTAATGGAGAAAGATAATAAATTTGTGTGAATGTGTGTTTGTATATGCTGGTGATAAGAATTGTGGGTAGGAAATAAATGTGGAAAATAAGGAGTGCCAAGCACTGGGGAGAAGGGTTTGCTCTTTTATATACAGCATGGGCATTAAAGGGCCTCTTCAAAGGAAATTAAGGAGTAAGCCATGTGGGAGAGGTAACATTATGTAGGCAATGAAGTGATTATAAACCAGAGTTACTAATAAGATTGGCAAGGAGGCCATTGAAGCTGGAGCAGAGTTAACTAACAGAAGGATGAATTGTAGGAGATAAGGTTGTAGCAATAGAATGCAGGCCAATTTGTGTGGACTCAGAGTCAGGACTTTGGAAAGCTCCTGGAAGGTTTTAAGTGAGAGACCTAGCATAATTCAAGAATTACCAACAACCATGGAGAGAATAGATCACAGGGCAGAAAAAGACATGAAAGGAAGATAGAAGTTTTTTTTTTTTTTTTAAACCATAGTCTGGGTAACTTGCCCCAGTATGGTAGCAGTGGTTGGAGGTAATGACAAATAGGAATGTTATCATTAGTCTTGAAAGTGAAGTTGGCAGGTTTTATTAATGTGTTAAAAAGAGAGAGGGGTGGCAGGAGGGGACACTGAGTTTTTTGTCTTAAGCATTTATAAGAATGGAGTTTTAATATTCTAAGCTATGGAGAAAACTGAGCAAGGAACAGATTTAGGATGGTAGAAGAGAGATATAGGAAACCTAGAGTTTAGTTTTGTCCATGTTGACTTGAGAAGCATATAAGATGTCAAGTAATATTGCCAAATAAGCATTTGGGTAGGTGGTATTTAAAATCATGAAGCTGGATGAGGTAAACTAGTAAGTGATTCTAGTAAAGAGTTCTGGGAAATGAATTCTAGTGAACTTTTGTTCTGTCCTGTTGTTCTGGTATCTGTTTCTTGGCCAAGTTTTTCTCTCTTTTTTCCTCCTCTCTTTGAATATTTTATAAGTGAATTTGTGTTAAGTTGCTTATATCTATGATATAAGATAGTGCACTACACTGCTAGTCTTAAGATACAGCTAAAATTATTCTAACATGTTGTTCTTACATATTGCTTTGGACATTGTGAAGAACTATTTTCTATTTTTTTAAAATTTTAATTGACATATAACAATTGTACATATTTATTGGAAATAGAGTTATAATTCAATACATGTTTACAATGTATAAGTTCAAATTAAGGTAATTAGCATTTCCCTCAAACATTTTTATCATTTGTGTTGGAAACATTCACATAACTCTCTTCTAGCTCTTTATAATAATATATAAATTATTATAAACATAGTCACCCTGCTGTGCTGTTGGACACTAGAACTTATTCTTCCTATCAAAGTGTTTTGTTTTCCAGTGTCTGATCTCCCTCATCCCTATCCCTGCACCCTTCCTAGCCTCTAGTGACCACTTTATATACTTCCCATGAGATCAACTTTTTTATCTTGAATGTATGAGTGAGAACATATGATTTTTGCGGGGGGAGGGTACTGGGAATTGAACCCAAGTATACTTCACCACTGAGCTATATCCCCAGCCCTTTTCATTTTTTGAGACAGGGTCTTGCTAAGTAGCTGAGGCTGGTCTCAAACTTGAAATCCTCTTGCCTTAGCCTTCCAAATTCTGGGAATACAGGAATGAGCATTACACCCAGCTGAATATGTGATATTGTATTTCTATGTCTGGCTTTTTTTTTAATGAAATGTTTGCTGTGTGCTAGTAACTTTGCTAGATACTTCTCTGTAAATTACCTCAGAGAAGTATTACCTTAAATTTTATGAAGAGTTGGTTGTATTTAAAGGGAAATATTGATGTATCTGGCAGAGATACAGCTTTGAAGAAGATATTTTGCATGTGTTATTCTAAATTTCTATATACTATAAGCATATGTATATGAAATATATTTTTTATATTATTGAGAATAAGTGTGTAAAGGTTTCAGTTGATATTATACAGTAGGAAGAACACTGAATCAGGGAGTCTAGCATTGTTATTATCTAGCTATGGGAGAGGGACTTAGATTTCTCTTGGGTTCTATTTCCCATCTGTAGAATGTGATAGGACCAGGATATTAGTAGGAACTCAGGGAGTTTTCAACTGAAACATAGGTTATGATCAGTTATATTTTATGCCTCCGTATCTATGTTGTCCAGTGTAGTAGCCACTGGCCACAATTACCTGTGTAAATTAATTAAATAAAATTTAAAATATTTAGCTCCTCACTTTCATTTGCAACGTTTCAAGTGCTCAGTAACCATTATATGGCTAGTAATTACCATGTTGAACAGCAAAGCTCTAGAGCATTTCATTATTGCAGGAAGTTTTATTGGACAACATTGCTTTATATAACCATTTTTGTAACTTAACCTTTGAAATATCTAGTTAGATTTACTTGAGTTTAGAGGGTGTAATTTACTTTACCAACTTGTCAAATAATTGAAAATAGCAAAATTTTAAAATGATTTTGACATTTTCTAAAATTAAAACATGGTTAGCTCATTTTCATAGTATCATGTTTTTAAATAATTTAAGTTTATAATTAAAAGCTTTCATACATTTGGTATAACTTCTATTTGAACCTGTTAATAGAACTTTTATGTTTGACTCTATATAGTAACAAATACATTTGATAGTAATATAAGTTTTAAAAAATACTATCTATGTTAAGAAATTATAAACTTTCATTAAAATTAAGTTAGAGTAGTTCCAGGACACAGAATGTTGTGGTTATAAAAGTTATTTTTCCTTTCTTCTGTTTCTCAATAGAAAAAAAGGAATACATCGTTGTACAAAATGTAGACTGCAATTTTTGACATGCAAGGAGAAAATGGATTATAAGACACAGCATCATCGAACATTTATAAAACCTAAACAACTAGAAGGATTGCCTCCTGGAACAAAAGTGAGTTCAAATATGTTATATTTTAACATTTTGTATAATAAAAATTAGCTCTAACCTGGTTTTATCTATTAAATATGACTTTTTAAAAAAGACTTTATATTTTTATTGACTAATTTTAGATTTCATTGTTTTTATGCTTAGAAAGGAAAGCTTTAACCATTGAGTTCAGTGGTGGGTACTATGTTGAAATGGCATTCCTTCATTAAAAGTGTACCTAGTTTAACTGTTCCTTGGATCAGGGGGTTGTTTCAATATTATATAGGCTATTTTTGAACTATGTCAGTTTTAGCAGCTAAACTCTAAGAGACTTGATACCAGGAATCTTATTTTATTTATCTTTGTATCCCCAGTGTGTGGCATAGTGCCTTGAATGCCAAAGGTTCTCAGATGTTTGTTGAAATTGTTATCATTTAGTCTACTCTCAGAGAAGCAAGTACTGCTGCTGGACAGCATTGTATTTTAAGTGAGCAAACACATGTCTGACTGCATACTGATGACTGTAATTTGCTTTTCCCTTTTTGCCTTATATACATCTGTTTTCTCTAACTTCTTTACATACAGTCATCTGTTGAATATTTGCTCCAGTGGAGGGAAACAGAGGCATGGATAATCCAAAGTGAAATAACCCCCAAAACATTTATATTTGGCTTTGGGTACTTACCTTTGAATTTTGGTATGTCTGGTACTTGAATTAAATAAAATAATATAAAGCCATGCTCTGAAGACTTAGAGCAAGAGAAGCTATCCAGCATTCTTCCCTGCAAACCATTCGTTTCATGCTGGAAGTAGACATGCAGAACACTAATGTAAGCAGTGCAGTCCTCTCTCATTTTTCCCCTTAATAATAATAATAATATTAATGATAATGATACTAAATGTTGTTATGACATCTTAGAATGAGGCTTTCAGTGTACTTTTCATACATTGTATTATTTAATCCATACAATCATTCAGTGAGTAGAAGAGGCAAATAGTGCCCTGTATTTTAGATATGAAGAAGTTTAAAGAGGATATCTTATTTACTCAAGATTACATGGCTTGGAAGGCATAATGTGAGATTCAACCTCAGTTCTTTTGATTCCTGACCTAGTGCTTTTGTATAATACCTAAGCACATGTTTCATAGGACTTCATCATAGTCTGTTCCTCACATGCATGAGGAGAGTATAGTCAAGTGATCAATGAGAATGTTGGTAGGCAATTGACCTTTCCATTGTCAACTAACAGATATAATTGAATATTTTTTATTTTGAACACTAAATGGTAAAATTTGTGTTAGTTCCCTTTAAGAGAAGTCTCAATATTAAATTCTTCACACAGTGCAAAAAGTTGACTTAACGCTTTCTTATAACATTTTATAAGTATAAATCCAGGATAATGAGCCCATAAAGGAGAGGTCACATTTAGTATAGATCTATTTGTTTTGTAGTTATGAAAGGGTGATATCAGTAGGCCTTTCTAGAGTTATTTTTCAAGCTTTGTGAAACTTAGACCTATATATGAATTTTTTAAAAATTATGTCACATCATAAAAATAGCTATGGAATGTGCTCTTTTGATAGTCATAAAATTTTTATTAACTCCTAATTACTCATTAATAACTGTGTTTACACATAACTGATTTTACATTAAGTGAATAAATATCAAATTTAACTTCATTTAATTGTTTTGAACATTTGGAGTAAATAAGACTAAATACAATTGTAGTTTATGTGTACTCTTTCAAAATACTTGATGTTTAAATGGTTTTTGTACAGTGATATTTTAATAGTAATATAGTGATTTTTTTTGAAGTAAATATATTCTGCATTCTTGTAGGTTACTATTCGAGCTTCAGTTGGACCTCTTCAGTCAGGATCTTCACCTACACCTTCCATTAATGCAAGCACTTCTACCCTTCAGCTCTCACCTCCAAGGACTAAAAATATAACTGCTAAAAATCCCACAAAATCGAATACCAGTAAACCTAATACAACCAAATACAATGCAAATAAACCTAATGGAAATAAGCCTAATGGAAGTAAATCTAAATACAAATCAAAAATCTCTAATATGCAAAAGAAACAAAGCACATTGGCTAATAGCAATAAAAAAATCAAAGTTAATACTGTATTGAGGAACTTAAGGTGATGTTTTATTCCTAAAATACAATACCAATTTAAATTTAAGTATAAAAACATTATACTTTAGTTAATTAGAATAGTAATATGGCTCTTACTTATTACCTTTGTTTTAAAATATATTCATACCATTTTCTTTGTGTCTCCATAAGGTGTCATCGGGACATTCACAAGTGCATTGAGTGCTGTTCTGAAATAAAAGATTTTGCAAACCATTTTCCTACATATGTCCACTGTAGCTTTTGCAGATACAATACTAGCTGTAGTAAAGCCTATGTAAATCATATGATGAGGTAAGAAGAGTTAAACCTGTAAATTGACAACTAAATTTATAGTACAGGAAGTTTTTGTTTTGAAGCAAAGTTATCCCTATTAGAAACTAGTTTTTCTCCTCAAAGAGCCAAAAGGACCTAGCAGTAAGGAACTTCTAAGATACTATCTGATGTTATTTTCCAACATAGTAACTCAAGTAATTACTCATCTTAAATTGTAAGAACGGTTAATTAAACTAATAAAATTAGGATAGGTTTGTTGGGGAAATAATTATTCTGTTTTTTATTTTTCCCTATAGGTATTTAAAAAATGGTGATTTTCAAATAAAACTTTAAGTGTTTTAAGCTTATTTAGCATACAAATAAATGTCCTCATTAGGAATATCCTCTTCAAATTAGTCACTTTGAGAGAAGCTGTGGTTTTGTGATGAAATCCAGTGATTACTGCTTCTGCTCATAGAGGAATAGCTGTACCTAAATTTATTGATAGTTGAAACTATTAACCTTTTATTCAACTAGTTACTGTAGCTTTTTAATTAATAGCAAACATTATTGGAGGATTTTCAGTGATGTTAGGAACTTCATCGAATCTGGTTTTCTTTCTATTGTCCTTCATCTGTCAGGCCATCTATACATACATTTGTTCAGTGAAAATGAGAGACTATTCTGGTTATGATGCCACTGTTGGAATTCTTTTTCATTAATTCATTTAATTTATGTTGTTTGAGTACCTATCATTACACTATGCTAAGAAACCCCTTCAGAACCCACATTATCTTCATTTGTATTTCTTTAATAGGAGAATATTTTATTCTATCAGGGTGGATTTTTATCTTTAAAAATAGTTATTCAATTATAAATGTGATATACTGCTTATTCATAGTGAGTTTGTTCCATTTAAATAAATTTTAGAATTAATGTATAACTGAGTTTCTTGGAGATCATGACATAACCCCTGTTTTACTTTCTTATCATTATCAGATACTGCTTTTCCAGAATTCCCCTACCTTTCATGGCAACTTTAGCCCTTCTCTCTCAGTTTTTCTGCCTTGATGATTGGCCTACCTCCTGGTGTTTTGGCTTCTTTAGTGCCAGCACTTCACATCAGCTTTTAAGTTTTGGGTCCTCTTCATTTTTAGTCTCATCCAATATACTCTTCATTCCTTCTGAATTCTTATTACTCCATGATGTTCAGAGTTTTGACTCTTTTTGCCAGTCTAGCAGCATTCATCTAACTTTATAGTCATCGTGGTCCTCTGTTTCAAATCCTGTTCTTTTCTTTGTCTTCTACATTTTTATTCATGCTTACCTAGCATAAAAGCCAGTTTAAGATTTTAGCCTCTTCCCCTTTCCATCTTTATGTATGCTCAATTCTAGAATACAAGAGATAATTTATTCATTCTGACTTTATAATCTTTAACTTTGATTAAGACCTATCTATTTTTCTTTTTAAAGACCTCCTTATTTTTACCTACAGTGTTTGTTTAATCCTTTTTCAGTACCCTAAAGATTTTATTTTCATCTTTCAGTTGTTAACCCAACTTATTAATTGCTCAATTGAAGTTCATCTTTTTCATTTTTCCTAAAATCTAGCTCTTTTCAACTCCAAATATTTTTCTTCATCCAGATATTAATCTCAGAAATTAAGCTTGTTCCATTTCTCCATAGCCAGTTCTATCTTTTATCTCCTTCAATTCATCATAACCTAATTTAGTTAACTTGTATCTTCATCCCTATCTTACTATTGGTCTTCTGCTTATAAACACTTTCAAGGTTTTGTTTCTTTAATTTTAGGATGAGGGAGCTGTGTCCTTCCTGCGTATTTTCTTTATTTCTTGTCTGCCTATTTCCATCAACATTTTTCAAAATGTTTGTTGCCAGCTTAATTGTGACTCATTTCTTTACCCTTTTGAGTATCATCCCTACCTTTCAACTGAAACTGCCCCTTTAAAGATTATTGTGTCATTTACTTATCACCACACTTTTCCTCTTTTTTCATTCTTTCTAATTATTTTGTAGATGCTTTTACCCTAGACCCACTGGCATCTCCATAGAACAACAACAACAACAACAAAAGCCAAATATTATTATCTGTCTCAGATTCACATTACTACCATCCCAACTTTTTAAGTTTCATCTCTTTCAGGGCACCATTTTGTGTGAATGTTTAGCTCCAGCTAGAAATAATTTACTGTTCCAAGTTTCTGAAACTCAAGAAGTTTTTTTTATTCACTGTGCATCATGGCTTCCTGAGACTACCTCCCAACCACTGCAGTATCTGATACTCCTATTGCTCTAAACCAGGCCCCATCATTTTTTTCCCTAGTATACTTCTGGGTAGAATGCTAATCTCTTATTCTGTTCAAAACACAAAGCTACCTAGGGATGTCTTTCATTTTGCCCTTAATTTCTAAAGGATCAAATTGGAAAGTATTTTGTGTTTCTTAAACTAAGGTTCATCTGGCCTTCCTTCTCCCATTTATCATAGGTTTCCTTCCTGTTCTGAGAACTTCCAAATCCATTATATCTCCAACCATTTGCAGTTCGCTCAAGACATTCTTCTTACCCTTTTCCAAACCACCCAAACCTGCATTTCATTGTCATCACATATACTCCTTATTCATTGTTAGCTCCTTTCTTCTTTTTTTGTTTTGTTTTTCCTTCATTGATACTGTCGTTTCCCTTTGCCTTCTCACTGAGTAGCACACCCTTATGACTACTTACTGCAGATACTTGATCTAGGTTTGAAGTTTTTATGAAGGGAAACTTCATTTCTCCAAAAGATGTGTACATTCAGTTCTTACTGTATACCATACCAACTCTGTAGCCTTTCAAGTAGTCTTTTTCTTTTTGGTCTCATACCTGCCCAGTCTTCTATAAAGAGAGAGACACTGATCCTCATAAGTTGGCTAATCTTTTCTAAAGTATTTTTCTTCCCATACTTATTTTATATAGTAGTTTTTTCTTATTCTTTATTAGTCCTCATGACACCCTGTCCTTCCCTCCCAGTTCATCTTTCAAATGTCTGGTCAATTCTTTTGAATTGTGTACCATTTATCTGATCTGCCTTTCATTTTGTTTGTGTATGTAGAATCTCCTTGAGAAGTGGTCTTTGTATTTATCATATCACTTACTACTTTATAAACTATAAATGATAATCATTATTTATAATTAGAAGAGGCCCCAAACGTAATCTCAAAGAAGAGATTAAAAAATCTTGAAGCTGTTGAAACATCTTTAAAGTCAGACTCTTTGAAGGAAACAGATCATTAACTTCAGAATTATAAATTATTTTTTAAAAATAGTATTATTGGCGTCAGTTATTTAAATTATTGTACTTTGCTAATAGCTTGTAAGTGGTAATCGAAATCACCTGAGAAAGTGAAAATTAACTACTATATAATATTACTGTTATTCCGCAAAAAGATATATGAGACAACTTTTTCTTCTACATGTAAGAGAATTAAGTTAATGGACATTACTAATATCTCTTTTAATAGTATTTATATCACCCAGATTCATTTTCACAAATACTGATTATTACATACTAGGAAGGTACAGTTTGTGTTTTAGTCAAAAGACCTGACAAGAACAATTAGAGAAGGAAAAGTTTATTTTGGAGCTCATAGTTTTAGAGGTCTCCATCTGTAGATGGTTGACTCCATGGGCCTGGGCCTGAGATGAGGCAGAATATCATGGTGGAAGCAAATGGTGAAGGAAAGCAACTGGGAACATGGCATCAGGAAGGAGAGGCAGAGCACTCTCATGATCACAAAATATATATCCAAAGACGAGCCTCCAGTCACACCCTACCTGCCTACAGTTACCACCCAGTTAATCCCTATCTGGGATCAATGCACTGATTATGTCAAGGCTCTCATAACCTAATTGAGTCATCTCTAAACTTTCTTGCATTACTCACACATGAGCTTTGGGAGTCATATGAAACCATACAGTTTTCTAGAAAGTGTGATAGGCAGGTAGTATTGGGGGGTCAAGTCCTTGCTGTTAATTTTTGCTAATTAGTAGGAGAAATATGTTTACCTAGGTTAATGTGATAAGCAGATGACTATGAGAGCACAGAGAAGGTAAGAATAAATTCTTTAAAGAAGAAGTAGAGAAGATTTTCTATAAATGACATTTCTCTTAGGCTTTGAAGAAAGATGTTAAACATTTCCAAGTAAAAAGAAAGCTGTTGTAATGATTTGTTCCTGTACACAGAGTTCTGTGTCACTGTTGATTTTTTCTTGCATTAATTTACGAATATATATTCATTCCACATTTATTTATTAGCATTTATTCTGTGTCAAACCATCTTCTTCTCTTTCACTCAACCATGAATTCTAGGGCAGGCGACTTACCACTCTAGTTATTATATCATCATTCTACAGTTTAGTGTCTGAAATAGTAGGTATACCATCAATATTGTTGGATGTTAAGGAAGTCATTCCTTTTGTGTTTCTCAGAAAGTTAAGTTGTTTCTTACATGGAATCAAGATTATTAAGAAAAATATGGTCAAAGAGGGATTTTGTCCTCAATTTCCTTGAGGTATAATTTATACCTAATAAAATTTACCTATTTGTGAAGAACAATTCAATGAGCTTTTGGTAATTATAGTCATGCAGTTGGGTAGCAGGTTTTTTAGACCTACGTCTTAACACTGTATTTTTACTGTATTGAATAAAAGTCTTAGCCTTTTCTGTTTTCTTAGGTGTGTTTCTGCATTTCTATCAACTTTGTGGAAATCGGGAAGAAAGGTAGTTTTTTCCTCCTTTTTATTTGTGAGTTGTGATTCACTTTTCCATTCTTACATTACACAAAATTGCAGTTGTAGAAGTTATGTAGTAAATACAGATGAGTCAAAGAGGCAGTATAAATGCTTTTTTTTCCAAAGATAGGAAACTCTAAATCATAACTGGATTCAGACAACTAAAAATTTAATTAGGAACACTTGTAGATATTTGGTTCAAGTTATAGATAGATGTGGAAGCCATCAAAAAGACCCTAAAATATAATTTTTCTCTCTCCTTATCAAAGAATAAATAAAAACACTATACTTGCTTGAAGAGAAAAAACTTTAAAATGTCATTAAAAAAATAACTTATTTTGAACTGAACCTGGTGGTACATACTTGTAATCCCAGTGACTTAGGAGGTTGAGGCTAGAGGATTCCAAGTTGGAGGCCAGCTCATCAATTTATGAGAGACCTAGTCTAAAAATAAAAAGGGCTGGAGGTATATTTCACTGGTAGAGCACACCTGGGTTCAATCCCCAGTAAACCTGCCTCCCAGTCTTGGACTCATTCCTCTAAGGAAACAATTATTTATATATTTTTTTGCACACAATTTCAGGGCTTCCCAACCCCCTGATCTCTCTAAAAACTGTATTTTTGTGATAATATCTTAAATTCATAAATCTCCAAATAATAGTTACCCTAGCTTGAAGAAATGATATTTGAAATCTTCTGAGGCTGTTTTCTAGAGATTATATTTAGCCAGAACATTTCTGTTCCTTTACATACAGGCTTCACTGATGTGAGTAGCCATTTACCTAGTTTGTTGGCTACTGCTTTTCAAACTTTAATTTATGTAAGAACCACTGAAAAACTTGTTAAGGCAGTTTCCTGGATCCCACTGCCAGAGATTAATTCAGTAGGTTTGTGAAGAGCCTAAGATTTTGCATTTCTAAATAAACTCTCAGCTGATGGTGATACAGTTGTCTGTGACTTTCAGATATAGTGTGCTAAACTACTTCTGGTTTTCTAGTACAGAAAGCTTTCCTTATTGGCTACAATGTTTGGTTAGTGGTTTTTTGTTCTGTGATTAGAGGAAGCATTAAGTTATGAGTTCTGCTTTTTTTCTTAAACCTCTACTAACAATTACAAAGAACTGTCTAGATGTTTGAATTTACAAATGGTAAACAGTAATATTTAGCTGAAATAGTGTGTACTTTCTAGATCAATTGAATTCTGTTCCCCTCCCTCTATACCAGCATGCTAAGATTATTAAAAAGTTATTTTCAAAAAGTTGATTTCTAATGATAATTCAGATTGTAGCAAAATTAGTTTGTTAATAAAAATTTAGAATTGTTTTAAATGTATAATAAATGAAAAATTTAGTTTGTTTTTTAACTCTTTGAGCATTTCCTTTTTACATAATGGTGAGGTATTGATCATCTAAGTATATGCTTAGGGAAAAAAGTATGTGTCATTAGGAATTAAAAGCAAAATGGAATATCAGATCAAATGTTAAATTAAACAGAGTTAATGGTTCGTATTTATTCTGTAGTCTTTTAAAAACTAGAAACTTAAGTACAGACTTGAAATATGTTTATGAATTAATATAATTATTATTATAAAATAATAGAATTCTATACTAAAATTATTAAAATGTCTTCTGTCTCTCCAGCATTCACAGTAGTAGTCCAAGTAAAAGGTTTTGTATATTTAAGGAGCATTCTGAAGATCTCAGGTAACTAGTTGATTTTTTTTAATTCTTTCTACTAAACAATGGTTATAATTTACATTCTTTCTTGCATAACAAATTGAAATATAATTCACATGCTGTACAATATGCATTTAACAATAAAATTAATAGGTTATGGTATTGTGCTATATTATACTATACAGTATAGTATAGCATCCAAACCTATAATAGGTTATAGTATTATACTGTACTGCTGCTGTACAGCAATGACCACAGTTAATTTTAGTACATATTGGTCATTCCAAACAGAAACCCTTTCCCCATTCATTAGTGGTTATCCCCATTTCTTTTCAACTCTCCCCATTACTAAGCAATCATAAATCTACTTTGTGCCTATGTAGATTAGTTCATTCTAGATATTTTCTACAAATGGAATAATAGACTGTGTATGTAGTCTTTTCCAACAGCCTATAAAGGTTTATGTATATTGTAGCATGCATGTATGAATGCTTTATTTTTCAAAGTGCTGAATGATATTCCATATTATGAATATGCCACAGTTTGGCCATTCATTCAGTTCATTTTCACTTTAGGTTGTTATAATGCTATTGTGAACATTTACATATTAGTTTTCATTAGGACATGTCTTTTTATTTTTCTTTAGTATATACTTAACATTGAATTTGCTGGATTTTATAGTACATTGATCCTTTTGAGGAACTGCTAAATTGCTTTTCAATGTAGCCTCATTATTTACATTCCCACCAGCAGTGTATGAGGGTTCTAGTTTCTTTACAACCTTTTGTAACATTCGGTATTATATCTTTTTTGTTATAGTCATCCTAGTTGCTAGGAAGTGCTGTATCATTGTGGTTTGCACTTTTAAATTAAACTGTCTGGGAGTGCCAGTGTGGAAATCGGAGTGGTTCCTAATGGATATTATATTGTTCCTTATAAGACCTGAGATATGCCATTGATCTCTTGGTAAATTTATTTCATTGGTGACAAATGGTGTCAAGATGAAATTCTCATGCATTTGCATTGTAAAATGAAAGAAAAAATCAGGCCCACCAACAATATTTGAATATCAAAAAGTTACTTAAGATACCTATTAAAGTGACACTGTTAATTTTTGAAGCACATATGTGAAACCACTGAAATTCTTGAAATCAGTAGTCTTCATAATTCTTTTTTGTTTATTTCTTTTTCAAATAGAAGTATACATCTTAGCTTCTGTAAAGAAACTGTGGATGAATGTTGATAATTAGCATTGGTTATACCACACACTGAATTCAAAATCCATTGAGCACCATTTTTTAAAATTCTGATTTCCTTAGTTTCTTTTTCTTTGTTTATTTTCTGCTTATGTTGCTATTATCCTTGAAATAACAATATCTTTGTTCCACCAAACTAATTTATTGATAAGTTTAGCCAAAGACTTGTTTGATGGTTTGGGTTCATGGAAAAGGAGGAAGAGGGAATGGCATTATGTCTTAGGATCTTTGTGTTTATTATCTCCAATGCGTAGTTTACTCTTTCCCAGATATTATATGGTTATTCCTTTATCTCCACTCTGACAGTGATCCTTTCCTTAATTACTGCATTTGAAATTGTATCCACTCCCCCATGCTTCACTCTACCACTTTTACCTTCTTTTAATTTTTTTTCATAGTGCATTTGCAATACTGTATATTTTACTTTTTGTTTGTCTGTGGTCTGTGTACTCTTACTACATTCTATGTGGCTTGTGGGGTTTTTGTTGTTGTTGTTGTTCATTTGTTTTTGTTTTTTTAAGCCTAGCATATAGTAGGCATTCAGTAAATATTTGTTGAATAAATTAATGTATATGGAAAAAATTATGTATTTGGACAAAAAGTCCCATTTATGATGCTGAGCCAGTAGCTCACAGGAAGATAAAAAATAATGGTTCAATATTAAAACTTTTAGTCTCATTAGAGTGTTTATTGTATTCAGAGAAATTGATTGTTACTTGAGGTACTGCCTTAATAAAGACTTTTATAAGAATGAATAGGATTTATTGCATTTTAAAAATCAGATTTTTATTTGATTTTTACCTCATTGTTGTCTAGCTCAGTTGTGTGTTAGTTTTTTAAATGAATTATCTGATTTTTTAAAGGTCTGGAGTGTTTTTCTCTCAACTCCCATTATGTCTCACATTGAAATTGGTCAATTTCTGAGTGGAACTTAGCATATTTATAAAATTCCATATCCCCCAATCTTTGTAATTACTTACTGAAATGGAATATTTTTTTATTGTGTATATTATGTGTATTATGCATTTATCATGTATGTATTGTAGCAGGTTCTGTGTAGATGATAGGGATAAAGCAATCTTGGAACTAGCCTTCAGGGAATGTTGTTCATTAGGTGGGAAATAAAGTATGAATAGAAGTAACTATGGATTTTAATAAGTGCAATAAGTTATTTCAGAGAAGTGAGAGATTACTTGAAATAATCTGGATAGAAATTAGGTTTTTCTTTGTTTTTAAGGATGAGTTTTTTTTTTTTTTTTTTTTTTTTTTTTACTGGCAGAAGAAGCAAAGGGATCTTCTAGTTGGAGAAAATAGCACAAAAGTGCAGAAATGAAAAAGAGAAGGCATACGGAAAGTATGGCTAGTAGTAAATGGATGGAACATGATGTTTGTGTGATAGTAATGGATTAAAGTCTGTAGCAACAATTTTGAGCTTACAATCATATTGGAATGCATTGAAAATTAAACTTAGGAAATTTGTAATTAATTCAGAGGGCACTGGAGAACCATTAGTGTTTTCTGTAGATTCAAGTGATACTGAAGAAAAGTTGAATTCAGGGACATACAAGGTGAGTTGTAGGTGCATAAATCATTTAGATTAGGGATCTGAATTAAGGTAGTGAGGTGGTATTACTTTGTGTTTATGATGTAATATGGGCTCTGGAATCAAAGTGCATAATTTTACACCTGATTTTGACCTTTACCAGCTCTATGTCCTTGGTAGGCTACTAAGCTAACTCTGTACTGTATAAAAGGGTAATAATTATAACACTTAACTCTTCAGGTTGTTGTAAGATTTAGATGAGATGATATGTTTAAAAGCAGCCTGGCACAGATAAGTACTCAATAAGTTGTTAATATTATAAAATGCTTGACATATTAAATGTTTTAAGAAAGGAGAAAGTCATAGGTAACTATGGTTTGAGCTTTAGTGTCAAGTAAAATGGGACCATAAGAAAGTCAGGAGGAGATGATTGGGGGAGAAAGCAGATGATTTTAGATTTGATGTGCCAGTGAATTCTTTCAGTGCACATATATAGCATGCTATTAGAATAGAACTTAAGGAGGAGAAATCAGTCTGAAGTATCCTGTTTGTTTGTATTCATATACTGGTAAAACATATATATTATGTAATGAACATCAAATATATGAACGTTGAATGTATATACTTTGTATTAAACTGATAATAACAGTGATCGGTTAAATGATCAATTTTTTTCACCTAAACAAAATTTAGGTGAAACTTTGATTTATTAGAGAGATTTCAAAGACTCTTATAGACCCCTAAGTAGAGGAGCAACAGGCAGAGCAAATAAGAAAAACAAAAAGTCATCAAGAACTTACTTTAGTTCTCTCTGCTTTGATCTGCTAAGGCAGCACAATGCTGTCTTATTTTCTTTGGACTTGGGTTTCTTTCTGCTTTCTCTGTACAGACCATCTTTTCTCTACTAATGACCCAACTATAATATTCCCAGACTCACATATTTTCCCAAATCAAGAAATTTGATTAAAAATTCCAATTACAAATCCCTGTTTAAAAACAGATTGAGTTAGTCATGCCATCCCTTTTTAAATTATCTATATCCAGTGGAATAGGCAGTAGCCTGTTCTTTACCAGTGAAACTCTTTTTAGTATCTATGAGGGCAGTTTGTTCATAGAAAAAATTGTAGTTAGTTATTTAAGCTAAGTATTTTACATTTTAACTTTCTTTAAGCTTTTAAGTCTCCATACTCCATTTAGAATTTTAGAAATACTCCATTTAGAATTTGAGTACTTTTTAGTAATCACTTTCTAGAGGAACTTTAATTTAATGTAAGATAAAGTTCATTTAAATTGAACAGACTGAATTTTTTTCAACAGTGACATTTAAGTTCAAATTACTTTAAACAATTTAGTGTCATTTATCCATTAAATATACTTGATTTTCTTTTAAATGGCACTTCAAATGCTTGACCGAACTAGCTCCCAATTGCTTAACATTTTAATAAATCTAATAAGTTCAATTATATAGTGGCTTTCTAAGTTCTCTGAACCATCTCAATATTTTTACAGTCTTAATAATATTTAAGATACTTTTCAACTAAAAGTCACGAGATCAAACACATTTTAAATATGAATCTTAAGGCCATTGACACATAACTTTAATATGCCAATTATGTTTAAATATTTCAGATAGCAAATGTTATTCAGTTTAATTCAGTGAGTATAAGAACTATTCTAGACTCAGAAAAAGTTTTTCATGATTTTGGGACTTGTTTCCTAACTTCCTTTGAAAGTCCTTAATCATATCATGTGTTATTTAAGAATCAAGAACATAGTGGAGTTCTCCCTGCTTTGACCTGCTAAGGCAGCATGATGCTGTCTTTATTTTCTCTGGACTTGAGTTTCTTTCTCTTTTCTCTGTACAGCACTCACAAGTTTTGTTAAAGAGAATGAGTAGTATAGGCCCCATCAGGTAGGCAATAGCATTCACAGTGCTGGGATGATGAGGATTCCAAATTTGTGGACTCCAACATTTTTATTAACTACGTCAGTTAATTCCATGTTAAATAATAACCACCCTTGGAAGATCATGCTTAAACCTTGGCATGTAGTGGCAGGTATCATACTATACTTCTAAATACTTTATAATTTTCTTCTGATTTTGTCCTCAATTAAATAAAATGCTAGATTATAAATTTCATTCAAGTACTGACTGGCTTTTTTGTTGTTGTTGTTCATAATAACAGTGATACAGTTGTATAGACAACCTCAGTAAATATATATTGAGTGAATGAATGCTATTCTCACTTTGCAGATGGGCATAGGAACAAATAGAATGTGACTTGCCTATACTATTGCAAATTGTTAATGGAACCTAGACTGGTTGTAGGTCTTTTGACTGGTAAAAAAGATAAATATTTATACAACATAAATATGCTATG
This sequence comes from Callospermophilus lateralis, assembly GCF_048772815.1. Lineage (NCBI taxonomy): Eukaryota > Metazoa > Chordata > Mammalia > Rodentia > Sciuridae > Callospermophilus > Callospermophilus lateralis. The sequence goes on from NW_027512861.1 coordinate 88,551, forward strand.
TAAATAAGTAGTAGCAAAATTTGGACATATCTCTACCATTTTATAGAGAATCATTTCAGTTACATCAAATTTATATAACAAATAAGAAGTTACATTTATTACACAAAAAGATAATTTGTGGAAAAATAATCATTGAACTTGTATATAGATTTAACAACAGATAAAAACTTTTCTTTTATGCTATTTTTTTAAATAGGGTCATTACTCTAGTGTGCCTTAATTGTGATTTCCTAACTGATGTTTCTGGCTTAGATAATATGGCTGCACACTTAAGTCAACATGAAACCCATACTTGCCAAGTTGTAGTAGAGAAAGGTACGTATATATAACTGTGCTCTTGTGGATTTTGATATTTATTCCATTATTTTTGGTCAACCACAATATGAACTCTTTACTAAATCGTTACTCTCATCATAGTTCATATGCTGTTGTAAATATAAAACTTTTCTTCTAATTTCAGTTTCTGTCTGTATCCCAACTTCTGAACATCTTTCTGAGTATGTTTAATTTATTTTCAGTGCATTTTACTTTGATGGACTTTAGCACTTACTGCATTTTTAAGTGTATCATTAATAGCAATGAAAAATATTTTTTTAAATGTTTTTTAAACCTGCTTGTTGAAATAGGTCCCTGCTCTGTGGAGCTCGTGACCTGGTGCAAGACAAGTTGGAATTTCCTAAGTTCAAAGTTCTGAGATATTTTCTTACACAAAGCCAGTCAAGCAGCCAAGTTTATGACACTAGCTTTCATTATTCAGCTCTGTTCAGCTTGTAAATGGGTTCAGATTCCTGTTCTACTTTATCTTTGTATCAAGTTGACATATCTTAACATACATTTTTATTTCTCCAGTTGGTTTTCTCTAAAAATAACTTATTGCTATGGTCTTTTCTTACTTTGCTTAAAATAATTTGTGTCTCTCTCTACTGCACTTGCCTTCAGAGTAATACATTCCAAGTGATATGGTTGTTTGTCTTCTGTTTTGTCTGCTTCTTAATTTCATGTTTTAAGTTTTTGGACCAGAATATTGTCCTTTTTCTCATTTGTTGTCTGTCATTGCGCTATCTTTTTTTTTTTTCAGGTGCAGAAGCAGCCCAGAAATTTCAAAAAATATCCAGGGTACACCTGGACAGTGTCCCCCTTCGATGGACACAACTGATGACTATTCTCTCTTTCCAAGGAATGTGAATAATTTGACTGTGGGACCTGCTCTAGGTTTTGGCCTCAAGAAATCATATCTTGGGGAAACTCCCTTCCTGCATGACTGGCCTCTTGTAAGGCTGATGTTGATTTGGCCAGAGATGGCCTCGGGGCCCACCAAACTGAGCATACTTTCCACTGGCAGCTTTGGCTTTCCATCTTAATAAGCTCATGGGCCAATTATAAATAAGAAAAACCTATCAAATCAATGGTTCAGCATACAAATTAAAAGTTTACTCATTTTGGCTGCTACCCATAAATCTTCCTCTATCCTGAATGCAATCCAAGAAATATAAAAAAATCTAGTTGTTGGGAAATCATGACTATTTTTCATGTCCTTGGAACAATGGGTCTCTATAATTATGATTCAAAATCATAGTTATTTTTACTGTTATTTAAAATTATCATCCAGTATCAACTCTAAAATTTTTTCAACAATACCTATTCTCAGATTTTTTTATTTTTAAAAAATTTAGTTTAATTTTAATAGCTTGATTTTATGTTCTCTAAATTTAGTGATATCTACTTTATGATATCTATTTTTCTATTCTTTTCTTTAAAACTTATTCAGTGTTTATGTTTTTAAGAACACCAGGAGATTTCTTAAGAATTCTCTTCAGATTTCACTTATCTACCTGTTGATAGCTTTATAGTGTGACTGTTCTCAGACAGTTATGATATCTTCTGTCTTGTTTCAGGATTATTATTTATATTACCTCAATAATTTTGGCTTTGAAGGTGTTAAAAATTGGTAAAGCTTGCAGATCTTAAAAACAAGTTTTAAAGTAACATATTTGTATATCTATTCTGTAATTTAATAAATTTTTTTGTTTAAATGTCTTATTCTTTGCTAGTAAACAATTTCTTATAAAAACTATTTTATCTTATTGCTTTAATTGTTATATGGAAGCGTTGTTATGTGGCATGCAAACCTAAGAGCTAGTGCATCTTGCATTTTTTCCTCTAGCATAATTAAATTTCATTATACTATACTAATTTCTTGAATTTTAAAGACTAGCAAAGTGCCTTTTATGTCTTAATAGCCATAAGGATCATCAGACTCTGAAATTATAAGTCAGGTGTGGTTTCTTTTATTCTAAAATCAGAGATAAAGCCAGTTTAGATGACTGCTTATTTTGTAATGTTTATCTTATGAGTATTAATCAAAAAAATTAAATCCTGTTAGCTTTAATTATCTGGACAAATTTATAATGTAAATGAAGGATATTCCAAAATGTCCAAAGGTGACTTGTTTCTTAGTATTCGACTTAGTAATATATTATTCTTCATTTCCTTATCTGGCTCCCTGAAGTTTATCTTCCTTCTTTCTACCCAATTTTTAAAAATTTTGCCCAGAAACAACAATTTATTTCCATTTTTAACATTAGTTCTTTATATGTTATAGAATAGAAAATCTGCTTTTCCTTGATTGTAATTAAAAAATATGATATACCAATATATGAGTACTGTTTTATAATTTTTCTGAGACTTAATTTTTTGTAGTATCAAGTTCATTTCCTTGAAGTATAAACTATATTATCACCTGTAACTTCATTTTTAAAAATTGGTTTGACTAAAGCAGGACAAAACTTGCTAATTATTATAGGTAATTAGTTGAATTTGTGTGATACTAATAGGTTTTAGCTTAAGCCTGATCTTTCTTTATCATCAAGTTATTCTAAATAGTTGATTTGCCTCATCAACTATTGCCATGTCACATGTTTATGCTTTTTGGTTACTGTTGAATAGGTCTAATTTTTAGTTTGAGTCTATTGTCATTCTTAGAAAATGACTCTTAAGCTATAGAAACTTGGATTCTTGCCTTATTGTCACATTTTGGCAAAACATCTTGCCTATATTTTAGATGATGGTCAATACTTTGAAGAAGAATGAAGTAGGAAAGAGAAATACAGGAATATGGGGTAGAAATTAGGAGACCACCATTTTAAATCTGGTATCAGGGAAAACTTCACAGACACATGACATTTTGAGTAGAGGTATGAAGGAGGTTATATGGATATTACTTGGATATCAAAAGAGCATTTCTGGGAGGAAAAAACCTCCAACATGGGATAATTCTGAGTTAAGGAACTGTTAGGAGACTAGTTTGGCTGCAGTGGAGGGAAGAAGAAGGAGACTAGTAGGAGATAGTCCTGTGAGATAATGTGGACCATGTGGTATATGAACTTAAAGATCATCGTAAAAACTTTGGGTTTCACTTTTAAATGAGAAGCCATTAGTGAATTTTGAATAGAGGATACCTCAGTAAAACTCCAGATAAATAAATATCTAAATGTAAGAATACTGTATCCCATTATGTGCTTTCTTGAGAATAGTCCTAAGATACCAAGGGCAAAATCAGGGAGATTAGTTAAGGGGTTATTTTAATAAAACAAGTGGGAGCTGGTGGTCGCTTGGGTAGGTGATAAGTGACTCCTTTTTGGATGTGTTTTGAATTTTTTGGTAATTTAGATATGAAGTGTGAGCTAACATGGAAGGATGATTCATAGTTAATATTCTGATCAGCTGAAAAGATAGCATTGTTATCAACTGAGATGCAGAAGACTCAAGAGGAATAGGTTTGGGAGTGAAGAAGAGGATTTTAGTTTGAGACATGTTTTAGTTTTGAGATACTTATTTGATAGCTAGGTGGAGATGTCATTATCCTTTATGAATTTAAGGGTAAGTTTTAGGCTATAAGTATCATTTAATATTTTTAAATGTCATAAGAATGGATGTATGTGAGACTGGGGGATTCTAAAAAGATCAGTGTGTTGTTAATCATTGTCAATATCCTGGTTGTGATATTGAACTATAGTTTACAAGATGCTATCATTGAAGGAAACTGAGCAAAGTGTACTTGAGATTGCTCTGTATTGTTTCTTATAACCTTATGACCATGTTTGAATCTACAGTTGTTAAAGCATGAAAAAGTTCAATTTTAAAAAATTCTTGGAAGTATATGAGCTCATCAAGGGATAACAGTGGAAATAGAGAAAGGGCAAGGTGCACAGGTGAGCTCTTAGGACTCTGACAATAAAAGGTTAGAGAGATGAGAAGGAATGTACAAAGGAAATTAAAGAAGGTATGGACAGAGATGTGGGAAGACAATCATGAGTATGGTGATGCCCTATTTGTAAATGCAGTTACTAAGTTTTAGAGGTCTAGGGGTCTGTTTTTCAATACTGGTTATGACTAAGTTTCATAGTTTATTCTTATGAATTCACATATCTACCCCAGTAACAGAAACAGGAATTCTTGATCTTGAGAAAATTTAATATCCATCTTACTCTTAGGCACATTCAACTCTGTATGTGTACTCTTATAAAAATAACCCTCTTGCATTTTTATAAAAGAAGGTAATTGTGTCATTATTTTTTCTGTTCTGTACTGTAAAATTAATGCCCATAATTTATACATACTTTTGGGAAAACTTTCTGTGGTCAAAATTCAGGTTAAAATTAAAATTCTTTAAATTAAATTTAATGTGGGATTTACCATGTTATATTTGGCCTGTGACTATACAAAAAATATTTATTCAGCCTTTGAATTTTTTCCCTTCTATCATTACTAATTTCATGACAATCTCAATAGAATGGGCTATAGAATAATGATTAGATTTATCATTCTGATTTTTCTATTGGAAAATATAAATGTGGTGTTGAATAAGAAGGACTTCTAGAAATTTCATTCATGTTTCTGAATCATTTATAAGGTAGAGTGCATAATTAGATGCAAGCAAGTACATTTTCACATTTTCAGAAATTTTATCTGGAAAAAATGGTTTCCTCATTATTACATTTATAAAGTCTAAGAAATATATAACAGTGCAGAGCCTCTTCTGATTATAGCAGCAAGGGTATTTTTGATGAAGAGTATGGTTGCCTAACATGGCTTCACTGAGAAGCTTAAGAGATTCTCATAATTATGTCTAGTTTCTCTCTGTAACTTCTTGTACTTAGCTATTATAGAGACTGTTAATATTTCCAGCATTTGTAATATCTATTAAGATTCTTGAATTTTTTTCTCATTTTGTTAAATTTAATTGCCTTTCTTAATGAGATCAAGAGGTCTTTCTTAATGATAAGATTTGAACATTTGATACCCAGATTTGATACGTTCAGCCCTCTCAGACCTTTAAAGTGACAGAGTGATGTGGTACAAGTCTAGGCTCTGTAATTGATTGCCCAATTAGGAGTTCCTACCCTGTTGTTTTCTAGATGTAAGTGACTTATGCAAAGGCTACCTAATCTCTGTACCTCAGTTTCTTATTTATAAAACAAAGATTACAAAAGTACCTACTCTGAAAGTCTTGAGGGAATTAAAGGAGTTAGTTTTCAGATAAAGTACTTCAAAAGTGATTAGCTAGTTCTGGTGGCTGAGGCAGCAGGATCGCAAGTTCAAAGCCAGCCTCAGCAATTTATCAAGGCCCTGAGCAACTTAGGGAAACCTTGTATAAAATTAAAAAATTAAAAAGTAAAAAGCTCAATGGTTAAGCAACCTTGGGTTCAATCCCCAGTACTCCCCCCCCCAAAAAAAAAGAAAAGTAAAAGATTAGCACATAGGAAACACTATAGAAGTTATCAGTGATTCTATTGTTGTTATATTTCTATACTCCATGATTTTATTTCTACCTACATTTTATTCAGGTGGAATTGCCCTGATCTTCAGCCTTCAATTTTTCTTTCTAGGCCTCCCAAACCATTTACACAAATTATTTCTGTTAAATTTCTTTAGAGGTAATTGCTGCATCATGTATAAGTCATACCATTCGATTTTCGGTCTCTAAAGCTCATTAAACTTATATTTTTAAGAAATTTCTATGAACACTTCTGGGTTTATTTTAGTCATAAGTGTCTTTTATAAATCGAATCAGTATTTTCCCCTAAGTTGTAATACCTTAACTTGACTATAGTATGGACATCCTGTACTTATGACATAATTCACTTCTGATTTTGAGATGTTTCTGCAGTCTCACTCTTTTCAGCATACAGTCTTTTCATACACTCTTTTCATACAGCATACACTCTTTTCACATACAAAAGTTTACTATCATCTACCTCATTAGAGAGTCTCCTGTGCATCTCTTTTCTGTATTTTTTTATTAAAATAAGGGATCTTAATGTTTTTAATTGTCCACACTGAAACTGTCCATACAACTCACTGTGAAGTCTGGTATTATGAAAGGAATGTAACCTTAAAATAAGATAGACTGAGGTTTAAATCCTAGTTTTACATCTAACTAGCTCTATAACTTTGAGTAAATTATTAACCTTCAAGTCAGATTCCTCATCACTGAAAGATAAGCAATAATTCTTTTTAGGTTGGCTTTAAGAAATAATGCATGGAAATTAATTAGTTAAATTACCAGTTTAAGTAATTCAGTTAACTATTGATTCTAAATTACTTGGTACTGACCTGGAAGAAAGCCCACACTCACTGTTGTCACTGCTCCTACTCCAGCTTTCCTGCTCTTAATCCTGTTACTAGTGTGAGTACTGCCACTTTCTGATGGCAGGGGATCCTAGAATCTATAGAATCTTATCATCATTGAGATTCAGTGGAAGTACATTGGCATTGTGGTTATCTGTAATTTTGACTCAAGCAGTACTTTCCTCCAGACTGCTTGGTGGATGACATCTCATCACAGTGCTTTAATCGAATCTTGTGTACAATAGAATTGAGAGTAATTCTGGCTTTTTCTGTCTAAAGACTGGGAAACAACACTGCCTTTTTGAAAACTGGTACAGAATCCTGTTTAGAAGGAAATCATGCTTTTTTAACTTACAGAATCCTTTTTTTTTTTTGAAGAAAATTTTATTATTACCAAGTATTTATGTCCATAAATCTTGGCTGTTAATTTTGTAAGAGTGTATAGTTCTTCTAGTTAGCAGTAGTCACATAGCTATTTCTTTTTCAGAACTTTGAAATGATTTTTCAACAATGCCTCTCTTAAATGTTAGAGATATTATTGAACTTAGTCATGAAATTGCTCTTTTCTGTTTCCCTAATCTCCATTTTCCCTCTTTTCCAGTGTACCTACCTGTGTAGATCAGTTGTAACACAGAATAGAAGTAAAGTTTTGTAAGATACTTTTTCTTGACAAAAAGTGAGAATAAAAGGGTAATTCCCCTCTAGAACATATTTAGAGTGTAAGAGCCTGTGGTAAATGCACAATAACTGAAATTTGGAAAATTAGGCTACTTAATGAGTTATCTTTCTTATTGATTGAATCAGATATCCTAAAAAGCACACTTTGAAGTGGTTTTAAAAATTAATTTAGTTCTTCAAGTGACTTCCAGGTTTGTCTAAGCAAAATGCAGTGTATTGACTAAAGGTAAAATATCAGCCCTAGCACTTTCTGACCAACTTTGTGGTCAAGTTTCCTCACTTCATCTGTGAAATGAAGTTGATAGTAATCTTTGAAGATTTAAGAGATGCACAGTGTGCTTTAAAGATTAAATCTATGTATACACTTTGTTAAATTTCCTCTAATTTAAATGTACTAAGAAGAAATAGAAACAGAATTCTGACTTTCCTTAAAGCTAAAGAATTGCAAGAGAAATATTGGGTTTCATCCTTAGCATGTTGCTCTTTTCATAGTATAATATAGATAAATCTTTTCACAAGTCATTACACTGGACATTGATGTCCTGCCTTCAATGTGCAAGACTCTGTGTCAGGTGTTGGAAATGAACACATGAATAAAAGACATGATTGATGTCATTCACCATGGTAATTATAGAATAGGAGAATCAAAAATGTAGACATGAAGTTCATATCTTCACAGGGCCACATAGCCAGCTGATTTCATAATCATTTAAACAATTATAATTATATCTATTGAATAGCTATAATTTTTGTGAAATACTATCCCAGAAGGAATCAGAACCTGTTCTTAAAAGTGAAATATTATTTTATTATACCACTCGCAACTAAACTGTTAAGTCATTAATTGTTTTTCACATATGCAAGCAATAAGTAAACTCCTCTAGGGGTAGAATGACAATATTTTTCTTTAAGTCTTACATTTGAAACTATATCAAAATTTCTGTTAAAAATATTTACTCACATTGAGTCTATGAACATCAAAGAATAAGGGCTTATACCATTGTTTTTCTTAATTTCTGTACTTGGAAGAATCATTGTTTAACCCAAGTTATAGAATCTTAAGTGTTCAAAATGGTCAAAATGTCTTCATATATTTAAGGTAGAAGAAGAAAGAGGAGAAGGAGAAAAAACACCAAACCACTCTGATCTATGAGTTTGGGTATCTTTCTTTAACTTGAAATGTGACTGGGGTTGGAGGTATGAGAGATTCTTTTCCCTAGATTCTCTCACAGTCATTAATAAATCAAATTTTTGGGAACTGGAAGATAGTTTTTTTTTTCTTTTCAAGGTGGATATAACACATTTGTTCCTCATATGAAGTTGCTAGTCAGTATATAGGAGCTGTGCATGAAGATATGGTGGTTTCGTGGCCAGGCGTGGTGACATTTTTAATGCCTGTAATCCCAGGGCCTGGGAAGGCTGAGACAGGAGGATCAAGAGTTCAAGGTCTGTCTCAGCAGTATATCGAGGCCCTAAGCAACTTAGCAAGACCCTGGGGATTTGGCTCAAGGTTAAGTGCCACTGGGTTCACGCCCTGATATAAAATAATAATACTAATAACAGTGGTTCCTGGCAGTTGGGACTAATGCCTTTGATATCTGATTAGCATGAAAGAATGGGAGAAACAGTGAAATGCAAAGATAAATGAAATTGTTGTGTACTTCATCATTTAGAACAAACCATACCAGCTTTGGCTAGTGATTCTATAGTTACTGCCATTTAAAAAAATTTTTTTGGTCTCCTGGTCTTGAGGGTAGTTTATAGATTATAAATGAAATGTCTAGGGTATAATTCAGTTTTCCAACAAAACCACATAACACAATAGATTCCTACTCTTTCATTAATTCTGCCTACATCATTGGTCTTTTTTTTCCTTTACATTTTCACATGCAGATATTTTGTTTTCTTTGTTTGCTTGTCTGTCTTTATCTAGTTCTGTCTTCTATATAGAATGATTTTTCTGCTTTCTTCCCTAACTTTAGATGATAGCTCAAAACCAGGTGTTCAGAAATAGTTAGATCATTTCATACTAGAACAAATAAGTCTGATCCCAGACAAAAAATCAAAAGAAGTATCGAATATATTGTGTTTAAGAGTAGTGTGGAAGCTTGGCAGAAGAATCAAAACAATGGAGATAATTTAGGGAGTAAAAGTGGCCTGTGTTGTGCACTCTCAAGCAAGTCTTGAGCAGGAAGATTTGAAATAATAATAGGTAACATTTATTGATCACATACAATGTGCCCTATAGTCTTCCAAGTATTTGATGTTCATTTACTCATTTAATTCACACCGATTTCTGAGATAAATGCTATTATTGGCCTGAGTTTATGGATAAATGAATATTTCCCTCCTTACAGCTCATCTCCCCATCATGTGGTATGTTTATAGTGTGAATGAAGCCTCAAAAGAACATAACTAGTGTCATTGATTCAGAATATTCCTTTTATATGTAGCCTTATGTTGTTCGTGTGACCTGCAGAAAAATACAGGAAACCATTTACTTCATTTAGGACTTTACAGAAAAGGGATTATTATTTAAAAACAAATATATTTAAACAGGTTTCTATAGAGAAGAAAACTTACATACTTTCAATTTTATTTGCTAATGATGTTGAAATTGATCACCAGTCTTTCTGTTCTCTTTGCATTGAACTCAGATGTCCTAAATACTACACTACATTTTCCTATTAAAAAACTACATTTACAGGTGAAAAGTGTAATTACTTAAAGGCAGGTTATTAGCTCAGAACTTTGAGCTTAGCAAATTTGACTGTCTTCTCTAAAGTAGTTGAATATCTCAAATGATGATTATTTCAGCAAGTATCTTTAATGAATAAGAGTTATAGGTATGAAACATTTTTTCTTTCCTGAAATGTTAATAATATATCAGTAGTTATGTTAGAACTTATTAACCTTCAAGTGTGCATCTCTAGTTATAAAATTTTAGTTATAAATTCATGATGAAATTTATAAAGTACATTTCTAATTGATATTAGAGTTATTTTTCTAAATGCTTTTACTGGTTGTTATAAGCCTGTCCCTTAAGAAGAGAATTATTTTATAGTAAAAGGCACAAAACAATATTTGGGGTCATAGACATCTTTTTTAAAATATTTATTTATTTATATATTTATTTATAGTTGTAGGTGGACACCTTTATTTTATTTTTATGTAGTGCTGAGGATCAAACCCAGTGCCTCACGTATGCTAGGCAAGCACTCTACCTCTGAGCCTCAACCCCAGCCCATCATAGACACCTTAATATTAATTATTCCAATAACTTAACATGATCTCATCTACCAGTTTCTTAGTAAAATGGAGAATTATAACAATTTACATCACTAACCTCCATTGCAGTGATACTCAGAGGACTCAGTTTCCCCAGTGGAAATGCCAGCAATACCAGTTAAATATTCTTAATGGCTTTTATTTTTAATTGCTACATAAAACTAACTTATTATAATACCCATATCAAAAATTATTAGCATGGTAATTTTTTAAGAGTATAAGATCTTTGATAACATTTTAATAGTAAGCTGAAAAGAAAATAACTGTGTGTTTTGCTGGGGATCAAACTGAGGGCCTCATACATGCTAGGCAAGCACTCTACCCAGCCCCCAAAATATTTTATATTTTTAGGTGTTTTCTGGCCCATTTGTTTTAGTTTTTTCAAATTGAATTTAAAATGATCAAATGCTTAGAAATAAAAATCAGTTTTAATGGATAAATTTATTTCAGTGCTTCATTAATATAATATCTATGTTTAGACTAACAATGTTTTTTCATTAAACATGTTATTCTTAAAACAATTATTTATCCATATGCTCCATTAAAACAATGAAGATATATATACTTTATACAGACTCATCTTTATTTATATTGTTTAGATAATTGAGATAATCACACAGTCTTTAACCTCAAATGTATTTGATCAATCTTTTGTTCAAGTTTTATTCAGCTCAACTTGTTTAACAAATTAATTTTAACTTATTGTAATGTACTACCAATTATAATAGTATGCAAAAAAAGGCCATAGCCACTTTATCATCAGCACCATCATTGTTATTTTAGTGGTGCTGGATATTGAACCCAGTGCTTTGTGCATACTGAGCACATTCTCTGCCACTGAACTATACACTCTTTCCTTTTATAGCCCTAACTTTTTTATAAAAAAAAAATTTAGTTATAGATGGACAAGATACCTTGATTTCATTTCTACTTTTATGTGGTGCTGAGGATCGAACCCAGTGCCTCATGCTTGCTAAGCAAGTGCACTACAACTGAGCTACAACCCAGCCCCTATTTTCCTAATTTTAAAAATGCATAGGCACTTCATAAAGAGAAAGAGTCTTTGCCATTGACTAGCCATGAGAGAACGTTTTAAGAGATGACATTTTTTGTCCTATTAGTTATCTTCATTTTTGTTCATGAAATTTAAAATTCAGTGTAGTTATTGCTTGTATTAAAAATACTATTTCTTATAGTTACTGAGCCTTCATCAATTAACTCTTGATTAATGACATTTCAGGTCAGGTTGGCTGACCTACTTATGTGCATTAAAATTGAATTTAGTATATAATATCAATATTTATTGATGCTTAAATTCTCCAAATAATATTTTTAGTCATTAGTTTATGAAACAAAGGTCATTTAGAAAAGCTATCTGTTACATTGTTGATTATTTTACAAGATTTTTCTAGATGGTATATACCTTTGTTAATATTGTTAATAAGTTATAATAAGCATTGTTTAGGAGTCAGGAGGTTTATAAAGTATAGTTAATTGTTGAGCAGTGTTTATGGAGGTTTTTAAGAATATATTCTTCAAAATTCTACATTATTTCTGAGATTTTACTGCTTCTAGAGTAACTTAATGGTAATACAGGTTGAAGTGACATCATTATGGAATTTCATTATAGAAAAAGTTTCTTTTCACTTCTAAGTCCTATTATAATAAATATTAATGTATATTTTATATGTGTGTGTGTATATGTATACATATATGTATATATATTCTGCTTTTTCTTTTTAAGGAGTAATTCTTTATGTCTTTTAAATTGTATTTAGCAAAGAATACATTCCTTAAATGCTCTTGCTTTTTGATAGAGAAATACATGTCTTTATTGATTTTTAACCATTTAATAAATCTTTTGTTTAATAGCCTGCATTTTACTTTTACCTTGATATGAGGTCCAATTTACTATTATGTCATAAAATATACATTGGTTTAGATTTACATTTTAGTTATTATAATCATGCAAAATCTTTCATATTTCATCATTTTAAGTATAAAATAATGAGTATTTATTTTGTTTTCAAGATTAAAAAATGAAGTGCCCATTAAGGAACAAGAATCTGTGTCTAAGGTAAAGTTTGTTTCATTTTTTTTCCTTAATGGTTTAGACTTTTGAAAATATTGTTGGTGTGATTTTTTTAAAAAAAAATTAAATTTCAAAATGCATATGTCAGCAACAATATTGGCATGTAATAGGAAAAATAGATTTAAAAATTTTCATCTTATAAAAATACCTAATTTTAAGTAAAATGTTAAGGTTTTTTCATTTTGACAAACATGTATTTCACTTGCATAATGTTAGTTTACTATTGTGTAATAGATATAAATTTATGAAGTAAAAATCCTGAAATAATTAAAACATCAATCACTTGGCACACTGGAAAATTAGTAGTTTCAAATGATTTTATATTCTGGGACATTTCCAGATCTTTTCATTTCTTGATGTTGCTCTCCATTTCTGTCATATTCCCTTTACTTGCTATATCTTATGTTGTGGGCCTGCTGGTAGTTAATTCTTCCAAGGCTTTTTGTTTAATAAAATGTTTTTTCACTTGGAAAGATATTTTATGGTAGGTACAGAATTTCCAATTTTGTCTTTGTTTTTTCTTTCAAACAGTTGGTTTAAATAATGTTATTGTCTTCTAGCTTGCATATTTTCTGATGTGATGTCTTTCTATAATTATTGTCTGTATCTTTTTGTAATATGTGATTTTTCTTTGCATACTCTCAAGATTAAGTTTTATCAACCAGTATGAACATGACATGTCTTAAGTCTGTTTTGTTTGTTTGCTTTTTTATATGTTTATCTATTTGTGTCTTTAACTGTTTTTGGCATTTATCCTAATTGGTATTTTCTGAACCAACTCTTATCTACTACTTCTGGAGTTTCAATTTCACAAATGTTAAACCATTTAATGTTAGCACTGTTCTTAAGTGCCTGGTTTTGATTTCCACTCCCCAACTGACTCTTTTTTTTTTAATCTTCAGATTTACTGATTCATTTTTTTATTTGTGCCAGGTATACAGATGAGTCCATCAAAGACATTTTAAACCTCTATAATGATAAATTTGTTTGTTATTATTTCTAGGACTTGATTTGATTCTTCTTAGAATTTCTGACCCTTTATTGAAAATCCTATCCTGATTATGCATATTGACCCTTCTTCTACTAAAGCATTTAACATATTAACTGTAGTAATTTAAAATTTTATGTCTGATAATTCTAGAATCTGTATCATGTCTACCTTTGTGTTCTTAGAGGTATTTTTCACCTTGCTTTTCTGTATGTTGTATCATGTTTGGTGGAAAGCCAGACACTATGTGTGAGACCGGGGTAAAGAGTATGTGTATGTGGAAATGTGCATACCTTTTCTTATGTTAGGCCTTTAGTGTAGAGTTTTCGGCTGTCTAGGAAGGCGTTCACCTGAATTTTGGTTTTCTCATTGCTATGATTACCTCAAGACAACTACAGGTTCAATTCCTGTAGTAATTCCTTATGTTGAGGATGGGGATTTTTTTCTCAGTGTTCTTGTTCCATACTCAGCTTTTGACTTTCGCTTGAGACTGAGCCTCCAGGAGTGTCGTTATCTACACTCTTGCATTTCTTCCAACAGTACTGCTGGTGCTTGTTACTTAGTGTTTGCTAGCCAATATAAGGTGGTAGGGAGTAGGGTAATGTTCTCTTTAATGATTTGTCTCACTCATAAACTGACTCTCATTATATAAATTAAATATATTTAGCTAAATGAGTTAGTTAAAAATACACATTTTTAATGCACATTATTTTTTTTTTTTCTCAAACAGATATTGTATCTAAAAAGCCAAGTGGTACAATGTTCAGAAGAAAATGTGTGAAGAAATTGATCAAAACTACAAGGGCAGTAACAGGTCTGTCTAGAAAAACAGTGTTTATCTACTAAAAATGATGAAGTTCTTAACATTAAAAACCTTAGACAAAATTTCTATGAAATTCAGAGTTACAATTAAGAATTTTCTTTGAATTATAAAATAGAAAGAAAATGATATGTTAGAAATTTCAAAAGCTTGAGAACATACTAGTTGCACAAGGAAAAGAAAACACTGAATGAATGTTGTGGTACACACCTGTAATACCAGCAACTCAGGAGGCTGAAGCAGGAGGATTACAAATTTAAGGACAGTCTCAACAACCTTAACAGGACTCTCAAGCCAAGTAGTCAGACTCTTTCTCAAACTAAAAAATAAAAAGGGATGGGGATGTAGCTCAGTGGAAACACCTGAGGGTTCAATTCCCAGTACCAAAAAAAAAAAAAAAAAGAAAGAAAAGAAAAAAAAGATAATTTTGAAGTAAATTTTAATCCTTCATTGTGACCAAATTAAAAGTGATTTTAAAAGAGTGTGGATCTAGCTAAGCTCATGATTTAGATTTTGAAAATCTGTTTAGAATGGGCAAAGATTTGCAGAAGATTAATCTTTTTAAAGTGTTCCATTAGTGAATTCATTATCATGATCTCCTCATGTATACTTAAAACTTCTTGCTTTATTGCATTTTCATTCATACTTTTTGCCCCCTCCATTGGTCACAGGAATTCAACCCAGGAGCACTTAATACTGAGCCACATGCCTAGCCCTTTTTTGTATTTTATTAGAGACAGGGTCTCCTTGAGTTGCATAGAGCCTTGCTAAGTTGATGAGGCTGGCTTTGAACTCACAATCCTCTTGCCTAAGCCTCCCAAGTCACTAAATTGAAGATTTTTTAAAAATATATTTAAACTGATAATAGATGATGCCTTATAGAATATGATAAAATATGTGTGAGTGGTTCTAGATATATATTTTATGCAAAAACAGTTTACCTCTTAAGAGTACACAAGAAATTATTGAAAGTCTGATGTAAGACTATTTCTAATTTATTTGAACTTTTATAAGACATATTGTAATGATATGCATAATCATACAAAGGAATATGTCTTATTTGTCTAAGAAAATTCAAAACATTTATAATGCTATTAGAAAATTATGTTAAATCTGAAATAGTATTGAGAATAAAAGGAAAATACTTTATTTATGTAATCAATCATAAATAAATGTATCTGATTATTAGCTATGTTTACATTAAGAATAATGTCATGACAAAAAATAAAGTTTTGTTGATTTGATTGACACAAAAGAAATAATTAGAAAATTTTATCCCAATAAAACTTAAAAAAATCTAGATATTATCTGGTTTATGAAATTATTAATTAATTAGAAAGAGATGATGTTTGCCGGGCATGGTGCCTCACACCTATAATCCCAGTGGCTTGGGAGGCTGAGGCAGGAGGATCCCAAGTTCAAAGCCAGCCTCAGCAACTTAACAAGGCAGGGCAATTCAGAGATTCCCTGTCTCTAAATAAAATATAAAAGAGGGCTGGGGGTGTGGCTCAGTGGTTCAGTGCTCCTGAGTTCAACTACTGAGCCCAAGCCCCAGCCCAAAAGCATCTTGATTATAAAATACCATGCAAACTATCTTTACAGTATGAAATTTGAATCAAATGGAATAATTTGAAGCTCTCTAGTGAAAATACAATGAGTGTACATAAAACTGCACATTTCATGAAAGGCTGTCTCTCTCTGTTTACAACAAATGACAGAAAGCAATTTTGAAAGTATATTCAATAAATGCAAAACATTAGCCACAGATGGACATTCTTTCTAACTTTGAAAATAAATGAAAAAGTTAAGAAGTTGAAATACATTAATCACTGCATGAGAATATCAGTACTTATGAGGAAAGTATTTATTAAATAGAGATGAAGATTACCAATGTTTTGAGAACTTGTTTGAAAGATTTTAGCACGGCTATGTGATAACCCTTGACCAATCCCGCAGCTTCTGGTAGGACACACGTGGAGTGGTAAGGGAGGAAGAAGACAACCATATAGTCACATGCCTGATTTTATATTTGAAATAGACATGAAAAATGAAGTGTTCTGTAGATTTCAAATTTTTATTTTTTTATATTTGTTTTTTAGCTTTTAGGTAGACACAATGTCTTTATTTTATTTTTATGTGATGCTGAGGATCAAACCTAGAACTTCACACATGCCAGATGAGTGCACTACTACATGAGCCACATCCCCAGCCCCGCTTTCAAATTTTTAAATTAGAGAATAGTTGTTTGCTGTAAATATATACAATTTACATAAAACAACCACTGAATTGGCACTTAAATTTTTTGATAATTTAATCTCTGTTGAGGTTTGATCTGAAATAGTTTAAAGCAATATACCATATCAATGATTTGTAATATACAACTGACATTATGTTTTAAAACAACATTGGGCTTAGTGCAGTCTAATACAGATTTTCAAATGGTATTCTGAGATTTTAACAGTTGTATCCATAGTTTCATCTTGTAAAAGAAATTTCAGTAAATTAACAATGTTAAAAATTTTCAAAATTGTCCATTGGTCAAGAGAAATTGTCAAACATGGAAGTTTGCTCATTTGCAACAAGAGAAAACTTACATTTTGAAAATATTTATTGATGTGTTTACTTTCGATAAGGCCAAGAAAGTTAAATGATAATAAATCCTGATTTGATTAGAATATTTAACTTAAGCTAATGTTTTGGGTTTCAATTCAGGAACTTTTAAGTTTTTCAGTATTCGTAGACTAATGTTCTGAGAAATAATATTAAATACACAAAAACTTGTATATAGAGATATGCATTTTTTTCTTCCTCCTCAGACCCATGTGTGGCTTGACACAGCACTGATTCCAGCGCAGTTACATCACAGTTTTTAATACTGTTACATATGCTGGATCAGTAAGTGTACTATGATCCTTTCCTTCTCTATATTTATTATTTTTCTGGTGTTAAAAATATGTATCCTGGCCCCCATCAGTCCAGGCTGGCCCCCAGTGACCCGTGGAAAAGTCCAAGCCTAGGCCTTGGACTGCGCCTCAGACCCATGCAAGAGTCCAGGCCCAGGACTTTCCCCAGTGAACCACGCAGGGACCCAGGCCCAGGACCACCCCTGCATGGAGCAGACAACCAGGCTGTTGTGCCCCATTTATCCAATGAATGGCTCCCTAGGCCCACCTCAATCTTGGGACACTGCAGCCATCACCAAAGCTCTCCCCACATACTAGCCTCCACCTTGGGACAACAGAAAGGGACTGGCAGCAGCTTCCCACCACAGCACTGCATGCCACAGCACTGTATCTCTTACCAGGCAGCCCAAAGTCATTGTAAGTCCCACCCTTTCAGCCCACCTCTGAAAGTGGTTGCCTCCATCTTGGGACACCCCCACTGCCATTCTGAGTTACCTCTGTTACTACTGCTACTATCTTTAGTTGTAGTAGTATCTGTCTTGGGACACCAGCCATTGACTGAAAGCTCAACACCAAGGTACTTACAGGTTTGATGTTATCACTGCTGCCAACTACAATGTGGTGACTGCCATCTAGGGACACAATCAGGACCTGGAAGACTTATCATCAAGGTCATCAAGCTTGGTTATGCCAGAGGTATCCCTGTTAGGTGTGCTAATAGCCACCATCTTGTTGCAGACAGAAGAGAGCCTTGAGCAGGGTTGCCTCTTTCTTTTCTCCTATTAAAAGTCAACTTTTTTTGATTCATGTTCACTCCTATGATCTAATACTTTTATATTCTCACCTCTTACCTTACACACCCTACACCCCCACCCCCATTTCTGTCTTTGTCCACCAATAGAAACTGTAGACTCTTTTGCAAACCTGTCTATATTTCAGATATTAATTGAACACATCATTTATTTTATTGTGATAAAACTGTAATCATCTAAACAGAAACTATTTGGTTTAAAACTGTATATCATTTGCATTGGGTGCTGTTAATATCCATCTCCCCATTAAAGGCAAGACACCAGAAACTTGCAGGGACACTGTATGATTATAGAATAGAAACTATAACACCTCGGATTTGCACTACTAGAGGAGAAGACACATGGAAAAATGAAATGACAAAGGAAAAGGGTGCCCCAAACAAACCAAGATGATATAATAATAGAATCTGTTTTCAGTACAGTAGATGAAATGTTAGAATTATGTCAGAATGTACATAATTAAAATGATCTACATATCAAACAATGAAATAAGAGCAAATACAGGTGACAATCCATCACTCCAACAAAGAGCAAATACAGGTAGTAAAAGATAGATTTGCGGGAGGCGGGGGACCTTGAAATGAAGAAAAAAATAAACCAAATAAAATTCAATAGAAAACATCACCAGTAGACTATATCACTTAAAAGACAGAACCTCAGACAATGAAGACAAAATATATAATCTTGAAAATAAAGTTGACCACACAGTGAAGATGGTAAGAAACTATAAACAGAACCTCCAGGAATTATGGGATAGCATCAAAAGACCAAATCTAAGATTTATTGGATTAGAAGAAGGTACAGAGATACAAACCAAAGGAATGTATGCTCTCAATGAAATAATATCAGAAAATTTTCCAAACATGAAGAATGAATTGGGAAATCAAATACAAAAGGCTTATAGGATACCAAATCTACAACATTGCAACAGATCCACACAAAGACATATTATAATGAAAATGCCTAGCATACAGAATAAAGATAGAATTTTGAAAGCCACAAGAGAAAAGTTCCAGATTATGTAAAGGGGAAAACCAATTCGTATCTCAGCAGGTTTCTCAACCTAGACCCGCAAAGCTAGGAGATCCTGGAACAACATATACCAACCTCTGAAAGAAAATGGGTGCCAATCAAGAATGTTATATCCAGCAAAATTCAGCTCCAGATTTGATGATGAAATAAAAACCTTCCATGATAAACAAAAGTTAAAAGAATTTACAATGAGAAAACCTGCACTACAGGATATTCTCAGCAAAATATTCCATAAGAAGGAAATGAAAATCAGCAAAGAAAGTAACTACACTGAAGGAAAAAACAATCGAAGGAGAAACCAAGTCAAATACAAAACCAAAAACAAACCATAATGACTGGGAATACAAACCATATTTCAATAATGACTTTGAATGTTAGTAGCAAAAACTGATCAACTAAAACACATAGACTAGTAGATTGGAAAAATAAAAAGACCCAACAATATGCTGCCTTTAACAGACTCATTTTATTTCGAAAAGATATCCACAGATCAAACGTGAAAGGATGGGAAAAAACATACTCCTCATATGAACTGTGGAAACAGGCAGGGGTATATATCCTCATATAAGATAAAGTGGCCTTTAAACCAATGTTAGTCAGAAGGGATAAAGAAGGAAATTTCATACTGCTTAAATAAATCATATATCAACAAGACATAACAATCATATTTATGCCCCAAACAATGGAGCATCTACATAAATCAAACAAACCCTTCTAAATGTCAAGAATCAAATAGAACCCAGCACAATATTACTGGGTGACTTTTAACACACCTTTCTCATCACTAGATAGATCTTCCAAACAAAACTAAACAAAGAAACTATAGAACTAAATGAAACTATAGAACTCAATAATATAATCAATAATTTAGATTTAACAGACATATATAGAGTATTTCATCAATCAATGAGTGAACATAGTTTTTTCTTAGCAGCACATGAATCCTTCTCTAAAATAGACCATATGGTATGCTACAAAGCAACTCTTAGCAAATACAAAAAAAGAAAAAAGAAAGAAAGAAAGAAAAAGAAATACTACCCTGCATTCTACCAGACCATAATGGAATGAAATTAGAAATCAATGATAAAGTGAAATATAGAAACTACTTCAATACCTGGAGACTAAATAATACACTATTAAATGATGCATGGATAGCAGAAGACATCCTCAAAAAAAAAATTTAGAGGTAAATGAGAACTCTGATACAATATGCCAAAATTTCTGGGACACTTCAAAGAGAAAAGTTCATTGCATTGAGCTCATTCATAAAATCAATAAGAAGTTAACATTCAAAGCTCTAGAAAAAGAAGAACAAATCAACAGCAAAAGTAGAAGACAGGAAATAAACTCAGAGCTGAAATCAATGAAATTGACAAAAATGACAACAAAAAGCTGGTTCTTTGAAAAACTAAAATTGATAAACCTTAGCCACCCTAACAAAAAAGGAGAACACTCAAAGTTACTAAAATTCTTGATACAAGATACTTTTGAAAAACAGAAGGTAATTGAAAACTATTTTGAAAATTTATACTTCAAGAAAATAGAAAATCTTGAAGACATCAACAAATTTATAGAGACATATGATCTTTCCAAACTAAATTATGAGGACATACACAAATAGATCAATTTTGAAAATGAAATAGTAGATGCCATCAAAATCTACCAACAAAGAAAAGCCGAGAACCAGATGAATTCTCATCCGAGTTTTACAAGACCTACAAAGAAGAATTAATACCAATTCACCTCAAATTATTCCATGAAATAAAAAACTCCTTCCAAACTCATTCTATGAGGCTAGTATCACCCTGATAGCTAAGGCAAACAAAGACCCATCAAGGAAAGAAAACTTCAGAGCAATGTCCCTGGAACATAGATATAAAAATTAATAAAATTCTGGCAAATTGCATACAAAAATATATTAAAAAGATAGTGCACCATAATCAAGTGGGATTCATCCCAGGTATGCAAGCTGGGTTCAACATATGGAACTCAATAAACATGATTTATCACATCAATAGACTTAAAGATAAAAATCATATGATCATATGATCATTTCAACAGATGCAGAAAATGCATTTGACAAAATACAACATCCTTTCATGTTTAAAACACTAGAACAACTACGGGTATTAGGAACATACCTCAATATTGTAAAAGCTACCTATGATGAGCCCAATGTCAGCATCATTCTAAACAGAAAAATTGGAAACATTCCCTCTAAGAACTGGAACAAGATAGGGATTCCCTCTTTCACCACTTCTAATCAACATAGTTCTTGAAACTCAAGCCAGAACAGTTAGACAGAAGAAATTAAAGGAATACAAATAGGAAAAGAAGAACTCAAACTTATAACTATTTGTTGACATCATGATTCTGTACATAGAGGATTCAAAAAACTCCACCAGAAAACTTCTAGAATTAATAAATGAATTCATTAAAATAGAAGGATACAAAGCAATACCAATAAATCAAATGCATTTTTATATATAAGTGATAAACCCGCTGAAAGAGAAATTAGGAAAACGTCCCCATTCACAATAGCCTCAAAAAAAAAAAAAACCTTGAGAGTCAATTTTACAGAAGAGGTGAAAGATCTATACAATGAAAACATCAGAACACTAAAGAAAGAAATTGAAGAAGACTTAAGATAATGGAAAGATCTCCCATGTTCTTGGACAGGAAGAATTAATATTGTCAAAATGACCATATTACCAAAAGCATTGTACAGATTTAATGCAATTCCAATTGAAATCCCAGGAACATTCCTCATGGAAATGGAAAATGCAATCATAAAATTCATTTGGAAAAATAAGAGACCCAGAATACCAAAGCTAGCCTTAGTAAGAAGAGTGAAACAGGAAGCATTCTAATACCAGACCTTAAACTATACTACAGAGATATTGTAACAAAAACAGCATGGTATTGGCATCAAAGTAGATATATAGACCAATGGTACAGAATAAAAGACACAGAGACAAACTACATAAATACAGTTATCTCATACTAGACAAAGGTGCTGAAAACACTTTGGCAAAAAGATAGCCTCTTCAACAAATGGTGCTGGGGAAACTGGAAATCCATAAGCAGTTAAGTGAAATTAAACCACTCTCTTTCATCATCTACAAAAGTCAAAAGTAAATCGAGGACCTAGGAATTAGACTAAAGACACTGTGCCTAATAGAAGGAAACCTAGGCCCAAATTTTCATCATTTCCAATTAGGTCCTGACTTTCTTAACTTGACTCCTAAAGCACAAGAAATGAAATCAAGAATTAATAAATGGGATAGATTCAAACTAAGAAGCTTCTTTTCAGCAAAGAAAATAATTACGTGAAGAGAGAGCCCACAGAGTGGGAGAACATATTTACTACATGCACATCAGTTAGAGCACTAATTTCCAAGACACATAGAGAACTCAAAAAACACTAATAATAATAATAATAATAATAATAATAATAATAATAATAATAAATGGGCTAAGGAACGGAACAGACTCTTCTGAAAAGATTAACAAATAAATGAAAAATGTTCAACATATGTTTTAATTAGAGAAATACAAATCAAAACCACTCTCAAATTTAATCTCACTTCCAGTCAGAGTGGCAATTATCAAGAATACAAGCAGTATAAGTGTTGGCTAGAATGTAGGGAAAAAGGTATACTCATACATTGCTGGTGGGACTGCAAATTGGTACAACCACTATGGAAAGCAGTATAGGATTCCTCAGAAAACTTGGAATGGAACCACCATTTGACCCAGCTGTCCAACTCCTGGTCTATACCCAAAGGTGTTAGAATCAGCATACTATAGTGATGCAGCTACATCAATGTTTATAGCAGTTTAACTCACAATATCTAAACTGTGAAACCAACCTAGATGCCCTTCAGTAAATGAATGGGTAAAGAAATTGTGGTATATATACACAATGGAGTATTACTTGACATTCAAAGAGAATAAAATCATGGCATTTGCAGGTAAATGGGTGGAGTTGGAGAACATCATGCTAAGCGTAGTAAGCCAATCCCCCCAAAACACAGGCTGAATGTTCTGATGAGTGGATGCTGATCCATAATGGGCAGGAGGGCATGGGTAAATGGAGGAAATGTGATTGGACAAAGATAGGGAGGGGTGAGAGGGAACATGGTGGCAGGAAAGATGGTGGAATGAGGCGGACATCATTACCTTAGGTACATGTGTGGCTGCACATAGGGTACAATGCTACATCGTGTACAACTAGAGAAATGAAAAGTGCTCCATTTGTGTACAGTGAATTAAAATGCATTCTGCTATCATATATACTTAATTAGAATAAATAAATGATTTTTTTTTAAATATCCGTTTTTGCAGAACTGGGGTTGTGGCTCAGCAGTAGAGCGCTGGCCTAGCACATGCAAGGTGCTGTGTTCCATTCTCAGAACCACATAAAAATAAATAAAAGTATTGTGTCCAACTATTTAAAAGCTAATTTTTTTTAAAAAAAAAACTTTTTTTTGCTCATTTTAAAAATTTTCGTTTATATAATGCTTTTTTAAAATTATAATTTTTCTAATATTTGAAAATATTTTTTTCAAAGTTTTTACACACCGAGAAATTTTGAAGAGGTCTGGAGTTCTCCAATCCTTGCTCCAGTTTAAACTAGTTGCTCTTTAAGCCTGATGCGTTTTCCTTTGTCACTCTGTGGCATTGGATATTCTGTTTCCTAAAGCATAAATTCTTCTTTTCTTGGTTTCCTTGTTGTTTGTTGGATTGTGTGTTCTACCAGCTTTCCCAGAAGCAGAGCATCTTCTTTTACAGTCTTTGCACTTCTAAAAATATATTTACTTAAATGGTATTTCGGCTAATGTGGATAGATAACTATTTTTCTATGCAGTTTTAAAGTGGTATTCCACTGTCTTTCACCCAGTATTTTTGATAAGTCTTATAGCAATTTTTGTTCTTTTTCTTGGTGTTTAAGTTACTTTGCTCTTTCTAGAAACCGTAATGATTATATTTATACCAGTGTTTGGAAATTTCGTGATATTTGCTCATCGTTTTTTTTTTTTTTCATTCATTATGGTAGGTATATTTGACAAACCTGCATTTGAAGACTTCTGTTTTTAGAAAGTTTTCTTTTGTTATTTCTTTGTTACTGTCATGTGCTTGCTGACTCATGAGCTCTGTGTCAGTTTTACTGGATTGGATCACCTGCATTAACTCCTTTCAGTGTATGGTATTTTCTTTTCTTGCTTGCTTATCTCTTTTCATTGCAATATTTATAATTTTGAAGAGCTCTTTAGTCATTTATTCTCAGTTTGTTCTGTTTTTGGAGGTTTTCTTATTGTTTAATAGGTACAATAACATACCTCTCTGATAATAGTAAGTATATAGGTACATTTTTTTTCTTTTGTCCCCAGCAACATCTCTCATGTATTCAGACCTCTTTCTTTGTTCCTTTTTTGTTTATTTTGGTCTTTCTCATGTTAGCAGATGTCTTGTAGTGTTTTGATTACTGTCCACATATGATTAAAGAGTGAGGCTCAAAAGTCCATTGAAAATGTTGTGTTTAGATGGAGACAGGGAAGACTTGCATAGCCATATAGGTGTGTACTGCAGAACTTCCAAAGGTACTTTTTACATATACCCATTTGTACTATAAAAAATAATCTGTATTTACCATGTTAGAAATTTTTAAAATGGCTATTGATTGATTTAATGTAATAACAATAAACCCAGTGTATGTTAACAAATAACACTTTTTATTTCTGAAAAATAACTATTTCTCCCAAACAAAAGAAATTTAGAAGAATGGTATTGTTTTATACTCATTCATGAATATCTTTTTAATGTCTGTCTTAGTAGAAGAAAACTAGATTCTTATATTTCTGAATTTGGTATAATATGATATGTTGTTTTGGTAGAAATATCTGAAAAATATCCAGCTTCACCCAGTATTTTAAATCTTTTCAGATAATTGTGATTATTTTCCTCTGATACTACACCAGCACTAGACAAGTGAAATCTTTTTGTTTGTTGCAGTGTACAATCTGACTCTGCATCATTGAATTTCTTTATACTTTGTACATCAAAATCTATTGGTCTGTTTTAAACTTTGAATGGATTTTTTTTACCATGTGTAATTTTGTAACATTATGCATTGGTCATTTGAAAAATATTGGTTCATTAAATTATTTGGATATCCCAAATGCTGACATGTTATGTTATAGAATATCAAGAAATCACATTCATTAATATTAGTGATATTAAATAACCATTATTAGTGAAATAATTAACCATCAGTCTTGGGTGTGAATTTTTCCAAAGTATTAATTTTTTACTTTTGTTATTAGCAAATACTGTCAGTTATTTCTTTTCCTCCTCCCACCCCCTGTGGATGCATCTTGTTATTAAAATTCAGTTTTATTTTACTAGTTTTTTGTTCCACTGTAATTATAGCTGATATTTGAAAGAGATATAAGGACAAGAGGTATTGATATCACTGGATAACTGCTTCTTGAATTTGATCCAGAAATTTTTGATTCACTGAAATCCTTATGGGTTGATATTTTCACAAATTCTAGTTTTATTATGAGAATTATTCTAACACTTTTTCTAATAATAATAAGTATTCTAATTTCTATTATGAGAATTAATCTAGTTGAAATTAAAAAATTGTTTTCCTATTTCTTTCTTGTATTCAGAATTTTTTGTTGGATACATAAGTTCCTTTTATCCAGAATGTTTAGTCTTATAAAAATACTTTTCTTTAAGTTTAGCCATGAATGTAAAAGTAAAGTATTGTGAAACATGTCAGGAAATTGCAAGATCTAATGTGACTGAAAAAAAAAACAGAATCATCAAATTCTGAAAGGTAAATATAAGGAAAAACTGAATCTCTTTTAATTTAAGCATATAAAATAACATGTAAACCACATTATTTCATAGTTAACTGACAAAGGGCTCTATAGCCTTTTGTATATATTATTGGTTTCAATAATGATTTTGTTGAAATTTTTATTTCAACAAAAATATTCCAGATTCTTGGTTTTTAAATCTTATTAACATGTACAGTACATTTAATAAGTTGTAAAATATTTTTTAAAAGTACTTAATAATTCTTATATTACTAAGTAACTAGATGTTAATAAATTTTAGCTATCCCTATTAAATGAAAACAGTTATAAGATCCTACAGGTTATAACACTGGACAATTATTGCAAATAAGAAATCTTAAAATGTTTTCAAAAAGCTATAAAGCTAAAAATTTGAAAATTCAGAGGTTGAGGTTTTTAAAAATTCAGTGCTTAGGTAGATCTCTATGAAACACAACATGTTTCATAGTCCTTTTAAGCATTCTAATTAGAACTTTATTCAGGGTTCTAGATTAAGTATTTTACCCTTTTCTTTATTCTGTGTTTTACAATGGATTAATTGTTAGTCTGTTGAGATTAATTAATTTCTTGTCCCCAAAAAAGTAAATCACTGAATAAGGCCTTATGAAAGTATATATTGGACTTTAGTAGTAAAGTTATCTAGCCTTATCTTCATCTATCAAATTTCCTTGAGTTCTGGAGTAGGTAGGTGGTGCATGTGATGTAACTGACCAGTAAAAATCTAAGAAAATTAACTAATAATGATTGAAATTAATAAGGTGGTTTAATGTAAAAAAATTAAAAAACAGAATCTTTCTGATAGATCAGTGATTATAAAACATACTGAACAAAAAGCTCATTCACAATAGTAACAAAAATGAGAAATGTGTATAAAACAAAGCAAAAGTTTACTGAGATAACTTGCATGATAGATGCTTTGCCAAATTAATTTGTAGATTTAATCAGTATTAAGTTGAATATCTCAGTGAGACTTGGTTTGGAAACTAGCAAACTAAAATAAGATTTATATATTTATAAATATATAAGATTTATATATTTATATATTTCCATTTTTAATACCATGTATTTTATTATTTCTCCATGTTAGATACTAATTTGTGTGTTTACTATTTTAAGCACAATTTTAATGATCATTTTTGTGGAAATAAATGTCCTTTATGTTTTTAAATTATGAGATTTATGAATAGTAACAGAATATAAGTGATTTGCTCTACCTAATAAAGTACATTGTTAATCTTTTGTTAAGACTGTGTGGTATTGGCCCCCAAATAATCTAAAAACAGATCAATGGAATGGCATAAATTTTATAAAAGTAGCTTTATGGATATATTAATTCAATAAATCATAAATGACTATTTGAAATTGTTGCTAGGATATTGGCATAATTCATTGGGAAAAAGTCTGAGTTGCAGGTAGTTTAAATCTGTACACACAAAGATAGGCCTATGTTGTATATATGTATATGTTTTTTCAGGCAGTTTTTTTTAATCGAGCTAGTGAAAAATTAGGGACATGTTTGTCAATGCATATCTGATTTTGCATAGGAAAAGACATTTTAAGCATAAGAGAATACAAAAACAAGTATAGAAAAAGATATTTTTTTTCAAATATATTCCTCATGTTAGGTGCTCTGACAAATTAATAACAACACTTAAATTTTAACTAAAAACAGGCCAGGGACTTAAACAGATGAAATAATGACAGCTGAGACTAAAATCAGCTGATAGACTACCTGAGTGTCTTTTTAACATGTCTCCAAAGTTTCTCTCAGTCTTGCTTAAAAAAAATGGCCTCCTCCTAAATTGTAACCTCCCATCAAAGACAGGGAATCTGCATATGTTTTCCTTTTCAGTTAACAAAGAAGATGCCTTGATTTTTTTTTTTCTCTTAGCAAATGTCTTTATTTTGATGGTGCTCAAATATATTGTTTTATGAAGAAAAAGATAATAAATGACTTTCTCTTTTTCAGTAAGCAACATAAAGCTTCTTCACCAGAAGAAAAAAATGGATGTGATACAAATTTATTTGAAGATTCATTAGCAACAAAAAGTGAAGAAAACACAACAGTTTCAGATAAAGAAAATAATAAGTGTCTTGCAGGCAAGGAAACTGGCTCAAAGAAAATCTTCAGTTATGATTCAAATATTGAGGCAGATAAAATGGAGTAAGAAAAACAAAGACAGCACATTTGTCAGGAAATGGAATTGAAAATGGGCCAAAGTTCAGAAAACATAATTTCAAGTGATCAGATTAAAGATCACAAGTCCAGTGAAGCTCGGTTTTCTTTGAAGAATATTAAGGATTTGTGGTTACCATCAGGTGATGTTAGCATTGATCAGTTTTTGAGAAAAAGAGATGAATCAGAATCTGTTAGTTCTGATGTTAGCGAGCAAGGCAGTGTTCATTTGGAACCTTTGACACCATCAGAGGTACTTGAGTATGAAAGTACAGAGATTCTTCAGAAAAATGGTGATTCTTCTGCCAACACTGATGAAGTAGTGTCTGATCAAAAAAATGACATTCCTGGAGAAGATAGTCCAAGCACAGGAGAGACAACAGTAGACTTGGCAGATGAAAAAGAACAAAGTTGAAATAATTTAGTCATTCTAAGTTGTAGCACACCAACAGAAAGAGCATTTGGAACAGTGCAATCAGGTGAGCTCAGTAGTGCTGTGGTAGAGTTCAGAAATAAGAAAATGTGAGGGAGGTAATTCATACGCTTCACATGTATGTTCAATCTAAGTTATTAAATCAGTTCACCAACTACAGCATGCATGGTATGGATTTCCAAGTTTTTAAAAACACGAACAGGATTTTAATGAAAGCTAAGTGTGAGATCAAAGGCTATGTTTTTGAAGAAATAGGACTTGGTTGTAGATATGAATGGATTTATGAGATTAGTTATATTATTAAAATTTTTCAAACTTTCAGTCCTAAGCTTAAAATCCTTATTATCTGTATAACCTTTTAAGTTACTTTTAAAGAAAGAGATTTGGAAATAATGTACTTTTCAGAGTAATAGATTTTAAATAGTGGCTGATTGGCATTGTTAATAAAGGCTTTAAGTATAATGCTGGAAAATGGAGCATGCTTAGAGTGCTAAATTGATCTAATGAGAATTTGGATGAACGCAAACTTAATTTTGAATTCAGTATAACATTCCAGTCTGTCAGAAGCATGTAAACAGAATTTTTGAATCTGTGTACCTCGCTAACAAGTGTTAGCCTGCCAGGCTGTAAGCTTACCTTTAACTAAACTTTCAGTGAAAGTGGAATTATAAAACATAAATTTATATTTGTGCTTTTGGTCAGTATGTAAGATGTGCAAATATCCCTTGATGTACTAGTTGTACAAAGTAGAAATTCATTGTTGAAACTCCTGTAGCTACTATCCTTTTAATATTGTTTTAATATCTTCCTTAGAAATAGACCCATAAAAATGGTCTGGAAGCCAAACCAAAGTATGGTATAATGTAGATAATGTAAAGCAGTAAACTGAAAACATGTGCTAACATGTATTCAGTCATGTTTAAGTGACTTTTTCTTAATTGTAAAATAGAAACTTCAAACGGGACCTAAAAGAGTGATATAGAAGACTGGTTTGGGGAAAGTAGCCTAATTTACCCATAAGTTGGCTGCTAAATTGATTTTTCAGTTTTTTATCATCTAGAACATAATAGATATAGAATAAAATGAAGAATAATAGTTTGCTTTAAGTACTAATAAACTTTATTTAAATGCTACATTTTTTACTTCTTAAAATGTGCTTTGAATTCTTAAATTTTCTTTCACTGAATGTTAAATGTTTTAAGTGGCCACTAAAATTCTGTTGTAGTTTTTGAGTAAATATTTGCAATGAAAATCTGTCCCTGAATCATTTTACTTTTCAGATCAATGCTTGATTCAGATTACTTTTGGTGCTGTTAGAAATTGTATACTCATTCAAAGAAATTTGTTATTAGAATTCCATTCTGTAGTCTTCACCTGGCATGATTTATTTTAAATCAGAAATTAAAATACAAGGGATAATATTGCCAATATTTACAGAGAATAATTGCTTTATAAATCCTTTTACTTAAACAGAAATACAATTTAATATTGTACATTTTTAAATATGCTCAGACTAAATAGCAAAATATATGATTGTATTATTTTCTTGAATATTTGATGAAGAACTAATATTTCATCTTTCCTGCTCACAAGAAAAGACAGGGAAACCCATTAACTGTCATCTTTTACCTTGTTGAAACAGAAATCTATAGCATGGAAAATTTGGGGAATAATATAAACGATAGAGGAGCAGGGAGTAGAAAAATGTCTTTGTAAGAACCACTTTCTCAGTTTTATTTAATTTGTTGCCAAGCCTATCACCTTATGCCACAAAACTCTATAGAAATTTGTGCTAAATTATGTCTGTAAGTAACACCAAAATCCCTTTTGAGATTTGGGTAATTTCTACCCCCTTCCACCATATACCTTTAGAGTAGTGATATTCAAAGTAGCTGGTCAATGAAATGACTTTTACCTACAACTGAGAAAAGTAATCTGTATCTGACTGTCTTTTATTGAGAAAGTTTGGCAATAAAAAATAAAGTTGAAATAAGCATTGAACTTGGTAGCATAATTGGTTTACATTCTTACACAATCTCTTTGTCTAATCCCCAATCAGAAACTAACACATCAAATAAACAAACTAAATCTTTGAGTAGTGATCAGTGAGTAGTGGTTGGAAAACTTTTTCTCCTCAAGACCAGATAATAAATAATTGTGGGTCATGTGGTGATAGTTGTACAACTCTGCCATGTAGCATGAAATCAGCCTATGAATAATATGTAAATAATAAGCCTGTTTATATTCCAGTAAAACTTTATTTGTAAAATAGGTTGTTGCTGGATTTGGCCCATGGACCATGTTTTGCATAACCAAGCTTTAGAGTACTTAGACACCTTCAATGTGGATATGAAGGCCAGTGAGATTCGGCACACTAGTGAGTTTGCCTAAGATTATCCAAGATGGCTCATAGTTCTCTGTTACCTAATAATAGAATTATGATTGAACATAAGAGCAGTTTCATGATATTAAGACATGTTATGTTCATTTTATGGAACTATATATTTAATTTATATTGAAAATCTGAGTACCTTTTTTATTTGTGTTATTTCTTCTCCTTTGCCTCTCCAATGTTTTAGGGAAGAAATTATAAGTTTTTTGTTTGTTTGTTTTGTTTTTTACCCCATGAATTTGTAAAGAGCTATTATAGACATTTGTTAAGAGGACCTGACAAAGAATGAGTTGCTTTGTTTGGGCTCTAAGTAAACAGATAAGGAAACCAAATATCTGGGAAATTATTTGGCTAAGGTTACAAAGCCAAGATTTGCCCAATTTTATCTGATTCTGAAATTATTGTTTTCCCACCACACCTATAATTCCTAGCATTTATCTTGAATATTCTCTTTTAAAATAACTCATTTTGGGGGCTGAGGATGAGCTTAGTAATAGAGCACTTGCCTAATCCTCACCATTAAAAAAAAACAAAACATTTTTTGCAAACAACTCATTGATGACTAATGTACTTTCACATATTATTCCTATAGGTGACTATTTGCATATGAAATAAAAGACTTATCTTAAATAAAAAGGTCTAATCATCCCTTTTATTAATAGAAATCAAAGACTTAAACCTCAACAGGATTAGTAAATCTCTTATTAGCAAAGAAAAGCATGTACTTTACTTTATATAATGATTATTGAAATTTTAACATCATCACATTTTTATATATTTTTTAATTGTTGATAGACCTTTATTTATTTATATGCAGTGCTGAGAATTGAACCCAGTGCCTCACTCACACTAGGCAAGTACACTACCATTGAGCCACAGCCACAGCCCCAACATCATTACATTTTTTTAGGCTTTTGTTATGTCATTATTTGACTTTATGATTGACATTATTCTTGTTTCAACAAAATTATTCCAAGACCTTTCATTTATATAGGACTTCTTATGTATCAGGAACTAAAAGATCATTATAAATGCTTAATTTTTACTGGATTATTATAGCACTAAGACCTTTATTCAGCTAAGATATTAAATAATTTACATGTTTCTGATTGTTAAAAAGAAGCAGTTATTTTTTTAGTATTTTTTTTATTCAGCAGCATCTGCAGATCAATACATAGATTTTTGAAAATTGTGAAAATATTCATTTTCAACCCAAAAGCCTTAGACTAAAAGATACTTTTAACACATCATTTTGTGTGAACTTAAACACATCTGTAACAAAACCCATAATATGATTAATGAAGGAGGTATCCTGAGTCAAATTACTTTTATAGTTAATGAAAGCTTATTTTTAATTGCTTGTTAAAAATACTATAAAATTATTTTTATTATTAAATATATATACTAAGCATAGTTAACCTTTATTGATGATATACTGTCATTATAATGAAGATTAATGGAGAAAGCTATAAATGAAGCTATAGCTGCAGATATTAATGGCCTAAATGATGGCTGATAATACACATTCCCTCAGATATTGATTTCTGGAAAATATCCCCGGTAATTCTGGAGTCATTTGGCTTTTCCAAAAGCAGAACAGAAATATTGCCTGTATTATTTGTCCACTCCAACCACTTTTTAAAATGATTTTTTCCTCCCTAAATATTTTTAAAGTAAAGCATACCATTTATGAAGAATTTGAGAACTATACATCATAGTGTACTTTTAAAATATCTTGGTTTTCACCACTGCCTTACAGATGTTTTAATTACTGTACTATGGCCAACAGGTGGCCTTTATTTGTTTGTTTGTTTATTTATTTTTTTGTGGTGCTGAGGATCGAACCCAGTGCCTCACATGCGGTATGCAAACACTCTACCACTGAGCCACAACCCCAGCTCATGGCCTCTTATTTTTATAAACAAAATTTTATTGGAACTGCCATGCCATTTTGTTTATATGTTTCTTTTGGTATTTAGTTTACATAGCATCTTATATGTTTGACTATATACAGTGCAGTTATATGTGACAGAGACCATATAGCCCACAAGCCTACAGGGTCACAATCTGGTTCTTTAAACAAAAGTTTGCCAATCCCTGCTATATATTTTTGTATAGGCAGATTATACTTTTATAACCACTCTTTTATTTTCACTATTATAAATAATATTGTGAAACTCTTAGTTCATAAATTTTGGTCTACATTTTTTATTAACTGTACTAGATTTCTAAGTGTGTAGTTTATTAGATTGACGAATATTTTACTTTTAAATTAGAAATCATCCAGACTTGTTTTGTTAAATTAAAATAATCTTTAGACGAAAATATGAAAGCACTACATAAGTCTGTAAGATGAAAAGTGAAAATTCTCCTACCACAATACTTCTGGAAAGCTTCTTGTCTCAGCATAGACTCTTAAGAGCTGAGAATTTATTCATCTAGAATTTTTTTCCATTCTTCTAAGTCAATTTTCTTTTTCTTTTTTAAACCTAATGTGATTTTTTTATCCCTGCTATTTCTTTCTTTATTTTTATTTGTGCATAACAGCCAAACGCATTACAATTCTTATTACATATATAGAGCACAATTTTTCATATCTCTGGGTGTATACATAGTATACTCACACCAATTTGTATCTCCGTACATGTACTTTGGATAATAATGATCATCACGTTCCACTATCATTAATTACCACTGCTCCTCCTTCCCCTCTTCACCCCTCTGCCCTATCTAGAGTTTGTCTATTCCTCCCATACTCCCTCTCCCTATCCCACTATGAATCAGCCTCCTTATATCAAAGAAAATATTTGGCATTTGGTTTTTTGGGATTGGCTAACTTCACTTAATGTCATCTTCTCTAACTCCATCCATTTACTTGCAAATGCCTTGATTTTATTCTTTTTATTGCTCAGTAATATTCCATTGTGTATAAATGCCACTTTTTTATCCATTCATCTTTTGGAGGGCACCTAGGTTGGTTCCACAGTTTAGCTATTGTGAATTGTGCTGCTATAAACATTGATGTGGCTGTGTACCTGTAGTATGCTGTTATTAAATCCTTTGGATATAGACTGAGGAGAGGGATAGCTGGGTCAAATGGTGGTTCCATTCCCAATTTTCCAAGATATCTCCATACTGCTTTCCATTGGCTGCACCAGTTTCAGTCCCACCAGCAGTGTATGAATGTACCTTTTTCCCCACATCCTCTCCAACACTTATTGTTGTTTTAATCCCTTAGCTCTCACCATGCACAAAACTCAACTTGGCCCCCTTTTTTTAATATTTATTTTTTTAGTTGTAGTTGGACACAACACCTTTATTTCATTTGTTTATTTTTGTATGTGGTGCTGAGGATCGAACCCAGGGTCTCGCACGTGCGAGGCGAGCGCTCTACCACTGAGCCACAACCCCAGCCCAAAACTTAACTTAAAATGGATCAAGTACTTAGGAATACAACCAGAGACCCTGCATCTAATAGAAGAAAAAGTAGGTCCTAGTCTCTATCATGTGGGATTAGGTCCCAACTTCCTTAATAAGACCCCTGTGACACAGGATTTAAAATAAAAAATCAATAAATGGGATGGAATCAAACTAAAACATTTCTTCTCAGCAAAAGAAACAATCTGTGAGGTGAATAGAGAGCCTACATCTTGGGAGCACTAGTCACTAGGGTATATAAAGAACTCAAAAAGCTAAGCACCAAAAAAACCAATAACCCAATCAACAAATGGGCCAAGGACCTGAACAGGTACTTCTCAGAAGAGGATATACAATCAATCAACAGATATATGAAAAAATGTTCATCATCTCTAGCAATTAGAGAAGTGCAAATCAAAACTACTCTTAAGATTTTATCTCACTCCAGTCAGAATTTCAGCTCTTATGCATACAGTCATCCCTGCTATTTCAACAAGTACTTCTTTTGTGTGACCATGTGACTAATTCCTGGCTAGATGAGTTGTGAGTGAAACAGACTTCTGGTTTAGAGCATTTAATTATTGATATTAGAGGTTTTAGAACTCACTTTTCCCCATGGCAGTGTGACCAGTCATATTCAAGACAGTGATTGCTCCATCAGGCTGAATTTCTGAGGAACTACTCTGAACAGAGCCTTTCTGTGTATTCGGAAGGAAAGGTGAAATAGAAAAACATTTTGTTATGATCTACTAGAGTTAAGGAATTTTTATTCTTGAAGTATAACCTAGCCTATTTTGACCAATATAGGATTTAATCCAGAAAGTGGAGTACTGGCATAAATTAAATCTAAACTATTACTGAGGCTTTGGTGACAGATGGTGAGACTACATGAGGAAATCCACATTCTGTGGTGATGGAAGATTTGATATACTGTTGCCTCTAATATTTGAAAGACAATGTACTTCATGAACATCTATTTCAGTTGGGATACTTTCTTTTTTATAGTTAGAGGTATTTATTTTTATTTTTGCATTACAATTCTTAATACACCTTTATACCATAATTTATCATATCTCTGATTGTATATAAGATATGTTGACACCAAATTAACATCTTCATACATTTATTTTGTATAATGATGAGGGTGTCCTTTCACCATCCATGCTATTCCTCTTTTCCCTCCCTTTCCCTTCCACCCGTATTCCCTATCTAGAGGTAATCTTTCTGTTAGGACACTTTCGATAACAACATTAATAGTGTATTTTGATTACTATATTAACAGCTTTTGGTAAGATAATTTAAGGTAAAGAGACAGATGGGAAATGGTAGGATTGCAAGTGGGAACAAAAGAGGATCAAATGGTTTAGAAATTCAGATACTTACAGAGTTAGAAGAAGCAATAACTTCTTATCCCTAACCAGTAAAAGGAGAAGGTCTTTAAACAAAAGCTTAATTAAATCAACAATATAGCCATCACACTAGTTGTAAAACTTGTAACTAGGTTAAAAAGAGAACTTGTAGTGTGGGAATTCCAATATTTCTTTTGAAAATTATCTATTTTTCAAATCTCAATCAAGAAATTGTTGAAAGAGGGAACTGTGTTATACTATACTTTGAGATTAAAGTTTAATAATCAGTTTAGAACCATGACTGTTTGAAGGATAATCCATGTAAGTCAAGCTCAAAACCAAGAGCAAGGAAAGTTGACAAGTGGAGTTTACAGGTAAGGTCAACATTTCCAGGAAACAGAACAAGAGCCCATAAAAAAGAAGTGGTCACAATCTAATCACTTTCTCACTTAAGTACTGTATGTACATGTCTGTGCCTCCTATCTGCTGGTACTGGTGAATTACCCTTAAAAAGTTATACATAGTGTTCTTTATGCAAATTTATCAATGGTATTCTAAGAAATAACACATTGTGGAAGCAAAACAAATCCTTCAATTGGCAGTTTCAACTTATGATTCATGTAGTGCTGTGAACCTTTCTAAAAAACCCAAATATTACATTATGCAAATATTACCAAATAAATTTGTTGGCACTTTCCAGTGTTGATTTGCCAAAGGCTTCTATTCTTTGCAGATACTTAAGAAATGCAAAGAAATGATGATGTGAATGTTGCGGAACATGAAAAAAAATTAGAAACTTAACTCCAATAGCAACACTAAATCAGAGCAAACAGACAAAATATTTCATCATTAAAAAAAATCACTGGGCATGGTGGTACATGCCTATAATCTGTTTATGTGGAGGCTGGATCATGAGGATCACAAGTTTGAGGAAGCCTCTAACTTAGAAGGCCCTGTCTCAAAAAATAAAAATGACTGGGGATGTAGCTCAGTGGTAGAGCATCATTCCTGGATTCAATCCCCAGTATGGTGATGGGACATGGTAAACTTCTATGAAGCAATATGTAATCTAACCTAATACTAACTTGAAGATATTTTTGGACACACCTTTAATAACTTATCAATGAAAATCAATTATTTTTTTTTATATCTGAACTACTTGTTTAAAAAAATAAGGAATATCAGGGCAACTAATATTTTGTGTGTTTTGAAATTACATTTTAAGAAAAAGTTTAAATAAATAATATGTGGTACTTTCAATTTTCAAGATTACTTTTACATTTGTGTTACTATTTCCTTTATTTTCTCTTTTCAGATATCTATATTATGTATATCATCTTGTTGCATAATAATAAAAAACATACATTCGTCTTTTAAACAATGTTTATGAAACATTTAGTATAACTATCACAAAATTATTCAGTTTATCTTGGTCACCCAATGACTTAAAAATGTTAAGTATAATGATATGAAAAAATAATGATGAGCTGGGCAGAGTGCCACATGCCTGTAATCCCAGCAGCTCAGGAGGCTGAGTCAGATCACAAGTTTGAGTCCAGTCTGGGTAACTTAGCAAGACCTTGATGCAAAATGAAACTTTTTAAAGAGCCAGGGGTGTATCTCAGATGTAGAGAGCCCCTGGGTTCTATCCCTAGTACCAACAACAACAAAAATCTAAATATTTATCTCTGTCAGGAATTTGAAAATATCAATACCCAAAGAATCTTTTCAGTTATCCAAAATCACTTAGGAAACAGAGAGTAAAGTGTCAGTCTTCCACCTACATCTATGGGCTCAGGGCACTCCAGTTAAGCATGAGGAAGAGTTTGGGAAACATACCTTTAAAAATCCTGGATGGCAGCAGGGATCCAATTTGGAGAACTAGAGGGAGGCTGCCTTCCTTGTCAATCTGTGACTCTAGATTCAAACAGAAGAAATACTGTTCCTCTGAGTCAACCCTCACTGCCCACCAATCCCCTGCTCTTTGTACCCCATTTGTGTCACTGTGATCACCAGCCCTTTGCCAGTAGATCACCCACCTTTTGCATGCAGATCACTCACTGACCACCATTGCCAGCTGCTGGTTGCCCATTTGCCTGCCTTTTGCTTGCCCATCACTACAGCTGATATCCACCCGCCATGCACCCTCATTTGCCCGCAGACCACCCACAGACTGCCTGCTGCCCCCGCCCATTGCTGGCTAGAAGTCAATTGTCAAAAGACTACCCACAGGTTTGGTTACACAAAGCCACCACCATCTTGGGTTACCAGCCAGGGCCTGGAGATATATTGTCAGGGTACCTACAGGTTTGGTTGCACCTCCAGGTTTTCCTGCTGGGTGCACTAGTGGCCACTATCTGAATGCCCCTTTACAGGGATGCTCTTTTGTGTGACCACATCCCTAGTGGTCTCTCTGCAAGTTGGAATGGCATTGAGATCTTGAAACTGCAGCAAGGTAGAGCCTGGGGAAGTTGAAGCCCAGGTCAATCGGATTGCAGCTGGGTCTGCATGGGCCACCCTGGGACTGGCAAGCCTGTGGAAAACCAGAAACTGGGGGCAGTTCCCCAGAGGGGAGCACAGATTGGGGAAACTGGAGAAACTGAGCTTTCTCCAGTTTAGTGAGTCCTGAAGTGCATGGGGCAGAAGGGGCTGGCTACATCTGATGAGAAGACTGGAAGAGGGCGTATGGGCACTTTACTATTGGCTAGCCCAGCCAACTGGTCTGCCACTCACCAGGCTGAAGCTACCATTAAACTTCAGACAACCCCACCTATCAGTGGAGAGGGAAGCTGAGAAAATTTTTGAAAGCCCCGCCCCCACATCTCTACCATCTTTGAATCCAAATATTTTTCAAATGTCAATTTATTGAGGAGTGGGATGTCTGAATAGTATATTACAGTTTGGTTGTGTAGTCTTATATTTTTACTTTTTCTAAAAAAATCTGTATATATTTTTTCTTTCACTTATCTCTGGATTCTCTTACTCACATCTCTCATGCTAACAACCAACCTCTATTAATTCTTTCTTCACACTTACTATAAATTTTTACATCTATCTTCTCTCCTCCCTCATAAACATCACATCCTACAGTTTTTCTGTTTCTTCTATGTTCATAATTTGAAATGGTAAACCGTTTTAGCAAACTTACTGTTTATCTTGTACACAAAAATTAAACACATCCTTTATGTTTATTGCAACAAAATTGTGGACACCTTAATAGGAGCTATTTAGATTAAGGTTGTATATTGTTGTTTGCATTGGACGCTGTTAATATTGTTCTCTCCCTTAAAGGTGAGGTACCAGAAGCCTTCAGGGACACTATAAGACTAGGGGTAGAAACTCTACTGCCTCAGATCTATACCACTAGATGGGAAGACACACAAACAATGTGAAAAGTCAAGGGAACAGAGCATCTCAAACAAACCAAAATATTACAACAATAGAATCCATAGACAATGCAGTAGAAGAAATGTCAGAGAAGGAGTTTAGAAGGTACATAGTTAGACTGATCTTC
Source organism: Callospermophilus lateralis (assembly GCF_048772815.1). Taxonomy (NCBI): domain Eukaryota; kingdom Metazoa; phylum Chordata; class Mammalia; order Rodentia; family Sciuridae; genus Callospermophilus; species Callospermophilus lateralis. The sequence continues at coordinate 127,944 of NW_027512861.1, forward strand.
AAAATAAAAGGTGGTATGAGAGAAAATGCAGGAAGTGAAAGATCACATCAATAAAGAGGCAGAGATTATAAAAAAATCCTCAAAATGAAAGAAACAATAAACAAAATTTAAAATTCAATGGAAAATATCACCAACAGACTAGACCACATGGAAGACAGAAACTCAGACAATAAAGACAAAATATATACTCTTGAATATAAAGTCGACTGTAAAGAGATGGTAAGAAACCATGGACAGAACATCTGAGAAACATGGAATAACATGAAAAGACCAAATTTAAGATTTATCAGAAGAGATGAAGGTGTGGAGATACAAACCAAAGGAATGCACAATCTTTTCTTTTTTTTTTTTTTTTTTTTTTACATTGGCTAAATTTTTTTTTAAATTTTTATTGATTTTTTTAAATGACAGCAGAATGCATTACAAGTCTTATTTCATGTATACAGCACAATTTTTCATATCTCTGGTTGTATATAAAGTATGTTGACATCAATTCATGTCTTCATATATATACTTTGGATGATGATGTCTATCACACTCCACCATCCTTGCTAATCCCCTTACCCCTTCTTTTCTCTCCTACCCCTCTGCCCTATCTGGAATTCATCTATTCCTCCCATGCTCCCCCTTCCTGTCCAACAATGAATCAGCCTCCTTATATCTAAGAAAACATTCAGCATTTGTTTCTTTGGGATTGGCTAACTTCACTTAACATTATCTTCTCCAACATCATCCATTTACCTGCAAATTCCATGATTTTATTCTCTTTTATTGCTGAGTAAAATTCCAGTGTGTATATATGCCACATTTTAAAATACATTCATCCACTGAAGAGCATCTAAATCAAAGAAGACCTTAAAAGGTGGAAAGACCTACCTTGCTCTTGGATAGGCAGAATTAATATTATAAAAATGATTATACTACCAAAGCACTATACAGATTTAATGCAATTCTGATCAAAATCTCAATGGCATTCCTCATAGAAATAGAAAAAGCAATCATAAAATTCATCTGGAAAAATAAGAGATGCAGAATAGTTAAAGTAATCCTTAGCAGGAAGAGTGAAGCAGGTGGCATTACTATACCAGACCTTAAACTATATTACAAAGCAATAATAACCAAAACAGAATGATATTGGCTCCAAAACAGACTGGTAGACCAATGGTACAGAATAGAGGACAGAGAGACTAACCCACAAAATTACAATTATCTTATATTAGACAAAGGTGCCAAAAACATGCATTGGAGAAAAGATAGCCTCTTCAACAAATGGTGCTTGGAAAACTGAAAATCCATAGGTAACAAAATGAAATTAAACCCCTATCTCTCACCATGCACAAAACTCAACTCAAAGTGGATCAAGGACCTAGGAATTAAAACAGAGACTCTGCATCTAATAGAAAAAAATTAGGCCCTAATCTTCATCATGTGGGATTGCCCCAACTTCCTTAATAAGACTCCTCTAGTGCAAGAATTAAAACCAAGAATAATAAATGGGATGGAATCAAAATAAAGAGTTTCTTCTCAGCAAAAGAAACCATCTGTGAGGTGAACAGAGAGCCTACATCCTGGGAGCATATGTTTCCCCCTCACACATCAGATAGAGCATTAATCTCTAGGGTATATAAAGAACTCAAAAAGGTAAGCACCAAAAAATCAAATAACCCAATCAACAAATGGGCCAAGGACCTGAACAGGCACTTCTCAGAAGAGGATATACAATCAATCAACATATACATGAAAAAATGTTCATCATCTCTAGCAATTAGAGAAATGCAAATCAAAACTACTCTAAGATATCATCTTACTCCTGTCAGAATGGCAGCTATTATGAAGACAAACAACAATAAGTGATGACAAGGATGTGGGGAAAAATGTATACTCATACATTGCTGATTGGATTGCAAATTGGTTCAGCCATTATGGAAAGCAGTATAGAGATTCCTCAGAAAATGTGGAATGGAACCATCATTTGACCCAGCTATCCCTCTCCTCGGTTATACTCAAAAGACTTCAAAACAGCGTACTACGGGGACACAGCCACATCAATGTTTATAGCAGCACAGTTCACAACAGCTAAACTGCACAATCTTTACAATGACATAATATGAGAAAATTTCCCAAATCTAATGGAGAAATACATGGGATCTGATACAGGGAGTGAATGAAAGTGAATGATGTATATATACTGAAGAAATAGGAATATAACAATTTTGAATAAAAATTTAATTCAAAATACATATCATGTCCCATATGAATATACTTTCATTGATGTTAAACTGGGTCACTTACTGTAGAAATATTAGGGTTAGTACTCAATATTCACTGAAGTTCATTTTGAGTATTCCGAAATGAATATGTATGTCAAGAAAATGAATATTTCTGAAAAATATCTCCTGAAAAGTTGATTATAAATCCACACAGATGGACATGAAAGAATCAAGGTAGTATAAGTATATGACACATATAGTTCATGTTTCCAAATTCATACTATACATATATATATATATATATATATATATATATATATATATATATTAATACATTAAAATGTAATAGTATGTATACCAATTGAAATTCATAAGGGCACATATATCCTTCACATATGTACCCAAAATATTCATTTTCCTCTACATTGTTTCATGTCTAAACTTGTTAAAGTATAAAGCTCACCACAGCTTGAATTTTCAGTTACCTCAGTGTATTGGGGGGCAGTGATCTCTTCATGAAATTCGTATTTACCAAAGTGAGAGTAATCTCAAGAATATACCTGTGATGGCAGTAGGATTATATATAGGTATATAAAAATACACATTGTGACCCAGGCGACAGAGACAGGGAGTCAGGAAGTTACATATTTGTTGATTGTGAAAATTCTTGGAGAAGTAAAATGAGAAAAAATGTGTCACAGGATTTATAATATGTATCTCTGATGAAGCAAAAGGCAAGTCCAAGTATACACCATGCCTCCTATCTAATGCCTCTACTTGTATTCCTTTAGGATTATTTTTATCGATGTTAGGATAAGTAGTCAGAGCCTAGAAGGTTATGGGTTAGTGTCAGAGATTCAATATTTCAAATGGCAAAACGGAAAATGAGTCTAATACATATGGGAACACGTGGCACATAAAAATCTTCCACTGTCATCCACCACAATGCCTGGACATTACTATCACCCCAAAGAAGACACAATGAGACGAGAAGAGAAAAAAAATCTGTGAATACATATCTGGAATTGGAAATTCTGAGGAGCTCACAAACTTGGGTGTGGCAGAAGAGATCCCAAAAGTAGAGGACAGGGTAAACATTCCATAAACATGGAACTTTGCTGGCCTAATGACTTTTTGACTATCTGCCTCTGTCATTCGTCCACTAGAAATATAGCTTGGTCTTTTAGCTTCCTTTGTAGTGAGATCATGAAAGCTTGGTCTGAGTCTATGTGAACAGGAGGACATTGGTTCATATTTTCCAATAAGAACAGGAGGCAGCAGAGCTGAATCCTATCTATGCAGGTAACTGTGGCCGTTGGGGTATGAATGTCTCCCTGGGTGCATTGTCAAGCCTTTGGCTCAAAGCCCAGTTTTAATGGCATTTCTTGCAGCTTCCCTGGAAATTTGGTGTTTGTTTTTGAAATACAAAAAGGTCAACCAGGACACAGTGCTGGAGGGAGATCTGCCACGTGGGGTGAGTCAGGGTCTCAAGGCAAAAACACAAACTGGGCTGCTACCCCATATATCTTTCCCACTTGAGCATAGCAACTTGTTTCTGAGCATCGCACCAAATCTTCTCCCCACAACAACATGCCTTTATTTTTTCGGGTCTACTGGCTGCACCTTGTCAGTCACATGTCATTTGGATGCCAATGACAGAACCACAGGGGCCCACCACAGATGTTGCATCACACACCTGCACTCAATTGCTCCAGGCCCAGTTCCCTGCTGGCTCCTACTCACTGGCCTCTCTGTTCTTCACCATGGTCATGAATTCCACTCAGTCAAAAATGGCACTCGCTGGTTTAGTCATGATGAGCAACAGGAGATCTAAAGGTTCTCCAGGGATTTCTGGTCATGGGATTCTCAAAAACTTCATGGTATTGGCCTAGCCATATTTCAAGAAAGAAGAAGTGGACACTGTGGGTTTTAATTCATTCAGGAGCCATTGAGTGTTGAGGAATCTCCTTTCAGTAAAAGCATGCGGACAAGGTTCCCAAAGAGTGGTGAAAGGTCACAGGATTCCAGGCTGATGGGTGTCTAAAATATGAGGTTCCTGTGAGTTTTGGCTCTCAACTCTAGCTGAGAAGGCTTTAACAACAAAATCATGTAAAATCCTGGCTGAGATTCCCAGTGCTGTGGAGAAAGCCACCCTTGGCCTAGATCTCAGTTTCCAAAGGCTCCAATAATGCCTGGCCTTCTAAAATCCCAACACAATTCATGGCAATAGTTCTCTGAGATCAGTTCCAGTACTCAGTCTCTAATGGCATCACACCAGAGTTCAAGCTGAGGTGGACCCAGTCATCTTTTCCAACCACCACACAAAAGACCACTATTCTAACAAAAACAATCCCACATGGCCCTCAACTTCTTCCATACAGACACTCATCATAACATTCTGGCTGGGGGTTTCTATAGGGTGAGCAGCCTTAGAAGGCGTGCAAAGAAAGCTCTCATGCCCATCATATGCCAAATGTCATGGTGGCCTGGACACCCTTCCTGAGAAACAGGATAGATAAAATTGTCCTGTAGTTAATACTACTCTGCTTCTCAAATTAGAGGCCTCCTGCCTGCCAGGGGTAGATTCTTTATGTGTACTGGACTCATGAAAAAACCCAAACACCTGTGTGCTAGTTACTGGAGGGCTTGCAACAACTCATTTGACCCAGAGGATCCCTGTTCTGACTTCATACGGGTCAGGAGCCTGACCAGAGGAAGGCAAGAGACTTCATCCAATAGTACACTTCCTTTTCATCCTTTTAGATTGGGATGGACACATGGGATTTTTCTTGAGTTTCCTGGGGTGCTGAGAATGTAATTCACAGCCACACACAGGGCCAAGAGTCTGATTCAGACACAGCTTTTACAAAGCACTTTACTTAAAAGGCACAGATTAGGCCTCTTCATTTCCATTTGAAACTGTTTGCTTGAGGAGTCCCAAAGGAGTGCCCTAAGGCAAACACCTCCCTGACATTCAGGGGAACAGAACAATAGGGAAGAAAGAAGCCTGGAGAAAAACTTTTCTTTAATTGAACACTGTGGCACTGACAGCTCCTGATCATGCAACTTGGGTTATTATCTATGCAAGCAGGGATTCTCCAGAGAGATCCTTACCAGTCATGCTAATTTTTGAGTTTTCAGAGATGCTTGGCATGCCCTTCAGCAATCCAGTCCATGGCCATGTCACAGAGCTTGAATGTGGTACACATCTTGGACACAAAACTTTGAACCCCTTCAGAGAGTGACCAAAAATCAGGAAGAATACAGAAACTTAGGATCTTGGTAGGTGTTGCCCATCTAGCAGTCCATTCATAAATTAGCCATGAGGAGTCCTGCAAAGATTTCCACTAGACAGGACACATTCACGGCTGCATTCTTCTCTCTACTCTCTTTAACCACAAACCCAGTGGGATCCACTGACATAAAAAGGCTCACTAGTTAACAGTCCATTTCAAACCACCACCACCAACAACAAAAAAAAAACCCAGTTTTTTCTTCATGTTCTCAGAACATGAGACAAAATGACAAATTGAAACTCACACCCACTGAGACACACAAACCACCCCTGCGTTTGGTCTGCATCTATCCACTCTGTCCTCTGACTGGTGGGTGAAAATATGTTCCTCAGCAGTGGCCTGTTTTGTCTCAGCTCTGGTCTCCTTGGCCATCTCTGTGTAGTTGTCAGGAGCCAGCAATGAGCCAACACTTCTTTCTCAGGAAAGGCCCCTGTTGAGACCATTCAAGGCATTTGGCTATCCACACATCACTAGGTACCAACAAAGAATGACTCTGGCCTTGGTACAGACAATCAAGTGAGCCCACTGGGAGTGGAACTGCCTCTGGATGCCTCGCCTCCTGGATCCCAAGTTCAGAGAGTTCCATCACCAAGGAAGTGAGGTGAGGTCACTTCCTTCAGGGAATTGAATGAGGTCACTGCCTTGGCAACCACTTTGTCCTAACAGTTGTTACCAAGGGTCCCATGAGATGGAGGCTGCCCCACCTTCCTGTGACATTTTCACAAGACATAAAGGTCTATATACCCTAGGAGCCCGGGATCAGCAATCCACACAGACTAAAACTCTCAACCACTTAGAACTTAATCACTTAGAAATAAATCCTGTTACAATGTAGGAAGGGATAACTATCTCATGTCATTTAAAAATGGTTTAATTTTTAATTTAACAATCTTCAGATATTAAAAACTAAATGTTAAAAATATCTTTTGTGGAATAATATAGTTTCATTGTTGGAACTGTATTTCTTTGGTTTTTAGACTACTTTTGTTTCTAACTTAGAGCAAATTACCATATTGTTTGCTGCTGTGTATCTGGATCTAGAATATTACTGAAAACAATCAATCAGTTACATGTTGGTCAAATAAATAGATATCTTATACTGAACTAGTAATAGAGTGGTCAGGTTTAAAGTCAAGACTGGCTTTTACATAGAAAATAAGTTTGGAAAAATCAAACATGGTGCCTATGATTGGGTAAGTACAAGTTCAAAAGCCAGATTCACATTCAACATTAATGATGAATAGAAGTCATGATTGTGAATACTCTTTTCTTGACCTAATCTGTGAGGTTTAAATATTAAGGGTTTTATATTAAGTCTAGTATTATTCATAAGTTTTGATGTGGATGCATTCATTCCAAGGACCGAATATTTTTATTTCTGTTTCACTAAGCATTTCATTAGCAATGGATGCTGAATTTTGCCAGTGACTTTTTCTGTGCCACAGTAACAGAGCCTGACACCAGGTAACAGAAAAGAGGTTCATTTGACTCATAAATCTGGTAGTTGAAAAGTCCAAAATGCGTAGAAATGTTATCCTGCTGTACTACAGCATGACAGATGGCACATGACAGCAGCAGGTGAGAGAAGGAGAAAGGGAAGGAGTGGGAGAGCCATGTTACATGATGAGACACGAAGCAAGACAGCAGAGAGGGGCATATATATCCCTGTTTTATAACAATCTGATCTCACAGGAGCTAATCAATTCCTGGGAGTGCTAATCAAACTGGAGGAAAGTAACCCAGTTTCTCAAGGAAGACATCAATTCATTCTTGAAAGGATAAATTTACCATAAATATCCCTTTAAAGCCCTCACCCACTCAATGCTGGGTATTTAGACCTTGAGAAGAGTTTTAGTAGCATCATACCAGTGTGTGGCTATGGAATTAATCATGTGGTTTCCTTTATTGTATTGATATAATGAATCATATTGATAGCTTTTTAAAATAAAACATTTAATTCAAGTTATCGAAACTATTAACATTTTGACATATTCAATTAATTTATCATTTTTAAAGTAAAAACTTATCATGAGATCTAACACCACATTTTAAAATATAGAGTATTTTTTCCTCTAGGCATAGTTTGCTATACCTGTTGTATAGTGATTCTACATTTTCCCCACCCCCAGATTCTGGAAATCAGCCTTCTATTCTGACCATGACATTGGTCTTGAGAATGATTTCTTATATATCACACCAACAGCACAGCAATAAAATCAAAGAAAAATAAATGGGGCAACATTAAATGAAAAAGCTTCTTCCTGGGAAAGGGAATAATGAAGACTGATAAGGCAACCTACAAAATGGGAAGAAAATATTTGCAAACTGCATATCTAATAAAGGGGTAATATCCAAAATCTACAAGAAATTCCTATAATTTAAAAAGAAAAAAATAAACTGATTATACAGTAGGCAAAGGAATTGAATAGACAATCCAAATGAGGCAAATATATGGTCAACAATTATATGAACAGATGCTCAACATCACTCTCTCTACTCAGGTAAATGCAAATGAAAACTGCAATAAGTGAACACCTCTCACCTGTTAGAAGATGCATACACCTGAGATAAGGGTTAGAAAGGATGTGTAAAAAAAATGGGATACTTGTGGGTACAAATATCAATGGTACAGTGCCTTGGAAAATAGTATGTATTTTCCTTGAAAAGTTAAAAATTCAATGATCTAGCAATCACACATCTGTGTTCTTATCTGAAAGAATTAAAAATAATAGCTTAGTGCCATATGCTGCTGGGAGCCATCAGCCAAGTAGGTATGACAATCTCCTTGCCAGCTTACTCCCATGCTGTCTAGTGGAAGGACTTCTGAAAGGTGACCTTGCTCAAGGACCAGGGCGGTTTAGCATAATAAAAGATTAGGGTGTTCCCCCTTTAGAATAGGGCAGTTTAGCATAATAGGAGATTAGGGTGTTCCCCCTTTAGTATAGGGCGTATCCTGCTGCTGAGTTCCTCTTGAGTTCTTAGAAGCCCAGGAGAAGTGGATTTGGGCAGAGTGTGGATTAGGGCAGAGAGTGGATTTGGGCAGAGAACGTGGATTTCCCCAGAATGTGTTTGTAGACGGCCGGTGTGAGATCGGGAATAAAGAATTGCTGTTTGAATCTACAAGCTGTGTGGAGGCTCATGATTAGTGCCCAGCCAGAGACTGCGGCAATATGCACCTCTAAATTTCTTGCCATATAATTCACAATGGCAGAAAATGTAGAAATAAGTCATGTCTTCTGGCAGATGAACAAATAAAGGACACATGATATGAACACTCAATGGACTGTTGTTTAGCTTTAAAAATGGAGAAAGCCAGGCAACGTGAAACAATGTGTATGGACCTGGAGGACAACTGTACTAAAGTGAACAGTGCTGCCTGCTTTCACTTATGTGGGGTTTATACATCTGTAGAAGCACACAATGGAATGGTGGTAATTTTTTTTTCCCTCACTAGGGGATTGAACTTGGGGACACTTAACCACTGAGTCACATCCCCAGCCTTATTTTGTGTTTTAATTAAAGACACTGTCTTACTGAGTTGCTTAGCACCCTCCCTATTGCTGAGGCTGACTTTGAACTTGTGATCCTTCTGCCTCAGCCTCCCAAGCCACTGGTATTACAGACATGCACCACTGCTCTGAGATGGAGATAGATTTTAAATTAAAAATGAATATTGCATTGCTTGGATTTGTAAGGTTTTAGCATCAGGATAATTCTTACTTCATAAGACAAGTTTGGAACTGTCCCCCTCTTTATTTCTGAAGAGGATAACATTTTTATTCTTTTAATCTGGAGAACAAATTTATTTTAAAAATAGATCTCAGCAAAAATAAAATATCCAAACTGGTCATTATTTAAAAAGAAAAAAAGATAGCAGAAGTTTGCTTTTTGTCTTTCCTGAAAAATACAAAATTATCACTGTAATAAATTGTGAGTTATCATTTATCTGTATTTGAGTTGTTCATTTTCCATAAAAGAAAGAAAGAAAAAGAAATGGGGCAACATTAAACTAAAAAGCTAAATTATACAAGGACAATTTTGAATCATAGATTGAGGTTGTGCCTAATATTTAGACATATGGGTTTTATTCTTACCTTCAAATAAATACATCCTTAAGGAATAAAAATAAAATTGAGCATTTGCTTAATATAATTAGGAAAATAAATTTATGCTCAGAAAGTGTGTTCCAAAGTAATATATTCTATACCATCACTTTTCTTAATGTTTTAGATTTTAAAAATTGTTAAAGATACTGGTATTTGAAAATAACAAATTATACTGATTATATACCGAGAAAAGCCATAATTCTATTATTTTCAACCCAAAGCAGAAGAAACATTCAAGGCAAATGACATTTGGTGCTTAAGAAATGATTTTCTATTTGTAAAGTTGTAAAGAAACAGTATGAAAGAAAAACTTGAGGCCAGTCTGTAAAATTATGGTTGACCAGAAGCACTGACTGAACTTCCAAGAATACAAGAGAAAATAAGTTAAAGGTCCTCTTACTACAAATAGATTTTGCACAGAAATAAAAGCAGTAGTTTTATAACCAGTTAGGGCTGAGTTTGTTACTTTCAACTCACCTAGTAGCCCACTAGGTACTTTTCATAATAACCATATGTGTTTCATAAAATTCCCTCCCTAGCATGTTGTATTGAGTCAGTCTTACCCACAAGTTAGTTAATTTTTTAAATCATATTATTCAAATCAATTGTCCATAATACCCAGCAAGTAGAAATTATCCAAATTTACATCAAAACTTTTGATATTTGGCATTCTTTGAAAACCAAAGTTGATGACCAAAACCATAGTCCTGATTAAATGCAGTGCATACTCAATATCTTAGTTCACTTTTGTATTTTCAGAAGTAGCTGTTGTTTACTTTGGCCTCTTGAGATACAGATGTTATCTTAGTACTTAGATACTAAATATGTCTTTTGTTCAAACTTGACTGAGCTTTGATTATGGAATATAAACTTTATGCCTTGAAACATTCTAAACTCTATTAGCTAATAGTGATGTCTCTATGAAACTTTGCATTTTCCTCCATTAACATAATGCATCTAGCAGTAACTCCTCTTCAGCCATGGAGTTGGTGATTTAGGGAAATACCCAAATAAGGTAGCAAGAAATTGTCTGACTAAAAATTTTCTTTCTTAAAGCTTGATGGGAATTTATTCCAAAATATTTGTGTGTGTGTGTGTGTGTGTGTGTGTGTGTGTGTGTGTGTGTGTCTCATTTCCCCAAGCCTCTGAGTAAAATCAACAGTGCATGAAGAAGCAGCATTCTCGGGCTGGGGATGTGGCTCAAGTGGTAGCGCGTTTGCCTGCCATGCGTGCTGCCTGGGTTCGATCCTCAGCACCACATACAAACAAAGATCTTGTGTCTGCCAATAAGTAAATATTAAAATTTAAAAAAAAAAAGCAGCATTCTCATTCTGCAAAGTTTTGTAGTGGAGGAATATCCCATAGTCTCCAGTTTAATAAAATTGGCATTAATCTATAGTTTTGACTACATAGAGTGTTTCTTTTTTGGAAACCATATAAAGGGCTTTTAAAAAAAAACTTAGGTATGTTTATTCTCCACTAAAATAGTCAACATATTTATTGTAAGTCTACAATTCTCAAAAATTATTAACAAAATATAAAATTAACATTAATGAGTAAATATGAAATAAAAGCAATTGCTAGTCGTGACAATATTCTCACAGGGAAAAACTAGAAGATAGATTTGCTACTATCATTCAAGTTTTACAAGAAAGTCTTTAAAACATTATTATGTAAACACTGCAGTTGACCTAAGTTACAGAGAAAATATTATATCAATTAATGTTACAATGTCAAAAGAAGTCATTTATAAAATGTATGTTCTTAAATGCTCCAATGATTTAATATAGGTTTCATTTGGGATTTCATCTGAAGAATTATTTTGTATTTTGTTTCTAAACCAACTACTATACTTCAAAACATATAAAATATTTATGCTTTCTTAAATCATGCTTCAGAAGTGCTTTACTCAATTGCAATGTCTGTTGTGTAGAATTAGTAATTAGGATATGTCCAGATCTGAAAAACACTGAAGGTCTTTGCGTGGGTGACAAAAACACTCAAAATCCTAAGTGCTGTGACAAACACCTTCTTTGTATGCCCAGGTTAGGGGCATACAAACATTGTGTGTTCAATGTTGTATTTCAATTACTGATTCTATGTGACAAATGCCACCAAAAAAAAAAGGACTTGTTTGGCATGCAATGTATTTGATGAAAGTGAATATTTTCATTGCACAAATTGTAAGCTCCAACCATTCATTAAAAAACTCAAATCAAACCCTTTTAGTAATCATATGACACCTTTGCATATTTGTGTAACATATTGGGCATTATTTGCAGAGCCTGCTTTTACTATTTCCAATAAGAGAATATTAAACCAAAATTTTTAGGGCTGCATTCATCTTTTTCCTTTCTTCCTGTTCTTTGGATTTCCTTAAATGATGACATGTTCATCAATGATTCTATGGATATTCCCATGCCTCTTCTTGGATGTATTTTGCATCAAATGTAATGAAAAGTAAAATCCCCAGTTTTAATACCATAACACACAAGAAAGCTGCCAGTACCAAATTTTATTTGCTCATTTTCTTTATACTGAATAGTTTCTGTGATTGTTACTGATAAAGAAATAGGTGTCACTAAATTATTGTGTGCTATATATCCTTCATGGATATTGACATCTGGGTGGTTTTTTCAAACAATTGTTGCTTTGCATAAAGTGTTGAAAGTTATATTTGTTGAAATCAGAAACGGACTTGAAGGTGGTTGTAGTTATTTGTTGAGACCTCTGATGTTGACCCTTCTGACATTACTGTAGGTGTCAGTGGCCATTGTCATATTGCTTGGGACTGGTTATTTTCATCGGCAGCAAGAACTGTTGGCCTCTCTGCACCTAGACCCCGCTGCATATGCCCTTCTGCTGGTATCATCTCCTTTTATTTTCTTAAATGTGTGAGCAAATTTGCCAGGAAAATCCTCAGCATCTTCAATTTATTCATTTGTTTACTTTACCTTTTATGTAAGTTATCTGACAAGTTTAGAGACAAAAGAAAAAGTTGAAATCAATGAAGTGCATTTCAGATTTAATCTGTGGTCTTTATGATTTTCTTTATTATGTTTTTTTTCTTATTTTTTCAAGATATTGGATCTCTTTTTCAAGGGATAAAAATTGGTGTAAAATGATTCCCAGTATTCCATTGTCCTCCTACTGTTCCCTTTCTTCTTTAAAGATACGATCTTAATTCCTGGCAGTTTGTAATTTTTGCTTTCTTTCTGACCTCAGAAATAACTTGTGGCCATGTTAATTTTCTCTCATTTTTTTTAGATCATTGATTGTTAATCTTCATTTCCCCCCTTCTATATAATTTGCTTTTCTTGTTTGAGAACTTTAGATTTTTTTAGGTAGAAAATAAGTTATTTTTAATTTTTCTTATTTGTATAAACAATTATACAAAAACTTACACTCTGTTGACATTATTCCACACACTTTCATATGATGTAGTTTTATTTTATTCAGTTTAAAATATTTTAAAATACTTTCTCTCTAGAGCTATAGGCTATTTAAAAGATGTATAGTTTAATATTGCAAGATTGTCGCCACTTTTGGCTTAATTTTACTCATTTTTGACTCATTTCCGTTAAGGCCAGAAAGCACACATAAGATTTCAGAGGTTTGAGACTTATTTTTAAAATTTATTTATTTACTTATTTATTTTTTATTTATATATAACAGCAGAATGCATTACAATTCTTATTACGTATATAATATGAACTCAATTTTTCGTATCTCTGGTTGTATGCATAGTATACTCACACCAACTTATGTCTTCATACATGTACATTGTATATTTTGTGGTCTTGTTTGAGTCTGTCTAAATAAATGTTTCATGTGTAGTATAATTGAACATGTATTTCATGTTTTGTATAAATATCAATGATCAATTAAAATTTTTAAATTCTATTTAGGTACTCTATAAATTAACATTATTTATCTAGTTATTCTGTAAATTCACAATACAGCATTATATATACACAATCAAATAACATTTTATCATTAAGAAATGTCAATTTATCTCATATTTCTTATTTGGATATCTACGTTTTAATAATATAATCACTTAGGGTCTCTTATGCTAACTGTTGCCATGATGTGATTAAAAATAATTGTATGTATATGTGCCCCACTTGTGTATTTGTTGTAGGCACTTCTCTTATCTGGCTTGACAAGCTATCTTTGATCTGGAATGTTTATTTCATTTACATTTGGAGTTGTTTCTATGGTTTCATTTGAGTCTACTGTTTTGCTCTTTATGTCCTTCACTTGATTAATTGACCATTTTTTAGCATTCTGCTTTAATTCCTATATCGCTGTATGAATCTCCTTTCATAGTATGGAATAGTTCTTTAGGAATTATAATAAGCAACTTTAGCTTATCACTGTCTGTTTAGAAATAATTAAGGACTTTTTCATGTAACAGGAACATGGATGCATAATTTTAACCTTTAGCTTCTTGTCTGTTGAACTATTAATTCAGAATGGTTTATTTACATTCTCCATCACACAGTGATTCTCTCCTATTGCACCCAAGTTTTCTACCTCTTCTATTCTCTTTACCTAGAGCTCTGTACTGACTCTTTTCACTAGAACAACTTGCTGTCTTCATTGTAGACATCCAATTGTATACAGAATGAACAAAATTTCGTCAGGGGTCAAATACTATCATGCTAATTCTTTTTTCCAATTCAATCAAATATATTTTAAGAATTTGTTATTTTCCTTTGCATCTGAATTAAATATGTGCTACTACATTTTGTAATTGAAACTTTTGTATCAATGTTTGCAAACCCTCTCTATATTTAGTTAATTTTACAAGTTCTCAATCTTCAAGCACTAGAATTAGGGATTAAATTCCCATTTTTACCTTTTAAGCAGATGTAAATAATCAGATATATCCACACATTTGATAGTAAGAAAAGGGTTATAAGGCACTGTAGGCAGCTATCATTTTTAAAAAGTGCATTATAGTTATACAAAATAGTGTGCTCATTTTGACACACTGATCCATTCATGGAATATAGAATTTTTTCATTTTAGTCCCCACTGTAATATTATTTGATGCAAGTGTGTGTGTCGGGGGGTAAACTTTCATTGACAATTTCTGTCTTCCGTGATTGTTTTCCTATGAGTGAATAGTTAATTTTATGGACAGAAATGGGATTTGTATGGTGTTAACTGACATTCTGGTTTTATCCTTTTAAAAAATATGTTGTAAATTCTCCTTTGTTTCTGGTACTATTACCTATACAATATAGAATTTCATAGTTTTGTTCTGGTTTTGCAATCCAGCCTAAACTTATTTTGGTGGGTGAAACTCATTTTTGAAAAGAAGTAGTTTGGGTTCATAGAAGACAGAAATGACAATAAAGAAGAAAATAAGGAAATATATTTGTCACCACAAACAAATTAATGAAATTTTGCAAGTTCAACAATTCTCTTTCTAAACTACATTCAGAATTTATATTTCTCAATACCATTAAATTAATACCAAGCCATATCAGTAAATGAAACTCTTATTTCATGAGGGGTTTCCAGAAATGTGTAACAATAGACATTCAGGAAGAAAATGAACAGAAGGCCTAAGGAGGTAAATACCATGTGATAATCTAGGTGGAACCCTGTTGTGTAGAGGGAGCCCTAATCCTCTTTACCATGGCATTTATAAAATAAAACTTAGATTCCTGTGAACTTGCTAATTAATATGACTTTCATTGACATTTCATTAACCTAAATGGTTTGGGTTTCCTGTAGATAGACTGCATGTATTCTCATCTTTAACCTTTCCTTAATGTTCCCTAATTATAGATTTCACTGATTCTTAATAGAAAAAGAATGCAGTAGTTTATAAAGTTATGTTCTAATTTGTTTTATACTAATACATGAAGTGATTTTGACTTTTATTTCACCTCTAGAGATAATTATGCATTCTAGGTTAACAAAAATTCCTAATCATGCTATCATTGGTTTAAACTTTACAATGAACTCATTATTATCATTTATTACTAGCTGTATTTATGGCAATATGTAGCTAATGAATTCTCAAAAATATTTCTTGAGAGGTTAAAGAGTATCTCAAGTAAATGCCAAAATTAATTTATCTATCTGTATTTTCAACAAAAGTTTTCTTTTTAACTTCAAAGGGGCACTAATGAAATTAGAATGTAAAAACTTTCTGGTTAATGAAATTGAAAATAAAAATGGACTATTTTTTTTCTTCATGTGGTTAGTGATATGATTTTTTTAAAACAGTGAATGTTTAATTTTTAAAAGTTGTTTGCATCTATCTTATTCATAGGAGTGAGCTACTTAGTTGAGCATGTTGATTGAAAAAAGATGGTCCAAATTTCGATTTGTTTAATAGTTTCTGAATAGTTCAAGTCCAGAGTTACTAGTACATATAAGATCATGTGAAAAAGAATTAAACATATAATATTATGTATAATACATACATACACTATATATATATATATATATATATATATATATATATATATAGCAAAAGAATGCAGTAGTTTATAAAATTATGTTCTATAACTTAACATATATATATAATATGTTTAAGGCAGACAGCTTTTAGTAGTAACCTTTGGAATTTTGCAGTCATATATTGTGTAACAACAGAATATGTTCTGTGGAAACACATCCCTTGCCTATTTTGTCATGTGCAAGCATTACAAAGGCTACTTATGCAAACCTCATGGTATGGCTCACTGTACTTCCAGGCTATCTGGTGTAGTCTTTTGCTCCTAGGCTACAAACATGAGCAGCTATTCCTGTGATGAACACTGCAGGCAATTATAACACCATGATATTTGTGTATCTAAACATCTGCAAACATAGAAAATGTTCAACAAAATATAGAAAAAAAGAGATAAAATAGGTATACCTGTACAGGGTGTTTATCATGAATGGAACTTGAAGGACTGGAAATTGCTTGGGTGAGTCAGTAGTGAGTGAATGTGAAGACTGTGGATGTTACTGTACACTTCCATAGATTCTAAAAACACCACACTTAAGCTCCACTAAACTTGTAAGTAAAAATTTTTGATAATAAATTAATCGTGGATTACTATAACTCTATTTAATTCATGCATCTCAGTTATATAGAGTGGTAGGTTTCATTTTGGCATATTTGCACATACATAAAAATGAAATTTGATAAAATTTTCTTCCCTAAATGCCCCACTGTACCTCCCAACCTCTGTGGTCTTCTACCCTAATGGCCACACTCTACTTTCATGGCATCACATTTTTTTTCCCCTCCAGCTTCCACATATAAGGGGAAAATACACCTGTCATTCTTGAGTCTGGCTGAGTTTGCTCAAAATTATTGTCTCCAGTTTCATTTTCCTGCAGATTATTTAATTTCATTCTTTTGTGTCTGAATTAAATCCACTGTATAATTTATAACACATATTTTTATTCATTTATCTATTGACAGCACCTAGGCTGATTCTATAATATGGATACTGTCAATTGTGCTGTGATAAACATTGGCTTGCCTGTATCTCTAAAATATGATGACTCTAATTCTTTAGCATAAATACAACAGAGTGGAGTGTCGGGATCACATGATAGCTCTATTTGCAGTTTTTTAAGAACCTCCCTACTGATTTCCATAGTGGCTGTACTAATTTACATTCCCACAAACAGTGTATGAGATTTCCATTTTATCCACATCCTCTTAGTGTTTATTGTTATTCGTATTCTTGATGACTGCTGTTCTAACTGGAGTGAGATAGAATATCAGTGTAGTTTTGATTGCATTTCCCTGAGGGTTAAAAATGTGAACATGCTTTCATATAGTTGTTAGCCATTTGTACTTCCTTTGAGAAGCATCTGTGCAGTTAATTAGCCCATTTATTGTTTGATTCTTTTAAAATGTTGAGTTCTTTACGTTCCTTATATAATATATAATGGATATTAATCCTGTTTCAGAAAAATACCTGGCAAAGTTTTTCTGTCATTCTGTTGGTGATTTCTTTGTTCTTTTAATTGGCTTGTTACAAAAACGTTTTTATTTGTACTTTTACTTCAAAACCTTTTAAAAATATTTGAATTTTTTACTTTTGTCATAACACTTAAGATACAAACACATTATTATCAAGTGTTATATACTGCACAAAACTGTATATGCTACACTTTTATATGGCTGACAGTACAGTAGGTTTATTTATACCAGAAATATCACAAATATGTAAGCAATATATTCACGATGGTGTCATAATGACTACAATGTCACAAGCAAAAGAGACTTCATCTCATGGGATCACCATACTATAGGCAGTGCATCTTTGACTAAAAATTTGTTATGAGATTCATGACTGTTATAAATCCTATGCAACTGGAAATTAATTGCTTCAATTTGTAAATATGAAATACAAATGGAAATATTGCATGGCAACAATAGCATACAATTAAGTTATAAATCTTGCTTTTGATGAAAATTCTTTTAAAAGTGCATGTAAATTGCTAGCAAATGGAATATACAGAGCTGACAAATAGGTAAATAAGCAAAGATTTCTGCAAAAAGCAAAGATGTTTGCAAATGCTGTTTGATAGAGATGCAATTTTTTCTCTTTTTATTGGATAATTTCCAGAAATATGTACTGCTTTAGAACATTGGACAAGGGATGGAGGCTATAGGCAAAAATAAACAACAAATAGAAACAGATGCTCAAATATAAGAATTTTTATGAGAAAATTATCAAATATTAGTAATTTCAAACACAGCTTTGCCAGGTAGTATTTTCTGAAAGTATCACAGCAGAGATGGGTTATGTGTTCAGGTAGATCTTATTAATGAAATAGGCAGTTAAGTGTCAGACACTTGAATTTTAGGAGGTGCATTGACATCCTAAAAAATACCTCTCCCACAGAGATTTTCTGGGGATGTCTAATTATCAGAAACATAATTCTAACTGGCTACTTCCATGAATTAGTCTACAAAATATTTATAATTTGCTTTTCAGAAAGTTTAAAGTTCTGTTCCTACAATTTTGCAAAATGAATGTTTATCAGGACAAAATATTAAATAGTAAAATTTGTTGGGTCCTACAAATTAAAATCTAGCCACCTTAGTTTTTTCTTCTTAATGATTTTTTTTTTGTCTCTTCATTCATGTCTTTATACATGGAGCAATGCTCTGGAGACCTTTTTTGAAATTCTTGGCCACCAATATAATTAATGTACAAATAATTATTCCACCCACAGAGGGCTGGTTACATTAAATTGGAAGCAGTTTGCTAATTGGCGTATCCTGGAAGATAACCTAATAATAACTTTTATAAGAGAACAAAAGTTTTCATTTTATGAAACATGAAATGTAAGCTTCACAGTAAATGTAAAACTTCCAGCTGCAAAGTGATAGTTTGTAAATAGTACAGTGAATATGCCAAAGGACAATAGTTGCTTATCTAGCAAATCTATGCAAAAGTTCTGGGACAGGTCCAGGTGCAGGTGAAGTTATACAGTACTTGACACTTGAGTTCAGAGTTTTTCTCTCCTTCAGAGGTATTCTACATATCAAAGAGATGCAGGCTGTGAGTAGAGATTACTAGAATCAATAGTAGGGAATGAGTCATAAATAAGTAAATTTCCCTGTTCTGGATTTCCCAACAGTTTCAAAAGACAGCAGGTGTATTTCTCTAGGCCCACATAATCTTTTTACATAGCAAGACCAAGTAGAATCTGGTTAAGATGTAAGGTGTGTGAAGGTTGTAAGATGGGTCTAAATATATTCACTCAGAGGTCTGTTCTCATTGCTTATTTTAGCATTCAGTAACTAAGTTATCAGTGTTGCAGTAAGCAAGGAACTTAACTCTTATCAAGTTTGATATCAACCCCCAAGTTAGGTCATTTGAAAACATAACTACAGATTGCCTCACACAAAGGGACATACCCAATTATGAACATTCAGTGATATTTCTATACATAGAGCACTCCAGGCAGCAAAAGATACACCACAGGAAATGGCAACCTGACTTCTTTGACTTTTTACCTATGAACTCATCTATAATTTTTTAACTCATAAGAACATAAAATAACTCATAAAAATACATAAATATATGGAAAACCAGGTAATGTTTCAAAACATGTATGCATTATATAATACTAGGTTAAACATTTATCTCCTCAATATTAATTATTTTTATGATGAATTTTTACCATTTCATCTAGCTTTCTGAAATGTATAGCATGTTATCATGCATAATCATCTCACTGTGCAATAAAACACCAGAATTTTTTTAATCTAACTTCATTACCCACTGACTGATAGCATCATCTCTTCCTTCCCCACATTATCCCTAGTTTCTGGTAAACACCATTTCATTCTCAACTTCTATGAAGTCAACTTTTTTTTTTAATTTCACATATGAGTGAGATTATGTACTTGTCTTTCTAATCCTGGTTTATTTCACTTAACATCATGACATCCAGTTATTTCCATGTGGCAGATGACAGTATATCCTAATTTTTTATTGATAAGTAGTAATGTGTTGTATACATGTACTATATTTTCTTCATCCATTTATTAGTTGATGGACACTTAGGCTGTTGCCACAATAAACAGAGGAGTGCAGATGTCTCTTCCCTATGCTGATTTCATTTCCTTTGAATTTATATCCAGTGGTGGGATTGTTGGATGATAAGATGATCCTATTGTTTTTTAAGGGACTCCATACTGTTTTTTATTATGGTTTTGCTAGGAAACATTCCTTTGAACAGTGTGCAGTTGTTCCCTTTTCTTGACATCCTCCCCAGCACAAGTTATCTTTAGTCACTTGATGGTAGCTGTCCTTATAGAATGAAGGGATATATCATTGTACTTTTAACTTGGATTTCCCTAAATAGTAATGTTGCACAGTTGTACATATACTTGACAATTTGTGTCTTTTTTGAATGATGTCTATTGCCCATTTTTATGAGGTTATTTGCTATTGAAGTTTCTTATATACTCTGGGTATTATCCCCTTTCCAGGAGTAGTTTGCAAATATTACCTCACATTCTGAAAGCTGTTTTTGTACTCTTGATTGTTTCCTTTTCTGTATAGAAGCTTTTTAATTTGATGTAACCCTATTTGTCAATTTTTGCTTGTTTGCTGTGTTTTTGGAGGCTTATCTAAAAAAAATCTTTGCACATCCCAATGTCCTGAAGCATTTCCCCTATGTTTTCTTCAAGAACTTACATAGTTTAAGGTTTTACATTTAAGTCTTCAATTCATTTTGAGTTTTCTAAATGACAGAAGGGTCTAGTTTTATTTTTCTTTTTGTGTTTGTTTTTCTTTTGTACCAGGGATTGAACCCAAGGGTGCTTAACCACTGAGCCCTTTTTATTTTTTATTTTCAGAGCAGGTCTTGCTAAGGTGCATAGAGCTTCACTAAATTGCTGAGCCTGGCTTGGAGCCTATAATCCTCCTGCTTTAGTTTACTGAGTTCCTAGGATTCCAGGCATGCACCAGAGCACCCAGCTAGTTTGTTTTGTTTTTTTTTTTTTTGCATTTGAATATCTTAATTTTTCCTGAACCATTTACTGAAAAACTGTTTTTTCTCTAGTGCATGCTTTCACACCTTTGTTGAAATCAGCTGACTGTAGATGTGTGAATTCACATCTAGCCTCTGTATAATGTTTGTTTGTTCAAGGTGTCTGTTTCATGCCAATATAATAGTGTTTTGATTGCTATAGATTTACAGTATATTTTGAAGTCAAGTTATATATGCCTCATGCTTTTTTTCCTTTTACATTGGATCTATAGGTTAATTTTGGTAGTGTGGACAATTTATCAACATCATTCTTCCCCTCCATGAACATTGGACAATATTCCAGATTTTTTTGGTAATCAATTTCTTTCATTGATATTTTATTGTTTTCATTATAGAGATTTTTCACATTTTGATCAAATTTATTCTTAGGCATTTTATTTTACTGTGCCATCATTGTTAAATTACTTTCTTAGCACAAATCAATTAGTACTGATTTTATATGGTGGTTTTTATATCCTGAAGTCTGCATAAATTTGTTTATTCTAATAGGAGTTTATTTATTTATTTTTTGTAAAGTCTTTTGAGTTGTCTACATAAATACATGCCATCTGAAATATCAGTTTCTTTCCTGCCTTTCCAGGTTAGGTGCTCTTTATTTATTTCTCTTGCCTGATTGCCTGGCTAACACTTTTAGAAATTGTTCAATAAAAATACTGGAAGTATCCTTTCTTGTCTGTTCCAGATCTTAGAAAATTGTCAGTATTTCCACATAAAGTATAATCTTCACTGTTGGCCTATTATAAATGGTCTCTATTATATTGAGGTATGTTCCCTCGATACCGTATAACTTTTTTGATGTGCACTTGGATTCTGCTTGTTAGTATTTTGAATTTTTACCTCTACATTCATGAAGGATGTTGGCCTGAATCTTTCTTTCCTTGTGCCTTTGCCTAGTTTTGGTATCAGGGCAATGCTGGCCTTCTTGCATGTGTTTGAAATAGAAGAAAGAAGAATTCTTAAGAATTCTTAAGAAGAGTTGGTATTTATTCTTGTTTTAATGTTTGGTGGAACTCAGTGGGGAAGCCATCTGGACCTTCCTGGGCTTTTAGTTGATGGAAAGCAATTAAATTACTGAAAAATCAGTTGTTATTTGTCTGTGCAGGCTTTTATTTCTTCGCAATTCATCATTGTCAAGATGTATGTATTCAGGAATCAGTTTCTTCTAGTTTAAAAAACTTGTGGGCATAAAATTACTCATATAGTCTCCACTGAACCATTGTATTCCTGTAAAATCAGTTGTAAAGTTTGCCTTTTCATCTCTGATTCAGAGTTTTAGTCTAGCCAAGAGTTTGCCATTTTATGTATCTTTTTGAAAAATCTGATCTTCATTTAATTAATTTTTTATATTGAAGTTTGTATTTTATTTTATTTCTGCTTTGATATTTATTATTTCTTATTCTAATTTTCTGGGTTTTTGTAGTTTGTGAAGATATAGCAATAGCAATAGCAATAGCAATTTGTGATTTTTTTTTAATGTAGGCATGATTGGTATAAACTTTTTAGTATTTCTTTTGCTCTATCCCACAAGTTTGGGTATGTGGTGTTTCCATTTGTTTCAAGAAACTTTTAAATCCTCTTCTTGATTTCTTCATGGCTCATTGTTTTAGTGTAACTTGTTTACTTTTCATGTGTTTTCAAAGGGTTTTCTTCTTGCGTTCTGGTTTTATTTATTGGGGTCAAAAATATACTGGATATTTCATTAATCAAAATTTTTTGATTTATTTTGTGGCCCATCATGTGGCCTATCCTGGAGAATGTCCATATTCTGTTGAAGAAAGTGTATTGCACAGTAGTTGAGCAGAATACCCTTGTGGTATGTTAGAACCATTTAGTCTAAGGTGCTGTTTAACACTGCTATTCTTGATTCTCTGTCCAGGTGGACTGTCCTTTGCTGAAATTAGGGTACTAAAGTCCTCAAACATTTTTGTATTGGATTTTGTGTTAGGTATTTTGGTCACTGCACGAAAAACCTGACAAAAACAAGTAAGAGGAGGAAAAGCTTATTCAATTAAGCTTATGGTTTCAGAGCTTTAGTCAGTCCATTGTTGGTTGATTCCATTGCTGTGGGCCCAAGTAGAGGCAGAAGATTGTGGAGGAGGACTGCTGCTCCATTCATGCCAGCCAGGAAGCAGAGAGAAAGAGAAAGTTAGAGAGGCTCCAGGAAAGATTCTCTTCCAGGGACTTCGCCTCATGATCCATCTCATCAAGCCATACACCACCTGCCTACAGTTAACACCTGGTTAATGTATTCAAACTAGGAAGGACTGATTAGGTACAGTTTTCATAATTAAATGAATTTACTTCTGAACATTCTGTATTAACACATGGGCTTTTGGGGGACATATCATTTTCAAAATAATAACATTCAGCACTCCCCCCAAATGGTCATGTCCATCTCATCCTGTACAGAAATTTAGTGCATCTTCAGGAGTTCCATAGAATTAATAGTTTCAGTATGGCCCACAGGTCCAATTCCATAGTCTCACCTGAGACTCATGCAAATTTGGCTGGGAGCCCCTGTAAAAATCAAAAGGAATTTTCATATATCCAATACATAATGACAGAATAGACATTACTTACTAAGAGGGAGTAATATGGGGATAGAAAGAAAGGATGGGACCAAACCAACAATGAAACCTAGGTAGGCAAACATGTCCCATAACTCTACATACATATCAAGGACACATGGTGGCAAACCATGCTCTCCAAAGGGCTTGGACAACCTTGCTACTTTAGCCTCGACTATATTTTCAAATAGCTTGCCCTTAGTTCATTAATTATTTCTTCTATTTGACTTAAACTGCTATTGTGATGCTTTATGTCATGTTTTGATTTTGCTTAGGAAATTTTTCAATTTAAGAACTTCTGCTTGGTTACTTTAAAAAAAATTCTCAGTAAAATTTCTTTTTTAAGCATTGAAAATATTTGTTTTCTTGAAGCCTGTTGGGATTCACCCATTTCAATGTTACCTAGATTGTTGTAGATATGACTTTCATTGGCATTTATAGAAAATGGAGCCATGCATTAATCAGAGTTCACTGGCCAGGGTCTGCGTTACCTCAAGGAATGAGTCCCCTTTTTTCTTTTTGCTGTCATTGGTGAAGATGAGAACAGTGAAATCATCCAAAACAGTAGTTGGAACATTAATATCTGATGCTTTTGGTACGATTGATGTAATTATTGGAATCAAATGTGAACAAGTAAATATTCAGGAAAGCTGTTTGGATAATTATCAGTAAAGATGCTAAATAAGAGATCTGGAAATGGTTGTTCTTTTGCTCTGCTTTTCTATAGTTTTTTTTCTAGTTATTTCCATTTCCTCTAAAGTTCCCACAGTATTATCTAACAACTAAAGAATTAATTAAACCTAGTATTGAAGTGGCTTTTGAGATTTCAACAAAGGATGTTTTTGCTAAATGATGATTGCCTAAAATGGGAGTTGACTTCCTTCATACTCTTGTCTCATCTTAAGATACTGTTGCTTTCCAAGGTTTTGGGATTTCTGAAAAATCTGTGAATTTCTATTGCCTACATCATGAAAATCATCTGGTATCAAATGAGAAAAAACATTAAATTTTAAAAACATGTGACTTTTTTGTTGAGAGCATGCCTTCTCTAAATGGAGCAGGCATGGGTCTGTCTGAAAATTTTCTACAGTTGCTCTGGACAAATTTTGGGCTATGATTTTTTGCCTATTTGTCATAGATAATGTTTGAAGGATATATTTTTGTAAAATATATAATGTGAATGTGCTATTTTTGAGGGTCTATCATTTAGCCTTTTTAAATGTCAAATACTGTGCAATCAAGGAGCCTTATTAGAGGACTTTACTGACAACACATATACCCATGTACACATATGCATGGATGTGCACCACTGGATTAGGCAGGATGAAATGGGACTCGATGAAATTTCAAACTTGTAAGAACAGTGCAAATGCCTTGGTCTTTAAAGTACCAAGTAAAAATATCTCTATTTTATGTCCTTCTAATTAAGCTTATTTAGCCTTCTCAGGCACTTGGATCTGGGAACCATGCATTTAAAAAAAAAATCTGTGCTCTAGCAAAATTTCCCTCTGCTTCTCCATAGAAGCATGGGTAATTGTTTCAGGCCAATACTACTTTTTAAATTGAATATTAATTGCTAAATATAATTCCATAAAATAACATTTTTTTTATTTTCATGAATGGTTTTATGCCAATGTTGGACAGAACCTGAATCACCATTTACACTTCTTATGATCTTTTGTTTTCTCAGTTTAAGGGCAAGATCAAAGCTGATCCCTTATTATATTTGTGAATCAGAATGATTTAAAGAAATTATGCATTTATTAGAAACACATACTCTAAAGACAGCATCCAAGATATACTAGCCTTCAAAAAGATAAATTTTGTATTCATAGTATTACAGCTAAACTTATATTTACATTTTTATTTATAATATTTTGTTAAATTTGGTGGGTACAATGGTAAGTGCAAATAGCATGTAGTGGAGAAAAATCCAAGCACCCTTGGTAAACTGGCTCAACTAATGTTAGTAGAAATGCTGGGTTTAATAGTGAGAAACCTACCAGTCAAATTTGTTGAGCAGTTTTATATATTGTTGTAGTCAGCATCTTCACCACTGTGATCAAGAGTCCTGATGAGAAGAATTTTAGAGGAGGAAAAGTTTCTTTGGGGCTTAGAGTTTCAGAGGTCTGCCTACGTGACTGGCTCCATTGCTTTGAGGGCCAAGTAAGGCAGAACATCATGGCAGAAGAGTGTGGTCAAGAAAGTCAGCTTAGCACATAGCCACTAAGGAGCCATACAGACTTAGTTTGTCTCACCAGGGACAAAAAATCCCCCAAACATGTCCCCAGTGACCCACCTCCTCCAGTCACATCCTCCCACCTGGTTAATCCATTTAAGTGGATCAATGCACTAATAGGTTAAGGCTCTCTTAACCCAATCATTTCACCTCTAAACTTTCTTGTATTATCTTACACATGAAATTTTGGGGATACCATATATCTAAATCATAACATATGCAGAAGACTGTGTTTTGGAGTTGTTTGCATATCCCGAGTATCAATGCCCTATCTGAGAAGCAGGTAAGAAAAATTTTCTTGCATTCTGTAGATTGTTTCTTAACATACTTAATTGTTTCCTTTGGGGTGAAAAACCTTTTTAATTTGATGCCATCCCATTTATTGAGTTTTTATTATACTTCTTGTGTTCTAGGAGTTAAGGAAGTCAGTTCCTGAGGCAACATGTTGGAGTGTTTGGCCTACATTTTCTTCTAGCAGGTGCAGGGTCTCTGCTCTGATACCTAGATCTTTAATCCACTTTGAGTTGAGTTTTGTGCAGAGTGAGAGACAGAGTTAAATTTCATTCTACTACATACGAATTTCCAATTTACCCAGAACCATTTGTTAAAAAGGCTATCTTTTCTCCAGCATATGTTTTTGGTGCCTTCGTCTAGTATGAGATGGTGGTATTTATGTGTGATTGTCTCTGTGTCTTCTATTCTTTTCCATTGGTCTTTTCCTGCTTTGGTGCCAAAACGATGCTGTTTTTGTTACTATAGCTCAATAGTACAATTTGAGGTCTGGTATTGTGATGCCTTCTGCTTTGCTTTTCTTGCGAAGGATTGCTTTGGCTATTCTGGTTCTCTTATTTTTTTTAAAGTGAATTTCATGACTTGTTTTTTCTGTTCTGGTTGAGGAACATCATTGGAATTTCAATGAGAATTGCATTTGATAGAATTGCTTTGGCTATTCTGGTTCTTTTATTCTTCCAAATGAATTTTGACTGCTCTATTCTAGTTCTGTGAAGAATGTCATTGGTATTTTGATGAGGATTGCATTGAGTTTATATAATGATTTTGGTAATATGGTCATTTTATAAGTATTAATTCTGCCTATCCATGAACATGATAAATCTTTTTATCTTCTAGTGTCTTCTTCAGTTTCTTTGATCAGTGTTTTTAATTTTCATGGTGGAGGTGTTTTTAACTTCTTGGATAGATTTATTTCTAGTATTTTTTTTAGGTTATTGTGAATGGAATTGTTTTTCTCATTTCTTTTTTGGCAAATCCATTATTGGTGTATAGGAAAGCTATTTATTTTTGGATGCTGATTTTTTTTTATCTTGCTGCTTTCCTGAGTTTATTTGTTAGCTGTAAAAGACTTCTGGTAGAACTTCCTGAATGTTCTAAGTGTAGAACAATATCATTTGCAAACAGTGATAATTTGACTTCTTTCTTTATTTTTATCTATTTTATTTCCTTCTCTTGCCTAATTGTATTGGCTAGAATTTCAAGTACTATATTGAATAGGAGTGTGAGAGTGTACATCTTTGTATTGTTCTGAATTTTAAAGACAAGTGTTTTCAGTTTTTTCCTCATTAATTATGATTTTGTCTTTGGGTTTGTTTTATATAGCCTTTATGATGAGGTATTTCTGTTCATAATGCCTTCAGCATTTTTATCATGAATGGGTAATGACAGAGGAAAATTACAAGCTATCTTTAAATAAGCAAACCAATAACTTGAAATGCTTTCAGTTTGATTTTAGTAATTACTAAGCCCAGTTTTCTAATTTAATAGTACTAAAGACAATGAATTATTTATGAAGTGATCATTTTTATTTACAACAGTGATACATTTAATATTGTGTTACATGAAATATTATTTGTAAATGACATTTCAAATTTAGTGATGTAACTCTGGATAGAATCAGTTCAATCTAGAATAAACTGAAAAATAACCATTGTCTGTCATACCAGTATGTTCTCATGTATCTGCATCCTCTTTGGAAATGTAAATATTTACTTTATTAAATTACCCTTTTACCCTTTACCCTTTTACCAATAGTAAACTCGAGGAAAGTATGGAAATCAGGGAAATACACTGAATATCATCAAATTGTGTTACTGATACATTTCTAAGAATATCTGTGTTTACTTTGAGGAAATAATTATAAACAATAAAATTGAATAGAGAATTTTCAGCTATTTTTAAAAATTGTTACTTTAATTTAAAAAAATGTTTGAGCTGGGGGTGGTGGTGCTTTCCTATAATCCTAGCAACTTTGGAGGCTTGGTCAGGAGAATTGCAGTTCGAGGTTAGCCTCAGCAACTTGATGAGATCCTGTCTCAAATTAAAAAGCAAAAAAAGGATAAAGCGTCTTTGGGTTGAATCCCAGTACTACCAAAACAAACAACAACAACAACAACAACAAAAGAAAATTATCGAATGCTGGAGTGCCTGTCATGTTCAGAAGATGTTTCTTTATTAGTCAAGGGACAATTACTCTTTTGTATGATTCATAAGTACAAATAAGTAAGGAGGGCCTTGTTCTGAGAATAAGGATTTTTATGTTGAAATTAATGTTTGTGCATAACTCCTTATAATACTCACTAAGAAGAATATATTTATAAAATTTTAAATAAGAATAAATAACAGGGATGCTTTCTATAAATAGCTTTAATGTTCCTCATTGATATCCTTATTACAACTCACTGCTTTCTTTCATGAAGGAAAATTAATTCCATTTGACAGTTACAGATTGTCACTATGAAGTCAGCATTCTTACTTTTTCCTTGGCAGCATAAGATGAGAACTACTTGAGGAGAAGTGTAATTATGAGGAACTTTGTATTGAGAAAGGTACTTCAGCTTCCTAGCCTTAGTGTTAAAAGAGATCAAGAGCAATGATAATTTTCCAGGCCAATATCTTAGTTTCCTTTGAGTCTTCCAATATATATATCTACTAATATTTGTAATAATGTCTTCTGCCTGGAATTCAGCTGTTTTACTGTGTTTTAGTTCGCTTTCTCACTGCTGTGACTAAAAGACCTGATCAGAACTATTGTAGAGGAGGAAAAGTTTTTTGGGGGGCTCAAGTTTCAGAGGACTCAGTTCATAGACAGTAGGCTCTATTCCTCGGGGCTCCAGGTGAGGCAGAACATCATGGCAAAAGAGTGTGGCAGCGGGTGAGGGGAAGTGGCTCACTTGATGATCAGGAAGCAGAGAGAGAAAAAGAGAGACAGACAGACAGACAGACAGACTCCACTCAGCAGATACAAAATATATACCCCAAAGGCATGCCCCAGTGACCCACTTCCTCCAGCCGCCCCCCATCTGCCTTAGGTTACGAATTAAAGCTCTTATAATCCACTCATTTCTCCTCTAAAGTTTCTTGCATTGTCTCACAAATGAACTTTTGGGGGGCATATCACACCCAAACTATAACATACAGTTTCATCCAAGTGATAATCAAGAAGTAAATATAATTGAGTTCTGGTTAATCAAAGAAGAGAAACATCCCCATTGATAATGTGAATTTATATATTATCTGTTTGCCATTTGAAACCTGCTAATGTACTTATCTTCTTGGAAGATGAGTGAGGAGCAGAGGGTAAGGAAAGCAAAAAGAAATGGCAGGCAACGTAATTTTGGGGTTAGGTGAGATGAAGGGCTGGTACTCATGACACCCCGTATTTTTCTGGCTAATTTTTTTATTGCCCAGGATCACAACCACAGATACCTGTGATAGTGGCTCTTCATTATTATTTTCCACTGAGTCTGCTATTGTTTTTGGCAAGTCCAAAGGCATGGTGCTTTTCCATACTTTGCTTCAAATCAAGGCAGTTCCCCCCAGCAACATGGATTCCGGTCCTTATCCTGCCTAGCCCTGGAAGAACTATCACAGACAAGTGGTGGTGTATGGGAATGGTCCTAGGTTGAAATGCCGCTCCCACTTCTTCTCCAGGTTCATCACTGCAGTCCTTACTACAACTTACTATCTCCTTTCTTGAAGGAAAATTCCATTTGATCCTTAGTATGACTGACTTTATGAAGTTTAGCATCCTCATTTTTCCAGCATTCTCACTTTTCCTTGAATCCAAGCTTCTTTATTTCTTGTATGCCTTTGGTCATTTTCCAGAATCCTGAAATGTTTGTTTCTTTGACAGTTTTATCATTGTCATTTGAGAAGAATTGCTGAAAGCAATCTGATTATGATTCTATATCCTTTTTTTTTTTAATCCAGAGATTGAATCCAAGAGTGTTTTACCATTGACCTACCATTCCCAGTCCTATGAGACAGGATCTCACTAAGTTATTGAGGATTTTGCTAAATTGCTGAGGCTGACCTTGAACTGATCCACCTATCTTACCCTCATGAGTCACTGGGATTATAGACATGCACCACCCTGTCTGGCTCAAGATTTCTACTCTGTTCTGTTATTATCATACTGTGAAATTAGTATTTTACCCCTTACTTATCAATGAAAACAGGTATATTTTATTCTGTGAACATGATTCCAAAAAATTTGCCCTTTTAGTTTCTCCCATTTCCATCTGTTCATTTGAAAAATATGAACTCCAGATTGGGCTTATTTAATAATTGAGAAAAATAACTAGCTGTTTAAAAGATTCTTTATATAAATATACTTAAGTGCTTATGATTTTGAGCTAAAAGATATTGGCTTTGCATATGTAAATACTTAACCAAGACTAGGACTTTTCTGGTAGGTGTTGTAGAGCTTGTGTTAAAACCAAAGAAGAAAGATATTTTAAGGTGTATCATAACTTGCTGTAAAGAGTAGTGTAGTAGAGGTGTAAAAAAAGAGATATATGTTATAATCTTCTTGATGATAGTTATCCAGATTGATGACATTATCATCAATGTTAACAGTTGCAAGATTATTTCTTATAGGGCTTCAAAATGAGTAATTGTAAATAGCTGACCAGTCCAAAAATTGTTGTTTTGATTGAATAACTTTTATTTTCAAATTCAGCAAAAAGCTTCAGTAAGCTCTTCTAAATAAGTATTCTCATTTATACTACACTCTCTGCTGTTGAAGGTCATAGTTCCTTTTCATAAGTAGCCTTTTAGGGAAGCTGAAATAGCAGAATGTAAAACTGAAAAATAGACCTTTTTTATAAAGGGCACAGTCTGCAAGTTAAATTAACAGTATGTGCTAACAGTAAGCCAGTATCATTTTTAAAAAAAAGTTCTTGCAATTGTAGGCATTAAAATTGCTATTACATGCATTTAGAAACCAAGACACAAGTAAAAATACCAATAATTTGTCTTTTAAGCAGCTGGAATCTATTATATGTCTTCACAGTCTTAAAAGATTTCTCACATGACTCTAGCTGCTTTTGGTGCTAGGGTTTCCTTTCTTTCGGTGTTTTATTTTAAACTAAAAATAGTATTTAAGGTATAAAAAACAAGCCTGCTCTTTTACCTTAAATTTTTAAAAATAATCTGAAGTAATGATTGAGTTAGAAAATGAGTGATATTTTGATTATTTTGAAATAAATTTGAAAAAATTCACTGAAAAGGCAATATTTAAAATATACTCTTTTCTAGAGGACTTTTAAGACATTTTGGATTTTTGAGAAATACTTGGTATTTTTAAGATTAAGATTCAGAGACTTATTGGTGAGATTTTGTTTTTAAATCTGAATTTTTGCACCTGTTGACAATCATTTATAGGTTTATGAACCACATGAAACATCATTTGGAACTTGAGAAGCAGAGCAGTGAAAGCTAGGAAAACCACACCACCTGCCAGCACTGCTACTGTTCGTTTCCCACACCATTTCAGCTGCAGTGTCACATTGAAAGTACACATATGCCCCATGAATTTTCTAGTAAGTTGCAGCTTCATTTAAATGTTGAATATTATTGAATTTGAAGATAGAAACTCTGAGAAAACCTGAGTAACTCTGTAAGAAAAATAAGAAATAGACTCTGGAATTTGGGGGCAAAATGGAAAAATTGTTTTAACTTTTAGAAATTTTGAAATAAAATTTGTTACTAAAATTAAAGTCTCTATGGCAAGTAATTCATTATAGTAATTGCCTTGGCATAATCTGGACATTACATATTGGGTATTCAGAAGCCTCAAATCATATATATCAAATGCAAAATCAGTGTTCTTTATTTAAACTTTAAGTAACTACAGTTGTAGTTAAAATCAAATTTTGAAGCTAAGTAGCTTGAGTTTAAATACCAGATCCTCCTTTTGTTATAGCTATAAGAATTGAGACGTGAACTCTTGGAAAATGAGGATAATAGAAATGCCTTCCTCAGATGCTGTTATAGGAATCAAGTGAGTTAATTTAGGTGAAGTGTTTAGGAATGTGCTTGGCAACCAGTTAACAAACTATATGATTGATCACTTCTGCTGCTGCTGCTGTTACTACCACTATTTATATAAATTTGTAAAATAATTTTTTATATCTTAAAATGTAATACCTTTTCCCCCCTCCCACTTTTAGCCATTTGTAAAATCTGTGAATTATCATTTGAAACAGAACATGTTCTTTTACAACATATGAAGGATAATCATAAACCTGGTGAAATGCCATATATCTGCCAGGTACATACACATTTTTATTGTGTTCTTTTAAGTGGTGTGTTTGTGTTTTCACTACAAGATTTAAGCCCGTTAACCCAGAAGTCAATACATTTTTTTTTCAGGAAATATTTCAGGTTTTGATGGTTTACTGTCATTGTTGGAAACAAGCAACTCTGCCATAGTAGTACAAGGGCATGTTCCAATAAAATTTTATATATAGACATTGAAATTTGATTCCATAAAACTTTCATGTGTCATAAAATATATCAGTGTTTTATTCTTTAATCATTTAGGTAAATTGGTTACCAAAATTAAAGTCCCTCTTATAAATAATTTATTAGTGGAAGGCATAACTCATTCATTATATGAGGGGTAGGCAGTGAGCTGCATTTGGCCCACAGACTGTTGCTTGCTTACATCTGTGGTAGTCAAAGAAGAGCCCAGCTAGACATATAGATGGACATGTCTTACCATTTAGGGAAGAATGTAGGTGTATACAAGGGAAATTTGAAATGCTGTTAGTTATAAAGAACCCTAGCTAATGTTTTGTGACCAGTATTTTTCCAGAATTTGAAGGAATAGGAAGACAAAAAAATAAAAGATTGATTGCCACCACCATAGTGTGGGGTCCATTTACAGTCTAAAGAAGAGTGCTGTTTTGTAGCAGAAAAAGCACTTTATAGGACAGGAGGTGCCAAAACTTGAAAATTTCAGTCAAGGCAGTGATAGATGAACGATCTGCTAAAAACCACAAAATCTAGTTATGTTTTGAGAAGAATTCTTTAATTTTGAAAGATAATTTCTGGGTTTTTTTTTTTTTGGTGCTTCTGTTAGTGGAATTTTTGGGTGTATAGGCATCAGCAAGAGTAGTAGTATACAGTGTTCTTCTAAACAAATGATCCATAATTTGCTTTGTAATTGCACATCAGTTATAAATTTTTGAATCAAACAAAACCTTCTTTCTATTTCTAGGTTTGCAATTATAGATCATCATCATTTTCTGATGTGGAAACTCACTTTAGAACATCCCATGAAAACACTAAGAACTTGCTGTGTCCTTTTTGCCTCAAAGTTACTAAAATCGCAACACCCTGTATCCATCATTATATGAAACATCAGGTGAGATTTTCTAATTGCTGTTTCATATTATCTTAATGAAAAAACAGGTTAAGTCTTGAAACACTGATTAGTTTTATTCTGGAAATGAAGCAGAGTTGTTCCAAATAACCCAATTAAATTTATAATTTATGTTGAATTATTTGTGAAACTTCCAGTTCTTTCCTTACCTCCTTTCCAGTGATGGTGTAGACCATAAATAAAGATCATAAATAAAATTGTGAAAAATGATTAGAAATAGGCAACCAAGGATTGAGGGGGAAAAAACAAGAGAGAAGGTGAGTGAAATAAGCAAGTGGCAGATAGTTAGGTCCTAAGAGTATATCTGGGAATGATTTTGAAGGAGTTTTCAAGAAGCAGGATGGGGGGAATATTACTTTGAACTGAGAAAAAAAAAAGATTGTGGATACATAACCTTGTTTTCCTATTTCTTTTCAAACTTTATTTCCACTTTCTAAAGCTCTGTTATTATGAGAAAATGTGTTTTCATTGACCTAGGTTCATCCTTCACAGCTACAAGGCAAAGGAAGCTGTTGATGGATTGATGTATGAATTCTGCCAGAGAACTGTGTTTAGATCCTAACTTCTTTCCTGGATTATTTCTGCCAGTTCTGCTGTGTAATTTTTGGAATTCAGCATTAGTGCTTGGAATTCTGATGTTATGCTTATTGTGTTTTTTTTTCCTGAAGCACTTAAATTATCCCTGTTTATGCTAGAAATGTTGATACAAGAGTGTTTTTGTCAAAATCAGAACCTAATAGATTTATTGCACCTGATCATATAATCAGGTTTTTCCAACTCATTAAGCATTTCCGTATTATGAATTAAACTGGCACACCAATTTATTCACCATTGGTACTCACCTTGCTATGAGATGCAGTTGTTAGATAATCATGAAATCAGGTAGTAATTTTTAATTGGGAAAGATGATAAAAGTAGCATTTCCGAATGAATTTGGGATTGCTGGTGTTGTGACTGGGATACCACTCATCCTTGAGAAGTTCTGGAAAGATATTTTATTTGATGGTCCCCCAACAGTATTCCAACAGGTGTTAATAGGGGTTCTCCCAGTATTGTCACTGGTAAATCAATTTGGTAAATGCCTGGATTTAAAAAATTAAACAGTTTTGTTTGTCTGTTTTTTAAAACAGGACTTCTCAGAGCTTTTAATATGCTAATGGACATTGTAAATCTCCAAGCAAAAGATAAAGTATGTATCATTTCCCAAACTTATTTGACCACTGAACACTTTATTTGAACATACCTATTAACATTTCTTGATAAAGAGTTTGGGAAACATTGTCCTTCGTATTCTGTATTTCATCTTTAGCCTTTAATTTTAAAAGGGAGAGTAAGGTATAAACTATTTTATTTTGAGGCTTTTTAATGTAACTTTCCCCAGATGCTTTACTAAGCTCTACATTGAGTTATAGTCATGAAAATAATGATAAGATGTGTGGAGCCAGTGTATGGGGTGTACAATGTGTTCTATTTATTTTTTGTGGTGTAGGGCATTGAATGCAGGACTTTGCACATGCTGAGCATGGGCTACTAAGTTGTGTCACCAGCCTAGGCTATGTTATTTAAAATCAAACCTTCATGCCTGGAGCCATCTTGACTTGCCATGGGTTCCTAACTTTTAAAATTTTTGTTTGGGTGTGCCTGGGAAGTAGATAGCCAGCAGTAAAGATAGGGCAATCTATTAGTAAGAAAGAAGGATCATCAGGCATCCTCCAATGTATTTATAATATGTATACTTATTTATGAAAGACTGGGAAACCTTCACTGAGTAGAATTATAAACTTTTAACAGATGACAGTACAATATCAGGTAATAAAAATTGTTGATTTTGTGTCTCATTTTATTATGTTGAAGACCTCACTTGTAATTGTTTCTTTAAAAGATTATATTGTTATGTCTTGAGTAATTTTAGAGCAAACAACCCAGTTTATATGACTTTTATTAAATAATTTAAGAATTTCTGATATATTAAAAAAGCTTATTAGATAAAACAATAAGCAGTTAACATATAGTAATCACCATATGGTATCAGGGTACTTAATCCTCACAACCTATATATGTTTTATAAATGAGGAAACAGGGTTTTAGTGAAAGTAACTTGCCTAATGTTGCATTGTCTCATAAAAGGCAAAGACAGGGCTGGGGATGTGGCTCAAGTGGTAGCGCGCTCGCCTGGCATGCGTGCGGCCCGGGTTCGATTCTCAGCACCACATACCAACAAAGATGTTGTGTCCGCCGAGAACTAAAAAATAAATATTAAAAAATTCTCTCTCTCTCTCTCTCTCTCTCTCTCTCTCTCTCTCTCTCTCTCTCTCCCTCCTCTCTCACTCTCTCTAAAAAAATGTAAAAAAAAGGCAAAGACAGAACATGACTTTAGAGCACTAGTTTTTACTGCTGTCACGAAGTTGATTTTACATTGGCATTAGATGTAAAGGTAGAAATTACATATAGTAAGAATTACCCTTAAATACCTCAAGACTCTCAAAAAATTCAGTACAGTTATTTTTCTATACTCTGAATAGATCATTATATCTTTGATTGAACATTGTTGTTATTAAAAACTGTGATACTGTATCTTCATCACCCTTAGCACATTAAAATACATATGTACATAACATCAAAGATGTATAAGACTTGAGTCCACCTCAGGGAATTATAGATTGATGTTTTCTGCCTCAGGATTTTGGATAAATGTGCATTGAATGAAGTAGCAGTCATTTGAACTAGTTAAATTGTACCTGCCGCTCATGTATTTTTCTGCATTAGTCTCTTGCTTTCTGCTTCACTATTTAGTCATCCAACAAATATTTATTTAGGATGCCTTACTGTATGTCAGGAACTGTTTTAGGTATTATATAGCAGTGTGATTTAGGAATTGGTACTGTAATGGAGAAAGATAATAAATTTATTGAATGTGTGTTTGTATATGCTGGTGATAAGTATTTTGTGTAGGAAATAAATGTGGAAAATAAGGAGTGCTAAGCACTGGGGAGGAGGGTTTGCTCTTTTATATACAGCATGGGCATTAAAGGGCCTCTTCAAAGGAAATTAAGGAGTAAGCCACGTGGGAGAGGTAACATTATGTAGGCAATGAAGTGAGTATAAACCAGAGTTACTAATAAGATTGGCAAGGAGGCCATTGAAGCTGGAGCAGAGTTAACTAACAGAAGGATGAATTGTAGGAGATAAGGTTGTAGCAATAGAATGCAGGCCAATTTGTGTGGACCCAGAGTCACGACTTTGGAAAGCTCCTGGAAGGTTTTAAGTGAGAGACCTAACATATTTCAAGAATTACCAACAACCATGGAGAGAATAGATCACAGGGCAGAAAAAGACATGAAAGGAAGATAGAAGTTTTTTTTTTTTCAAACCATAGTCTGGGTGACTTGCACCAGTATGGTAGCAGTGGTTGGAGGTAATGACAAATAGGAATGTTATCAGTAGTCTTGAAAGTGAAGTTGGCAAGCTTTATTAATGTGTTAAAGAGAGAGGGGGGCAGGAGGGGACACTGAGTTTTTTGTCTTAAGCATTTATAAGAATGGAGTTTTAATATTCTAAGCTATGGAGAAAACTGAGCAAGGAACAGATTTAGGATGGTAGGAGAGAGATATAGGAAACCTAGAGTTTAGTTTGTCCTTAGAGAAGCATATAAGATGTCAAGTAATATTGCCAAATAAGCATTTGGGTAGATGGTATTTAAAATCATGAAGCTGGATGAGGTAACCTAGTAAGTGATTCTAGTAAAGAGTTCTGGGAAATGAATTCTAGTGAACTTTTGTTCTGTCTTGTTGTTCTGGTATCTGTTTATTGGACAAGTTTTTCTCTCTTTTTTCCTCCTCTCTTTGAATACTTTATAAGTGAATTTGTGTTAAGTTGCTTATATCTATGATATAAGATAGTGCACTACACTGCTAGTCTTAAGATACAGCTAAAATTATTCTAACATGTTGTTCTTACATATTGCTTTGGACATTGTGAAGAACTATTTTCTATTTTTTTAAATTTTAATTGACATATAACAATTGTACATATTTATTGGAAATAGAGTTATAATTCAATACATGTTTACAATGTATAAGTTCAAATTAAGGTAATTAGCATTTCCCTCAAACATTTTTATCATTTGTGTTGGGAAAATTCACATAACTCTATTCTAGCTCTTTATAATAATATATAAATTATTATAAACATAGTCACCCTGCCATGCTGTTGGACACTAGAACTTATTCTTCCTATTAAAGTGTTTTGTTTTCCAGTGTCTGATCTCCCTCATCCCTATCCCTGCACCCTTCCTAGCCTCTAGTGACCACTTTATATACTTCCCATGAGATCAACTTTTTTATCTTGAATGTATGAGTGAGAACATATGATTTTTGCGGGGGGAGGGTACTGGGAATTGAACCCAAGTATACTTCACCACTGAGCTATATCCCCAGCCCTTTTCATTTTTTGAGACAGGGTCTTGCTAAGTAGCTGAAGCTGGTCTCAAACTTGAAATCCTCTTGCCTTAGCCTTCCAAATTCTGGGAATACAGGAATGAGCATTACACCCAGCTGAATATGTGATATTGTATTTCTATCTGGCTTTTTTTAATGAAATGTTTGCTGTGTGCTAGTACTTTGCTAGATACTTCTCTGTAAATTACCTCAGAGAAGTATTACCTTAATTTTTATGAAGAGTTGGTTGTATTTAAAGGGAAATAGTGGTGTATCTGGCAGAGATACAGCTTTGAAGAAGATATTTTGCATGTGTTATTCTAAATTTCTATATACTATAAGCATATGTATATGAAATATATTTTTTATATTATTGAGAATAAATGTGTAAAGGTTTCAGTTGATATTATACAGTAGGAAGAACACTGGATCAGGGAGTCTAGCATTGTTATTATCTAGCTATGGGAGAGGGACTTAGATTTCTCTTGGGTTCTATTTCCCATCTGTAGAATGTGATAGGACCAGGATATTAGGAGGAATTCAGGGGGTTTTCAACTGAAACATAGGTTATGATCAGTTATATTTTATGCCTCCGTATCTATGTTGTCCAGTGTAGTAGCCACTGGTCACAATTACCTGTGTAAATTAATTAAATAAAATTTTAAATATTTAGCTCCTCATTTTCATTTGCCACATTTCAAGTGCTCAGTAACCATTATATGGCTAGTAATTACCATGTTGAACAGCAAAGTTCTAGAGCATTTCGTTATTGCAGGAAATTTTATTGGACAACATTGCTTTGTATAACCATTTTTGTAACTTAACCTTTGAAATATCTAGTTAGATTT
The DNA here is from genome assembly GCF_048772815.1 of Callospermophilus lateralis. Lineage (NCBI taxonomy): Eukaryota > Metazoa > Chordata > Mammalia > Rodentia > Sciuridae > Callospermophilus > Callospermophilus lateralis. Next base: position 166,874 of record NW_027512861.1, read on the forward strand.
ACTTGAGTTTAGAGGGTGTAATTTACTTTACCAACTTGTCAAATGATTGAAAATAGCAAAATTTTAAAATGATTTTGACATTTTCTAAAATTAAAACATGTTTAGCTCATTTTTATAGTATCATGTTTTTAAATAATTTAAGTTTATAATTAAAACCTTTCATACATTTGGTATAACTTCTATTTGAACCTGTTAATAGAACTTTTATGTTTGACTCTATATAGTAACAAATACATTTGATAGTAATATAAGTTTTAAAAAATACTATCTATGATAAAAAATTATAAACTCTCATTAAAATTAAGTTAGAGTAGTTCCAGGACACAGAATTTTGTGGTTATAAAAGTTTTTTTTTCTTTTTTCTGTTTCTCAATAGAAAAAAGGAATACATCATTGTACAAAATGTAGACTGCAATTTTTGACATGCAAGGAGAAAATGGATCATAAGATACAGCATCATCGAACATTTATAAAACCTAAACAACTAGAAGGATTGCATCCTGGAACAAAAGTGAGTTCAAATATGTTATATTTTAACATTTTGTATTTTAACCTGGTTTTATCTATTAAATATGACTTTTTAAAAATGACTTCAGATTTTTATTGACTAATTTTAGTTTTCATTGTTTTTATGCTTAGAAAGGAAAGCTTTAATCATTGAGTTCAGTGGCGGGTACTATGTTGAAATGGCATTTCTTCATTAAAAGTGTACGTAGTTTAACTGTTCCTTGGGTCAGGGGGTTGTTTCAATATTATATAGGCTATTTTGGAACTATGTCAGTTTTAGAAGCTAAACTCTAAGAGACTTGATATGAGGAATCTTATTTTATTTATCTTTGTATTCCCACTGTGTGGCATAGTGCCTTGAATGCCAAAGGTTCTCAGATGTTTGTTGAAATTGTTATCATTTAGTCTACTCTCAGAGAAGCAAGTACTGCTGCTGGACAGCATTGTATTTTAAGTGAGCAAACACATATCTGACTGCATACTGATGATTGTAATTTGCTTTTCCCTTTTTGCCTTATATACATCTGTTTTCTCTAACTTCTTTATGTAAGTCAGCTCTTAAATATTTGCTCCAGTCGAGGGAAACAGAGGCATGGATAATCCAAAGTGAAATAACCCCCAAAACATTTATATTTGGCTTTGGGTACTTACCTTTGAATGTGGATATGTCTGGTACTTGAATTAAATAAAATAATATAAAGCCATGCTCTGAAGACTTAGAGGAAGAGAAGCTATCCAGCATTCTTCCCTGCAAACCATTCATTTCATGCTGGAACTAGACATGCAGAACACTAATGTAAGCAGTGCAGTCCTCTCTCATTTTTCCCCTTAATAATAATAATAATATTAATGATAATGATACTAAATGTTGTTATGACATCTTAGAATGAGGCTTTCAGTGTACTTTTCATACATTGTATTATTTAATCCATACAATCATTCAGTGAGTAGAAGAGGCAAATAGTGCCCTGTATTTTAGATATGAAGAAGTTTAAAGAGGATATCTTATTTACTCAAGATTACATGGCTTGGAAGGCATAATGTGAGATTCAACCTCAGTTCTTTTGATTCCTGACCTAGTGCTTTTGTATAATACCTAAGCACATGTTTCATAGGACTTCATCATAGTCTGTTCCTCACATGCATGAGGAGAGTATAGTCAAGTGATCAATGAGAATGTTGGTAGGCAATTGACCTTTCTATTGTCAACTAAGAGATATAATTGAATATTTTCTATTTTGAACACTAAATGATAAATTTTGTGTTAGTTCCCTTTAAGAGAAGTCTCAATATTAAATTCTTCACACAGTGGAAAAAGTTGACTTAACTCTTTCTTATAACATTTTATAAGTATAAATTCAGGATAATGAGCCCGTAAAGGAGAGGTCACATTTACTATAGATCTATTTGTTTTGTAGTTATGAAAGGGTGATATCAGTCAGCCTTTCTAGAGTTATTTTTCAAGCTTTGTGAAACTTAGACATATATATGAATTTTTTAAAAATTATGTCACAGCATAAAAATAGCTATGGAATGTGCTCTTTTGATAGTCATACAATTTTTATTAACTCCTAATTACTCATCAATAACTGTGTTTACACATAACTGATTTTACATTAAGTGAATAAATATCAAATTTAAATTTATTTATTTGTTTTGAACATTTGGAGTAAATAAGACTAAATACAATTGCAGTTTATGTGTACTCTTTCAAAATACTTGATGTTTAAATGGTTTTTGTACAGTGATATTTTAATAGTAATATAGTGATTTTTTTTGAAGTAAATATATTCTGCATTCTTGTAGGTTACTATTCGAGCTTCAGTTGAACCTCTTCAGTCAGCATCTTCACCTACACCTTCCATTAATGCAAGCACTTCTGACCTTCAGCTCTCACCTCCAAGGACTAAAAATATAACTGCTAAAAATCCCACAAAATCAAATACAAGTAAACCTAATACAACCAAATCCAATGCAAATAAACCTAATGGAAATAAGCCTAATGGAAGTAAATCTAAATACAAATCAAAAATCTCTAATATGCAAAAGAAACAAAGTACATTGGCTAATAGCAATAAAAAAAATCAAAGTTAATACTGCATTGAGGAACTTAAGGTGATGTTTTATTCCTAATATACAATACCAATTTAAATTTAAGTATAAAAACATTATACTTAAGTTAATTAGAATAGTAATATGGCTCTTACTGATTACTTTTGTTTTAAAATATATTTATACCATTTTCTTTGTGTCTCCACAAGGTGTTGTCAGGGCATTCACAAGTGCATTGAGTGCTGTTCTGAAATAAAAGATTTTGCAAACCATTTTCCTACATATGTCCACTGTAGCTTTTGCAGATACAATACTAGCTGTAGTAAAGCCTATGTAAATCATATGATGAGGTAAGAAGAGTTAAACCTGTAAATTGACAACTAAAATTATAGTACAGGAAGTTTTTGTTTTGAAGCAAAGTTATCCCTATTAGAAACTAGTTTATCTCCTCAAAGAGCCAAAAGGACCTAGCAGTAAGGAACTTCTAAGATACTATCTGATGTTATTTTCCAACATAGTAACTCAAGTAATTACTGGTCTTAAATTGTAAGAACGGTTTGTTGGAATTATTCTGTTTTTTATTTTTCCCTATAGGTATTTAAAAATGGTGATTTTCAAATAAAACTTTAAGTGTTTTAAGCTTATTTAGCATACAAATAAATGTCCTCATTAGGAATATCCTCTTCAAATTAGTCACTTTGAGAGAAGCTGTCATTTTATGATGAAATCCAGTGATCACTGCTTCTGCTCATAGAGGAATAGCTGTACCTAAATTTATTGATAGTTGAAACTATTAACCTTTTATTCAACTAGTAGCTGTACCTTTTTAATTAATAGCTAACATTATTGGAGGATTTTCAGTGATGTTAGGAACTTCATTGAATCTGGTTTTCTTTCTATGGTCCTTCATCTGTCAGGCCATCTATACATACATTTGTTCAGTGAAAAGGAGAGACTATTCTGGTTATGATGCCACCATTGGAATTCTTTTTCATTAATTCATTTAATTTATGTTGTTTAAGTACCTATCATTACACTATGCTAAGAAACCCCTTCAGAACCCACATTATTTTCATTTGTATTTCTTTAATAGGAGAATATTTTATTCTATCAGGGTGGATTTTTATCTTTAAAAATAGTTATTCCATTATAAATGTGATATACTGCTTATTCATAGTGAGTTTGTTCCATTTAAATAAACATTAGAATTAATGTATAACTGAGTTTCTTGGAGATCATGACATAACCTCTGTTTTACTTTCTTATCATTATGAGATACTGCTTTTCCAGAATTCTCCTACCTTTCATGGCAACTTTAGCCCTTCTCTCTCAGTTTTTCTGCCTTGATGATTGGCCTACCTCCTGGTGTTTTGGCTTCTTTAGTGCCAGCACTTCACATCAGCTTTTAAGTTTTGGGTCCTCTTTATTTCTAGTCTCATCCTGTATACTCTTCATTGCTTCTGAATTCTTATTACTCCATGATGTTCAGAGTTTTGACTCTTTTTGCCAGTCTAGCAGCATTCATCTAACTTTATAGTCATCGTGGTCCTCTGTTTCAAATCCTGTTCTTTTCTTTGTCTTCTACATTTTTATTCATGCTCACCTAGCATAAAAGCCAGTTTAAGATTTCAGCCTCTTCCCCTTTCTATCTTTATGTATGCTCAATTCTAGAATACAAGAGTTTATTTATTCATTCTGACTTTATAATCTTTAACTTTGATTAAGACCTATCTCTTTATTTTTCTTTTTAAAGACCTCCTTATTTTTACCCACAGTGTTTGTTTAATCTTTTTTCAGTACCCTAAAGATTTTATTTTCATCTTTCAGTTGTTAACCCAACTTATTAATTGCTCAATTGAAGGTCATCTTTTTCATTTTTCCTAAAAGCTAGCTCTTTTCAACTCCAAATATTTTTCTTCATCCAGATATTAATCTCAGAAATTAAGCTTGTCCCATTTCTCCATAGCCAGTTCTATCTTTTATCTCCTTCAATTCATCATAAACTAATTCAGTTAACTTGTATCTTCATCCCTATCTCACTATTGGTCTTCTGCTTATAAACACTTTCAAGGTTTTGTTTCTTTAATTTTAGGATGAGGGAGCTGTGTCCTTCCTGCATATTTTCTTTATTTCTTGTCTGCCTTTTTCCATCAACATTTTTCAAAATGTTTGTTGCCAGCTTAATTGTGACTCATTTCTTTACCATTTTGAGTATCATCCCTACCTATAAACTAACACTGACCCTTTAAAGATTATTGTATCATGTACTTATCACCACACTTTTCCTCTTTTACTCCTTAACTTTATTTTTAACGTTGTTGCCACTCACTTTTGAAACGTTTCTCTTTAGTCTCTATTAAGAGGTTAATACCATTTTTCTTCTTTTTATGTAACACCTCTCTTTCATTGCCTGTCTCCAACTGTTTATAGTCCCTTTCTTAGTAATTTTAGCACTTGCACTTTCAGCTTTCAACTTGAAATATTAGAATTTCAATCTTTTGTTTTTCTAAGATCCAAATCTGTGTTTCTAATTATTTTGTAGCTGCTTTTACCCTAGACCCACTGGCATCTCAATAGAACAACAACAACAACAACAACAACAACAAAAGCCAAATATTATTATCTGTCTCAGATTCACATTACTACCATCCCAACTTTTTAAGTTCCATCTCTTTCAGGGCACCATTTTGTGTGAATGTTTAGCTCCAGCTAGAAATAATTTACTGCTCCAAGTTTCTGAAACTCAATAAGTTCTTTGGATTCACTGTGCATCATGGCTTCCTGAGACTGCCTCCCAACCACTGCAGTATCTGATACTCCTATTGCTCTAAACCAGGCCCCATTATATTTTCCCCTAGTATACTCCTGGGTAGAATGCTAATCTCTTATTCTGTTCAAAACACAAAGCTACCTAAGGATGTCTTTTATTTTGCCCTTAATTTCTAAAGGATCAAATTGGAAAGTATTTTGTGTAACTTAAACTAAGGTTCATCTGGCCTTCCTTCTCCCATTTATCATAGGTTTCCTTCCTGTCCTGAAGAACTTCCAAATCCATTATATCTCCAACCATTTGCAGTTGGCTCAAGACATTCTTCTTACCCTTTTGCAAACCACCCAAACGTGCATTTTATTGTCATCACATATACTCCTTATTCATTGTTAGCTCCTTTCTCCTTTTTTTTGTTTTGTTTTTTCTTCATTGATACTGTCGTTTCCTTTGCCTTCTCACTGAGTAGCACACCCTTATTTCTACTTACTGCAGATACTTGATCTAGGTTTAAAGTTTTTATGAAGGGAAGCTTCATTTCTCCAAAAGATGTGTACATTCAGTTCTTACCCTATACCATACCAACTCTGTAGCCTTTCAAGTAGTCTTTTTCTTTCTGGTCTCATACCTGCCCAGTCTTCTATAAAGAGACACTGATCCTCATAAGTTGGCTAATCTTTTCTAAAGTATTTTTCTTCCCATACTTATTTTATATAGTAGTTTTTTTCTTATTCTTTATTAGTCCCCATGACACCCTGTCCTTCCCTCTCAGTTCATCTTTCAAATGTCTGGTCAATTCGTTTGAATTGTGTACCATTCATCTGATCTGCCTTTCATTTTGTTTGTGTATGTAGAATCTCCTTGAGAAGTGGTCTTTGTATTTACTTACTACTTTATAAACTATAAATGATAATCATTATTTATAATTAGAAGAGGCCCCAAACGTAATCTCAAAGAAGAGATTAAAAAATCTTGAAGCTGTTGAAACATCTTTAAAGTCAGACTCTTTGAAGGAAACAGAACATTAACTTCATAATTATAAATTATTTTTTAAAAATAGTATTACTGGGGTCAGTTATTTGAATTATTGTACTTTGAATTATTGTACTTTGCTAATAGCTTGTAAGTGGTAATCGAAATCACCTGAGAAAGTAAAAATTAACTACTATATAATCTTACTGTTATTCCTCAAAAAAGATATATGAGACAACTTTTTCTTCTACATGTAAGAGAATTAAGTTAATGGACATTACTAATATCTCTTTTTAATAGTATTTATATCACCCAGATTCATTTTCACAAATACTGATTATTACATACTAGGAAGGTACAGTTTGTGTTTTAGTCAAAAGACCTGACAAGAACAATTAGAGAAGGAAACGTTTATTTTGGAGCTCATAGTTTTAGAGGTCTCTGTCTGTAGATGGTTGACTCCATGGGCCTGGTCCTGAGATGAGGCAGAATATCATGGTGGAAGCAAATGGTGGAGGAAAGCAACTGGGAACATGGCATCAGGAAGGAGAGGCAGAGCACTCTCATGATCACAAAATATATATCCAAAGACGAGCCTCCAGTCACACCCTACCTGCCTACAGTTACAACCCAGTTAATCCCTATCTGGGATCAATGCACTGATTATGTTAAGGCTCTCATAAACTAATTGAGTCATCTCTAAACTTTCTTGCATTGCTCACACATGAGCTTTGGGAGGCATATGAAACCATACAGTTTTCTAGAAAGTGTGATAGGCAGGTAGTATTGGGGGTCAAGTCCTTGCTGTTAATTTTTGCTAATTAGTAGGAGAAATATATTTACCTAGGTTAATGTGATAAGCAGATGACTATGAGAGCACAGAGAAGGTAAGAATAAATTCTTTAAATACGAAGTAGAGAAGACTTTCTATAAATGACATTTCTCTTAGGCTTTGAAGAAAGATGTTAAACGTTTCTAAGTAAAACGAAAGCTGTTGTAATGATTCATTCCTGTACACAGAGTTCTGTGTCACTGTTGATTTTTTTCTTGCATTAATTTATGAATATATATTCATTCCACATTTATTTATTAGCATTTATTCTGTGTCAAACCATCTTCTCTTTCACTCAACCATGAATTCTAGGGCAGGCAACTTACCACTCTAGTTATTATATCATCATTCTACAGTTTACTGTCTGAAATAGTAGGTATACCATCAATATTGTTGGATGTTAAGGAAGTCATTCCTTTTGTGTTTCTCAGAAAGTTAAGTTGTTTCTTGCATGGAATCAAGATTATTAAGGAAAATATGGTCAAAGAGGGATTTTGTCCTCAATTTCCTTGAGGTATAATTTATACCTAATAAAATTTACCTATTTGTGAAGAACAATTCAATGAGCTTTTGGTAATTATAGTCATGCAGTTGGGTAGCAGGTTTTTTAGACCTACATCTTAACACTGTATTTTTACTGTATTGAATAAAAGTCTTAGCCTTTTCTGTTTTCTTAGGTGTGTTTCTGTATTTCTATCAACTTTGTGGAAATAGGGAAGAAAGGTAGCTTTTTCCTCCTTTTTATTTGTGAGTTGTGATTCATTTTTCCATTCTTACATTACACAAAATTGCAGTTGTAGAAGTTATGTAGTAAATACAGATGAGTCAAAGAGGCAGTATAAATGCTTTTTTTTTCCCAAAGATAGGGAACTCTAAATCATAACTGGATTCAGACAACTAAAAATTTAATTAGGAACATTAGTAGATATTTGGTTCAAGTTATAGATAGATGTGGAAGCCATCAAAAAGACCCTAAAATATAATTTTTCTCTCTCCTTATCAAAGAATAAATAAAAACAGTATACTTATTTGAAGAGAAAAAACTTTAAAATGTCATTAAAAAATAACTTATTTTGAACTGAACCTGGTGGTACATACTTGTAATCCCAGTGACTTAGGAGGTTGAGGCTAGAGGATTCCAAGTTGGAGGCCAGCTCATCAATTTATGAGAGACCTAGTCTAAAAATAAAAAGGGCTGGAGGTATATTTCACTGGTAGAGCATGCTGGGGTTCAATCCCCAGTAAACCTGCCTCCCAGCCTTGGACTCATTCCTCTAAGGAAACAATGATTTATATAATTTTTTGCACACAATTTCAGGGCTTCCCAACCCCCTGATCTCTCTAAAAACTGTATTTTTGTGATAATATCTTAAATTCATAAATCTCCAAATAATAGTTACCCTAGCTTGAAGAAATGATATTTGAAATCTTCTGAGGCTGTTTTCTAGGGATTATATTTAGCCAGAATATTTCTGTTCCTTTACATATAGGCATCACTGATGTGAGTAGCCATTTATCTAGTTTGTTGGCTACTGCTTTTCAAACTTTAACTTATGTAAGAATCACTGAAAAACTTGTTAAGGCAGTTTCCTGGATCCCACTGCCAGAGATTAATTCAGTAGGTTTGTGAAGAGCCTAAGATTTTGCATTTCTAAATAAACTCTCAGGTGATGGTGATACGGTTTTCTGTGACTTTCAGATATAGTGTGCTAAACTACTTCTGGTTTTCTAGTACAGAAAGCTTTCCTTATTGGCTACAATGTTTGGTTAATGGTTTTTTGTTCTGTGATTAGAGGAAGCATTAAGTTATGAGTTCTGCTTTTTTTCTTAAACCTCTACTAACAATTACAAAGAACTGTCGAGATGTTTGAATTTACAGATGGTAAACAGTAATATTTAGCTGAAATAGTGTGTACTTTCTAGACCAATTGAATTCTGTTCCCCTCCCTATATACCAGCATGCTAAGATTATTAAAAAGTTATTTTCAAAAAGTTGATTTCTAATAATAATTCAGATTGTAGCAAAATTAATTTGTTAATAAAAATTTAGAATTGTTTTAAATGTATAATAAATGAAAAATTTAGTTTGTTTTTTTAACTCTTTGAGCATTTCCTTTTTACATAATGGTGAGGTATTGATCATCTAAGTATATGCTTAGGGAAAAAAGTATGTGTCATTAGGAATTAAAAACAAAATGGAATATCAGATCAAATGTTAAATTAAACAGAGTTAATGGTTCAGTATTTATTCTGTAGTCTTTTAAAAACTAGAAACTTAAGTACAGACTTGAAATATGTTTATAAATTAATATAATTATTATTATGAAATAATAGAATTCTATACTAAAATTATTAAAATGTCTTCTGTCTCTCCAGCTTTCACAGTAGTCGTCCAAGTAAAAGGTTTTGTATATTTAAGGAGCATTCTGAAGATCTCAGGTAACTTGTTGATTTTTTAAAATTCTTTCTACTAAACAATGGTTATAATTTACATTCTTTCTTGCATAACAAATTTATTGAAATATAATTCACATGCTGTACAATATGCATTTAACAATAAAATTAATAGGTTATGTTATTGTGCTATATTATACTATACAGTATAGTATAGCATCCAAACCTATAATAGGTTATAGTATTATACTGTACTGCTGCTGTACAGCAATGACCACAGTTAATTTTAGTACATATTGGTCATTCCAAATAGAAACCCTTTCCCCATTCATTAGTGGTTATCCCCATTTCTTTTCAACTCTCCCCATTACTAAGCAATCATGAATCTACTTTGTGTCTATGTAGATTAGTTCATTCTAGATATTTTCTACAAATGGAATGATAGACTGTGTATGTAGTCTTTTCCAACTGCCTATAAAGGTTTATGTATATTGTAGCATGCATGTATGAATGCTTCATTTTTCAAAGTGCTGAATGATATTCCATATTATGAATATGTCATAGTTTAGCCATTCATTCAGTTCATTTTCACTTTAGGTTGTTATAATGCTACATTGTGAACATTTGCATATTAGTTTTTATAAGGACATGTCTTTTTATTTTTCTTTAGTATATACTTAACATTAAATTTGCTGGATTTTATAGTACATTGATCCTTTTGAGGAACTGCTAAATTGCTTTTCAAAGTAGCCTCATTATTTACATTCCCACCAGCAGTGTATGAGGGTTCTAGTTTCTTCACAATCTTTTGTAACATTCGGTATTATATCTTTTTTGTTATAGTCATCCTAGTTGCTAGGAAGTGCTGTATCATTGTGGTTTGCACTTTTAAATTAAACTTTCTGGGAGTGCCAGTTTGGAAATCTGACTGATTCCTAATGGATATTATATTGTTCCTTATAAGACCTGAGATATGCCATTAATCTCTTGGTAAATTTATTTCATTGGTGAAAAATGGTGTCAAGATGAAATTCTCATGCATTTGCATTGTAAAATGAAAGGAAAAATCAGGCCCACCAACAATATGTGAATATCAAAAAGTTACTTAAGATACCTATTAAAGTGACGCTGTTAATTTATGAAGCACATATATGAAACCACTGAAATTCTTGAAATCAGTAGTCTTCATAATTCTTTTTTGTTTGTTTCTTTTTCAAATAGATGTATACATCTTAGCTTCTGTAAAGAAACTATGGATGAATGTTGATAATTAGCATTGGTTATACCACACACTGAATTCAAAATCCATTGAGCACCATTTTTTAAAATTCTTATTTCCTTTGTTTCTTTGTTTATTTTCTGCTTATGTTGCTATTCTCCTTGAAATAACAATATCTTTGTTCCACCAAACTAATTTATTGATAAGTATAGCCAAAGACTTGTTTGATGCTTTGGGTTCATGGAAAAGGAGGAAGAGGGAATGGCATTATGTCTTAGGATCTTTGTGTTTATTATCTCCTATGCATAGTTTACTCTTTCCCAGATATTATATGGTTATTCCTTTATCTCCACTCTGACAGTGATCCTTTCCTTAATTACTGCATTTGAAATTGTATCCACTCCCCCCATGCTTCACTCTAGCACTTTTACCTCCTTTAATATTTTTTTTCATAGTGCATTTGCAATACTGTATATTTTACTTTTTGTTTGTCTGTGGTCTGTGTTCTCTTACTACATTCTATGTGATTTGTGGGGTTTTTTTGTTGTTGTTGTTCATTTGGTTTTGTTTTTTTAAGCCTAGCATATAGTAGGCATTCAGTAAATATTTGTTGAATAAATTAATGTATATGGAAAAAATATGTATTTGGACAAAAGGTCCCATTTATGATGCTGAGCCAGTAGCTCACAGGAAGATAAAAAATAATGGTTCAGCATTAAAACTTTTAGTCTCATTAGAGTGTTTATTGAATTCAGAGAAATTGATTGTTACTTGAGGTACTGCCTTAATAAAGACTTTTATAAGAATGAATAGGATTTATTGCATATTAAAAATCAGATTTTAATTTGATTTTTACCTCATTGTTGTCTAGCTCAGTTGTGTGTTAGTTTTTTAAACAAATTATCTGATTTTTTAAAGGTCTGGAGTGTTTTTCTCTCAACTACCATTATGTCTCACATTGGAATTGGTCAATTTCTGTGAGTGGAACTTAGCATATTTATAAAATTCCATACCCCCCAATCTTTGTAATTACTTATTGAAATGGAATACTTTTTATTGTGTATATTATGTGTATTATGCATTTATCATGTATGAATTGTAGCAGGTTCTGTGTAGATGATAGGGATAAAGCAATCTTGGATCTAGCCTTCAGGGAATGTTGTTCATTAGGTGGGAAATAAAGTATGAACAGAAGTAACTATGGATTTTAATAAGTGCAATAAGTTATTTCAGAGAAGTGAGAGATTACTTGGAATGATCTGGTTAGGAATTAGGTTTACTTTGTTTTTAAGGATGAGTGTTTTTTTTAACTGGCAGAAGAAGCAGAGGGATCTTCTAGTTGGAGAAAATAGCACAAAAGTGCAGAAATGAAAAAGAGAAGGCATACAGAAAGTATGGCTAGTAGTAAATGGATGGAACATGATGTTTGTGTGATAGTAATGGATTAAAGTCTGTAGCAACAATTTTCAGCTTACAATCATATTGGAACGCATTGAAAATTAAACTTAGGAAATTTGGACTTAATTCAGAGGGCACTGGAGAACCATTAGTGTTTTGTGTAGATTCAAGTGATACTGAAGGAAAGTTGAATTCAGGGACATACAAGGTGAGTTGTAGGTGCATAAATCATTTAGATTAGGGATCTGAATTAAGGTGGTGAGGTGGTATTACATTGTGTTTATGATGTAATATGGGCTCTGGAATCAAAGTGCATAATTTTACACCTGATTTTGACCTTTACCAGCTCTATGTCCTTGGTAGGCTACTAAGCTAACTCTGTACTGTATAAAAGGGTAATAATTATAACACTTAACTCTTCAGGTTGTTGTAAGATTTAGATGAGATGATATGTTTAAAAGCAGCCTGGCACAGATAAGTACTCAATAAGTTGTTAATATTATAAAATGCTTGACATTAAATGTTTTAAGAAAGGAGAAAGTCATAGGTAACTATGGTTTGAGCTTTAGTGTCAAGTGAAATGGGACCATAAGAAAGTCAGGAGGAGATGATTTGGGGAGAAAGCAGATGATTTTAGATTTGATGTGCCAGTGAATTCTCTCAGTGCACACATATATCATGCTATTAGAATAGAACTTAAGGATGAGAAATCAGTCTGAAATATCCTGTTTGTTTGTATTCATATACTGGTGTAACATATATATTATGCAATGAACATCAAATATATGAACGTTGAATGTATATACTTTGTATTAAACTGATAATAACAGTGATCGGTTAAATGATCAATTTTTTTCACCTAAACAAAATTTAGGTGAAACTTTGATTTATTAGAGAGATTCCAAAGACTCTTATAGACCCTTAAGTAGAGGAGCAACAGGCAGAGCAAATAAGGAAAACAAAGTCATCAAGAACTTACTTTAGTTCTCTCTGCTTTGATCAGCTAAGGCAGCACAATGCTGTCTTATTTTCTCTGGACTTGGGTTTCTTTCTGCTTTCTCTGTACAGACCATCTGTTCTCTACTAATGACCCAACTATAATATTCCCAGACTCACATATTTTCCCAGATCAAGAAATTTGATTAAAAATTCCAATTACAAATCCCTGTTTAAAAACAGATTGAGTTAGTCATGCCATCCCTTTTTAAATTATCTATATCCAGTGGAATAGGCAGTAGCCTGTTCTTTACCAGTAAAACTCTTTTTAGTATCTATGAGGGCAGTTTGTTCATAGAAAAAATTGTAGTTAGTTATTTAAGCTAAGTATTTTACATTTTAACTTTCTTTAAGCTTTTAAGTCTCCATACTCCATTTAGAATTTTAGAAATACTCCATTTAGAATTTGAGTACTTTTTAGTAATCACTTTCTAGAGGAACTTTAATTTAATGTAAGATAAAGTTCATTTAAATTGAACAGACTGAATTTTTTTCAACAGTGACATTTAAGTTCAAATTACTTTAAACAATTTAGTGTCATTTATCCATTAAATATACTTGATTTTCTTTTAAACGGCACTTCAAATGCTTGACCCAACTAGCTCCCAATTGCTTAACATTTTAATAAATCTAATAAGTTCAATTATATAGTGGCTTTCTAAGTTCTCTGAACCATCTCAATATTTTTACAGTCTTAATAATATTTAAGATACTTTTCAACTAAAAGTCACGAGATCAAACACATTTTAAATATGAATCTTAAGGCCATTGACACATAACTTTAACATGCCAATTATGTTTAAATACTTCAGATAGCAAATGTTATTCAGTTTAATTCAGTGAGTATAAGAACTATTCTAGACTCAGAAAAAGTTTTTCATGATTTTTGGACTTGTTTCCTAACTTCCTTTGAAAATCCTTAATCATTTCATGTGTTATTTAAGAATCAAGAACATAGTGGAGTTCTCCCTGCTTTGACCTGCTAAGGCAGCATGATGCTGTCTTTATTTTCTCTGGACTTGAGTTTCTTTCTCCTTTCTCTGTACAGCACTCACAAGTTTTGTTAAAGAGAATGAGTAGTATAGGCCCCATCAGGTAGGCAATAGCATTCACAGTGCTGGGATGATGAGGATTCCAAATTTGTGGACTCCAACATTTTTATTAACTACGTCAGTTAATTCCATGTTAAATAATAACCACCCTTGGAAGATCATGCTAAAACCTTGGCATGTAGTGGCAGGTATCATACTATACTTCTAAATACATTATAATTTTCTTCTAATTTTGTCCTCAACTAAATAAAACACTAGATTATAAATTTCATTCAAGTACTGACTGGCTTTTTTTTGTTGTTGTTGTTCATAATAACAGTGATACAGTTGTATAGACAACCTCAGTAAATATATATTGAGTGAATGAATGCTATTCTCACTTTGCAGATGGGCAGAGGAACAAATAGAATGTGACTTGCCTATATTATTGCAAATTGTTAATGGAACCTAGACTGGTTGTAGGTCTTTTGACTGGTACAAAAGATAAATATTTATAAAACATAAATACTCTATGTAAATAAGTAGTAGCAAAATTTGGACATAGCTGTACCATTTTATAGAGAATCATTTCAGTTACATCAAATTTATATAACAAATAACAAGTTACATTTATTACACAAAAAGATAATTTGTGGAAAAATAATCATTGAACTTATATATAGATTTAACAACAGATAAAAACTTTTCTTTTATGCTATTTTTTTTAATAGGGGCATTACACTAGTGTGCCTTAATGTGATTTCCTAACTGATGTTTCTGGCTTAGATAATATGGCTGCACACTTAAGTCAACATGAAACCCATACTTGCCAAGTTGTAGTAGAGAAAGGTACATATATATAACTGTGCACTTGTGGATTTTGTTATTTATTCTATTATTTTTGGTCAACCACAATATGAACTCTTTACTAAATTGTTACTCTCATCATAGTTCATATGCTGTTGTAAATATAAAACTTTTCTTCTAATTTCAGTTTCTGTCTGTATCCCAAATTCTGAACATCTTTCTGAGTAAGTTTAATTTTTTTCAGTGCATTTTACTTTGATGGATTTTAGCACTTACTGCATTTTTAAGTGTATCGTTAATAGCAATGAAAAATATTTTTTAAATGTTTTTTAAACCTGCTTGTTGAAATAGGTTTCTGCTCTGTGGAGCTCGTGACCTGGTGCAAGACAAGTTGGAATTTCCTAAGTTCAAAGTTCTGAGATATTTTCTTACACAAAGCCAGTCAAGCAGCCAAGTTTATGACACTAGCTTTCATTATTCAGCTCTGTTCAGCTTGTAAATGGGTTCAGATTCCTGTTCTACTTTATCTTTGTGTCAAGTTGACATATCTTAACATACATTTTTTTTCTCCAGTTGGTTTTCTCTAAAAATAACTTATTGCTATGGTCTTTTCTTACTTTGCTTAAAATAATTTGTGTTTCTCTCTACTGCACTTGCCTTCAGAGTAATACATTCCAAGTGATATGGTTGTTTGTCTTCTGTTTTGTCTGCTTCTTAATTTCATGTCTTAAGTTTTTGGACCAGATGATTGTCCTTTTTCTCATTTGTTGTCTATCATTGTGCTATCTTTTTTATCAGGTGCAGAATCAGCCCAGAGATTTCAAAAAATATCCAGGGTACACCTGGACAGTGTCCCCCTTCGATGGACACAACTGATGACTGTTCTCTCTTTCCAAGGAATGTGAATTATTTGACTGTGGGACCTGCTCTAGGTTGTGGCCTCAAGAAATCATATCTTGGGGAAACTCCCTTCCTGCATGACTGGCCTCTTATAAGGCTGATGTTGATTTGGCCAGAGATGGCCTCGGGGCCCACCAAATTGAGCATACTTCCCACTGGCAGCTTTGGTTCGCCATCTTAATAAGCTCATGGACCAATTATAACTAAGATAAACCTATCAAATCAATGGTTCATCATACAAATTAAAGTTTACTCATTTTGGCTGCTACCCATAAATCTTCCTGTATCCTGAATGTAATCCAAGAAATATAAAAAAATCTAGTTGTTAGGAAATCATGACTATTTTTCATGTCCTTGGAACAATAGGTCTCTATAATTATGATTCAAAATCATAGTTATTTTTACTGTTATTTAAAATTATCACCTAGTATTAAGTCTAAAATTTTTTCAACAATACCTATTCTCAGATTTTTTTATTTTTAAAAAATTTAGTTTAATTTTAATAGCTTGATTTTATGTTCTCTAAATTTAGTGATATCTACTTTATGACATCTATTTTTCTATTCTTTTCTTTAAAACTTATTCAGTGTTTATGTTTTTAAGAACACCAGGAGATTTCTTAAGAATTCTCTTCAGATTTCACTTAGCTACCTGTTGATAGCTTTATCGTATGGCTGTTCTCAGACAGTTATGATATCTTCTGTCTTGTTTCAGGATTATTATTTATATTACCTCAATAATTTTGGCTTTGAAGGTGTTAAAAATTGGTAAAGCTTGCAGATCTTAAAAACAAGTTTTAAAGTAACATATTTGTATATCTAATCTGTAATTTAATAAAATTTTTTTTTTGTTTAAATGTCTCATTCTTTGCTAGTAAACAATTTCTTATAAAAACTATTTTATTCTATTGCTTTAATTGTTATATGGAAGCATTGTTATGTGGCATGCAAACCTAAGAGCTAGTGCATCTTGCATTTTTTCCTCTAGCATAATCAAATTTCATTATACTATACTAATTTCTTGAATTTTAAAGACTAGCAAAGTGCCTTTTATGCCTTAATTGCCATAAGGATCATCAGACTCTGAAATTATAACTCAGGTGTGGTTTCTTTTATTCTAAAATCAGAGATAAAGCCAGTTTAGATGACTGCTTATTTTGTAATGTTTACCTTATGAGTATTAATCAAAAAAATTAAATCCTGTTAGCTTTAATTATCTGGACAAATTTATATGGTAAATGAAGGATATTCCAAAATGTCCAAAGGTGGCTTGTTTCTTAGTATTGGACTTAGTAATATATTATTCTTTATTTCCTTATCTAGCTCCCTGAAGTTCATCTTCCTTCTTTCTACCCAATTTTTAAAAATTTTGCCCAGAAACAACAGTTTATTCTCATTTTTAACATTAGTTCTTTATATGTTATAGAATAGAAAATCTGCTTTTCCTTGATTGTAATTAAAAAATATGATATAGCAATATATGAGTACTATTTTATAATTTTTCTGAGACTTAATTTTTTGTAGTATCAAGTTCATTTCCTTGAAGTATAAACTATATTATCACCTGTAACTTCATTTTTTTTAAAAATTGGTTTGACTAAAGCAGGACAAAGCTTATTAATTATTGTAGGTAATCAGTTGAATTTGTGTGACACTAATAGGTTTTAGCTTAAGCCTGATCTTTCTTTACCATCAATTTATTCTAAATAGTTGATTTGCCTCATCAGCTATTGCCATGTCACATGTTTATGCTTTTTGGTTACTGTTGAATAGGTCTAATTTTTAGATTGAGTCTATTGTCATTCTTAGAAAATGACTCTTAAGCTATAGTAACTTGGATTCTTGCCTTATTGTCACATTTTGGCAAAACATCTTGCCTATATTTTAGATGATGGTCAATACTTTGAAGAAGAATGAAGTAGGGAAGAGAAATACAGGAATATGGGGTAGAAATTAGGAGACCACCATTTTAAATCTGGTATCAGGGAAAACTTCGCGGACACATGACATTTTGAGTAGAGGCTTTTACCTATTTTTAAATTGAATTATCTCTTACCTATTGAGTTGTAGATGTTCTTTATGTACTACAGAAAAAAGTTCTTTATTTTTACAATATTTTCTCCCAATCTGTTGCCTAATTTTTGAAAACAGGATTATTTTAATTTAGTCTCCTTTATTCTGATTATTAGTATTTATTTATTTATTTTAAAATATTTATTCTTAAGTTTTAGATGAACACAATATCTTTATTTTACATTTCTGTGGTGCTGAGGATCGAACCCAGTGCCTTGTGCATGCTAGGCGAGCACTCTACCACTGAGCCACAACCCCAGCCCTGATTATTAGTATTTAACCAGGAGTTGAAAGCTATACTTTTTTTTCCTGACAAGAATCCTGCTTAGGGGCTGGGGCTGGAGCACGGGCTTATTGGTAGAGTGCTTGCCTAGCACGTGCAAGGCACTGGGTTCCATCCTCAGTACCACATAAAATAAATACATAAAATAAAAGATATTGGTTCCAAATAAAACTAAAAAAATAACAAAACAAAAACTATTTAAAGAAAAAAAAAGAATCCTGCTTAGGTTGATAGCCACTCCTAGCAAATTATATGTAGAAATATTCAAATAAAGAAACTATTACACTATAACTTCCCTGAACTCAGGGATGTATAGTTGACATTGCTAAGGGTGTATAGACCATGAATTCCTGTAAGAGTCCACATAGGTCAGCAGAGTTAAAAAAAAGAAAGCAAATACAGAAAAAGGACAATGGGCCATATTTTTTTGTACCTTCTCCTGCATAAGAATTCATAAAAATGTGAGACTATGAGTCAGTGAATGACATTTTAGGAAAATATATTGTGTGGTTTTCAGCTTTGGAAGCAAGTAAGTAAATGGATGAAAATTTGACTGAGTAACATGGTGGAGCTATCTTAGCAAATGTTAAGATTTTTTGTAAGAATTTCTTGCTTAATGATAAAGGATGCAGACTTTTCATAAAGAGGATAGAGGCCATTGAGAATACTACTTGATCTTTAAGGATATGATTGCATAGAATAGAACTCCTATCTAGTTCTTGTTTTTTGGAACTGTGATGAACTTCTTCTTTAATTGCCTTTTCTACCTAGCACTTGCTGCCATTCCTACTCCCAGACCTCAACCAGAATAGCAATCTTATTTTCAAAATATTTTGCTAGCTTTTTTTTTACATATACCATAAAACTCACTATTTTAACATGTACAGTGAAGTGGTCTTTAATGTATTCACAATGTGTTATAACCATCACTATTGTAATTCCTAAAAATTTCTCCCACTCCAAGAAGAAACTTCATACCTTGTATCAGTCATTCTAAATTTTTCCATATCCTGGGAACCACTCATCTGCTTTCTTTCTCTATGAATTTACCTTTCCTGGACATTTCATGTAAATGGAATCATATAACATGACCATTTACATCTGACTTCTTTTTATATAGCATAATCTTTTTGAAGTTCATTCATAACTGTAGCTAGCATATTATGTGAGTTTCATTCCTCTTTATGACTGAATAATAGTCTACTGAATATATGTACCACATTTTGTTGATGGACATTTTGGTTTTATGACTTTTTGATTATTACAAATAATGCTGCTGTAAACATTTGTGTACATGTGCTTTGTGTGAACATTTATTTTTAGTTCTTTTGGATATATCCATTCAGGAGTTTGATGGAGCATACACTTCCTCTGTATTTAACTATATTAAACTTTTCCACAATGGCTGGCACCAATTTACATTCCCATCAGCAATGTATGGGGGTTCCAGTTTTTTCCGTACTCTCCCTACGCCTATTATTTTCTTCATCTCTTTAAATTATATCCATCTGCATGGGTGCTAAGTAATTATTTTATGATTCTGATATGCATTTCCCTGATGTCTAATGATACATAATATCTTTTCATGTGTTTATTGGCCATTTTTATAACTTGTTTAGAAATATGTCTAATCAAATACTGTGTCTAAAATTGGTCTCTTGTTTTTCCCTCTCTTTCTTCATAAGAGTAAGTCTTTGCCTTTTGCTGTCTCAGAAATAGCTTTGGATCTTCACCATTGAGCTTGGACTAGCATCATAAATTCATCCTGGAAAACTCACTCAAGGCCTACCTGCCATTTTTAGATATGATGATATCTGGGCAAGCAGTATTTTCTGTTTTTGATTGGTGGACGGCTTTTCTTTATTTTCCATTTAAAAATGTTTCAAAAGCATATTTTGATGGAGTTATTGTGATAGCTGTAATTTGGATTTGGGCAAATCTCATTGGGAAATGAATTATAATAGAATGAAAACATATCTATGGTTGATATATTATTGGTGCTCACTGGAAGTGTTAAAGTAGAATCTGGACAACTATTTATTGGTTGTTTATAAAAGAAATTAGTGCATAGTAAAGAAAGTTGAATTATGTGCTTTTTGAGATTCTTTGCAGCTCTAAGATTCTGAAATTTGTCCCAGTGAAATGGTATAAAAAGTATCTTATTTCATCATTATTTTGTGCAAACTTTTTTTTGTAAAAAGTTTGATTCTCAGGGTAATGTAGATTTGCCTTGAAAATGTGGAATTACTTCAATAACATAACAAAGTATTATGCACTTTATTGTTTTTAAGAGATTTAATTTGTTTTACTTTGTTGCAGTTGAGATAGTTTGCTTTCAGTTCTAAAAAAAAGTTTTCTTCTTACAGATTAGCAAGACATCTACAAAAAGAGGCCCAAGCTCAACACAACAATTCTGAATTCACAGAAGAGCAAAAGCTACCATCAAATAATATCTAGATATATTCAATTCCAAATGAAATTGCTCTTGAGTCCATTAAGCAGAAAAATAAACAAAAAACTGTTATATTTAAGTAAAAAAAAATCAGATTGATTATGCTTTGCCTAACATTAAGTGAACATTTGTACAGATATATAACTTATCACTTAATGAATTACTTTAGTTAACTATTTAGGCCTTATTTAACTCTAATGGAAGTCATCCACACTTTTAGTTGAAAAGCGTGGGTAACCCAAAGACTGGAGTTTGTTCCGAGTCACTTGGAAAAACAGAAGGATTGGGAATAAGTGCATTCCACCTCAATGCTTAACTCTGAATTTTCATAACTCTTTATGTATCACCTCTCGAAGCAAAACAGAAAACACACACAAAACCCCCCAAACCAAAAAACAAATGGAAAAAAAATTAGCTCAAGTCAAGAAGTTGGCATACAGATCTGTCAGCTAAGTAAATATATAAGATTGCAAAATGTTTCAGTACTGTTCTTTCTTCCTTGAGTTAAAATTTTTGTATATCAAGTTGATTCCCTGATAGAGATTATGTAAAAGGGGATACTTTAAAGTAACTTCATTCTAAAAGAAGAGAAGAAATGGGAGGAAACAACTCCCATTTTCTCCTGGCTCAGAGTAACTAGTTTTAAGTCAATTTTTAATCCTGTAGATAGTGAAAAATATGTGTTAGTCTTTTCCTCATCTCTTAAGAAAAGGCAGTGTGAAAATCCTGGTGACCTAATTCACTCTTATTAATACTTTTTTTTTTTTGCACAAGGGGAAATGGGAGTAATTTTTTGCATAACTTTTTAATTAAACCTAAGCAAGTTTTTAGTCCATAGGCCTGTGTTTATTAATTCTTAGTTACAGGAGTTTGGGGAGAAAAAGCCCCCAGAGGGTTAGCTGTATTTCTTGCCCAAATATATTTGTATTTTTAAAATATTTAAAATCTACTTCAAAAAAATTATGTTACTGCAATTTAAAAGGGTGTTTTTCTTTTTTCCTTAATAAGTGCTAATATCCACAATAGATTTAAGAGACTTAGGATCTTAGTCCTGGAAAATAATTATCACAAAGGAAATAGCTGATATGCTTAAGGAAAGAAACAAAGACTGTACACTATACCACTTCTATAAAATTTGTGAAGTCTGTCTAGGAGTTGTTTATGAAATGATCAGCCAGCATCATTGAATTAAGACTTAAAATATCTAAATCTTGATGAATAGAATCTTAGATATCCAGGTACATAAATTAATAGTTAATGAAGTATGTTATAAATATGAAGACAAAATAAAAAAATGTAAAAAAGTTTTAATGATCCCATATTTTAGTCACCTGTTTGCCTTCAGTTTGTTAGATTTCTCCAGCATTTGTTGCTCAGGAGTAGAACCTGTGAGCCACATGGCCTGAGATTAAAGTCTTTTGACCTCCTAAAACATTCTAAAATTACAAAACAAACAGGTTAATATCAAAAAATGAACCTTGTTAAGTGATGAGTAAAAAATTAACTTATTCTTGATTTTTTTTAGTATTCTGAGACTAGAGTTGGTGTTGATAATGCTATTGATTCTTTAATTTATAGCTGTTCAGCTTGTCTTTGGTTATAAAGACCCCCAGATCTTGTACTCCAAAAGATCCAGGAGGCTGCAGGTCCTAGAGGAGAGAGCTGAGACCTAGAGTCAGAAGACTGAAGTCTTGCATCCTGGCTTTGGCTCTGGGCCTGATTTTCCTTATATAAGAAATGAGAGATTAGAGAACTCTTAAGTGACTTTAAAAGGTCTTTTCTTCCTAAAACTCCAGTGACCTCTACATGTGAAGTGGTCTGTACCTCCTCCTCTCCTGGAAGCCTGATTTCTGAGGAACATATTATTTATAATACCTGCCCAGGAGGCATTTCTGGCTGCCAGGTGTAACTGCAGACAGAGCTTCTGTCTGCCTGTCTATTCCTTGGTCTTGAAGAAGGACCCTAAGTCATTCTGTTCTACTATATAAGGCAAGTTATATGCATTTAAAGGTTTAAATTTCTGTGAAAATGCAAGTGAAATATTCACAACAGACAGAAACACTCATATTGATGTGTAGGCCTTATATGATTGTTCCATAAGAAAAAAATTATCAAAGTCTTCAGTTAATAATGATTAGAAATGAGAGGTCTTCAAGACATGTTCTGGGAAACACTGCTCTTAAAAATTAATAGATTGTGTCTGTGTGTATGTGTGTGTGTCTGTGTGTTGTGCTAAGAATAGAACCCAGGTCCTCATGCTAGGCAAGCAAGCACTCTGTATATCAGTAAGCTACATCCCCAGCCCAATAGGCATTACTTGCACACAGTTTGTGACTTCTCTGGACTTTTAATATTCTAATGTGTATGTTGGATATTTTAAAGAGTTTGGTTGTGCAGTATTTTAAAAATTATTTGCTTTTGAAAAGCTCCCCTCCTTTCTTTACAGAATATTTCATTGGATCTAGTGTTCTGAAGAACATAATACAGGAAATTTTGACACATACTGTTAGATCTGCATTAAATATTATGCCTGTACATAAGCTGGAGAGAAAACTGAATTTGTTTTTCTCCAAAAAGGAAAATAGAAAATGCTTTTAACATTATTCTTTGCAAAAAAGTTATTTTATTTTGAGTTATATTTCTTATGCTTATACTATTTCATGTATTGATAGCAGTGACAAGTTATATAATTATGCCAACCATTCAGTAGTTAGTGGAACTTTGAAAAATGTTTTTGGTTTTTAAAAACCAATCTTATTACTAAAGTGCTTTCTTTATGAAACTTTTTGCTGTCTAGTTCACAGTGAGCTCTCAAATATATTTGATGAATAAATGTTTTATTAAAATAAATCCTAATTTTTAAGAGAATAACATATTTTTCCAATGTTTATTTTATATCTAAAGAATTCTAAAGTAGAACTACTAATCTGTCTAAACCAAATTAATTGGTGATAGAATAAAAACTTCACATTTATTTCCTATTTTTAATATTCTCAAAGATTTCTAGTTAAAACAAGAGTTTATGATTCGTATTTGATCCTCCCTCACGATTAGTTCCCTTAGCTTTCATTTCAGTTTTCAATAGTTTTGTCATTATAACAACTGGGTTTAGTGGCCAACAAAAAGCTGCCAAAAGCTTTCATTCCATGAAATTCCCTACTTTGGTGTAGTAGATTTTCTCATGTAAGATTCTGGACAAAATAGAACATCCTGTCTCATGACACTTAGAAAGTTTTTCCCTGTTTTGAGTCAAACTTGGTGGTAATGAGAATCACAGCACTATATAATTGTTTTATGTTTTATCGATTCCACCTTTCTACTTCCACTTTCTCTCTACCCCAGTGTTATCTCTCCTCCAACAGCTAGATGGAAGATGAGTGGCTGCTTAAATATTTAAAAGTTAAGTCTGGATTAAGAAAGACTGTACTGAATTATGTTTATTTTCAAACTGATTTTATTCATTATATAAATTGAATACATTTTAGCAAAATTAATTTAGCTCATTAATTGTCCATTTTTATTCCATGTTTTTCTTTAACTGATCTTTAGGGCTCTCAATTTTCTTAGCAATGACAAACTAAAGTAGATAATACTCTAAAAATGATACTGTTTTCTGTTTCTTATCATATTAGGTATGAGCAATTAATTTGAATAAAATGCTAGTGATTTAAGTCTTTCTAAAAATCAAACATCACTTCAGTGCTTGGTTTAATGTACATTAATTAAAGTAGTCAATACTTATACTCTGGAATATGTGAACTTGTGCTTCTTTATCATTTTTCTGAACTGTTCATTTTAAGGAAGGTGACATTGGTTCAGTAGCAAGCACTTGATTTTGACATCAATAAAATCTACATGTTTTAAAAGTTATTGCCACAGCTGAAACAATAGTGTTTCACTTCTTTTTTAATACTGAAGCTGGGTGTGGTCCCTAAAAATAGTTATGAATAAGGCCTGTTGGTATTTTACCATAATTCAGTACATTTCTGTATAAAAAGCTATTGCCTTTGCTTAACTTGAAGAAATGTTTAAGTGAGAATAGTTTGTTAGTGGTTTCTTATTGTTCAGGTACAACATTTTTATCTTAAATGTTTGAAGTGTGAAATAAAATGGATTTTAAAGTCAAGAAGGAAAAAAAGCTAACCACTATATTGAAGATTATCTCATTGATACATCTCAATACAAGCAAAATTCTTTTATAAAATCAGTTTTGAAAGAATATAGCTAAATGGAATTGATTGAAGTGTGTGGTTTTATTGAATATCTTGTGTGTTATATAGAAGGCATTGATGACTGGGACAAATTACTTAACCTGTTCATACTTCAGTTTTCACACCTGTAAAATGATCATAGCTAACTCTGAGTTGTGGGGAGGGTTAATTAAATTAATGTTTATAAATCACTTAGGAGAGCCTGTCGGAAAGTGCTCATTAGTTATTAATAAGTGGTTAATAATTAACAGTATTTGTTATTAATAAATTATTTGATTATTATATTTGTACTTAATTATTTACTAGTTTTGCTGGAGTTGAGTGGTATATTTGAACAACAATGATTGGGGATATTAGACTTTATGTAGAAAAGATTGCTTACTGCTGGTTTCTATACATAGCTATTTAAGAGGATGAATAAACCTGAGTATTTTGCAAACTATGTATAAATATAATTTTCAAATGTAATCTCTTTTCAGATTAAAATTGCATATTTTCTAAGCTTTTATATTGAAATTTTTAAAAGATTATGGAGATAATTAAATATTATTACTTGTGTGTCTGAGAGGCATATCTTGCTCAATAATAGTTTTTTTTGTGTGTGTGAGTTGCTATCCTAGCTGTTTGTTGAAGATACAGTAATTGAAGAGTGTCCACTAGCCTAAGCACCAGGGGCCAGGACAATACTGTTACTTCCCTTTACTCCTCTTTTACCTTTCAAAGAACATTAACCAAACACAAAATCACCAAATCCCCAATTTACTAAACATTTTGTAAGTCATACATAAAATGCGTTCAGAAAAATGTGTCAGTTTTTTTCCAAAATATGTCATTTTGTAAGCATTGTAAATGATGTACACAGTTCTTTGCTTTTATGATCTAGACTTATTCCTAAAGACATTTCAGAAATATCTTTTTTGGAAGGACCTAGAAGTCTCAGTGTCATTGTTCAGCTGCCTGCCCTGATAATTTCTTTTATGAATCTCATGAATCTCCCCTTTTCATTTCCACCTTAGCTATTCATATTCTTATTCTGAATATTGTTTAGACAGTTTGAAATAACTTAAATGATTTTTCCTTCAGTTTTTCCCCTTTCCTTTAAATTATGTATACATTGCATACCTGTATCACAATAGCCAAGGGGTTTTTTGTTTGTTTTTTTAGAAAGAATCTCACTGTGTTGCCCACACAGGCCTTAAACTTTTAGGCTCCTGCCTTAGCCTTCCCAGTAGATGGTACACATAACTATGCCCAGCTCACAACAGTGTTATTAAGGGCATGTCTGTTAAAAAAAAAAAGAACAATAAAAACACACTTCTGTGTAACTTATTGTTAAAGAAATCCTAGATTCCTCAGCAAGGAGTTTGTGGAAGGTCCATTTTCAGAATGACTATGCCCTACTTTACTTTACTTTTCAAACCTATCCCTCTGCTTTCAGTTGGGGATTTTAAGTAATTGAACCATGACAATTTTCCAAACTCTTTAATTTGGAAATCCTCCCTAGTCTTTGGGACTGGATTCCTAATATAGATCTTGTTCTTTTCCTTTAGGACATAAAAGGAACTTATTTTGCTGCAGCTTATAGATTGAGTGTCTCTCTTTTTAATATAGTGATTTTGTATATGTTTTATCACACATAATAGAACATGAGCATATTAAAAGCAAGGACTGTGCCTTATCACATCTGTTTTATAGCTTATTTTATAAAACAGGTAGACTGTAAAATCTGCACCATTCATCACAAATACTGATTTTTTTTAATATTGCCTACGTTTTTAAACAAGTCAGAATTGAGCTTTAATCAGAATTAAATTAGACCATTGTGCTATCTTTCAGATATCTTTTAGTAAATTTCAGGCTTTATGAGAAGATGATTGGAAGGGAAGATGTCAAAAATCCCTTTTCATTGCCCTCCCCCTTTTTAATTTTCTGTTTTCTTTTTTAAAGTTAGTATTTGGGGGCTAGAGTTGTAGCTCAATGGTAGAGTGCTTGCTTGCCCAGCATGTGTGAGGCACTGGGTTCAATCCTCAGCACCACATAAAAACAAATTAATAAAATAAAGGTATTATGTCCATCTACAACTAAAAAGAAGCTATTTTTAAAACAAATAAAGTCAATATTTTAACTTACAGATAACAAAGATAGTACATATAAATGGGGTAACATGTTTTGATACATGTATATATTGTGTGATATTTAAATCCAGTTAACATTTTCTACTCACTTATCATTTCTTATGTTTAAAAACTTTCAAATTTTTCTTTTTTCTTTTGAAATGTAGGATGCATTTATTTATCCCTCCACCCACCCCTACTGGCTCCAACCCCTGGTAACTACTATTCTACTTTCAACTTCTATGAAATCAACTTTTTTGTATTCCACATGAATAAGATTTTTTGGGTCTTGTCTCTGTGCCTGGCTTACTTCATTAATATAATGATCTTGTTCCATCATGTTGTTGCAAAGGATAGGATTTCTTTATTTTTATGACTGAATAGTATTCCATTGTGTATATATAACATTTTTTTTATCCACTTATCAGTTGATGGACTCTTAGGTTTCCATTTCTTGGCTAATAGGAATAGTGCTGCTATGAGTATGGGAGTGCAGGTGTCTCTGCAGCTTACTGATTTCCTTTCCTTTGGCCATATATCCTGGAGTGGAATTGTTGGATCATATCGTAGTTCAATATTTAATCTTTTGAGGAACCTCCACACTGCTTTCCATAATGGCTATCTTTGTTGCCCTTTAAATCATATCTAGACCTATCACCAAACCAAACTTGATTTAGAATTGGTTATGGCATATTAGTTTAGAGGAGAATATATACTCATCTCTCTCCCACTTCTCAGCCCTTTGTCTTCAGATTCTCTTCTCTAAAATCTGCAAGGTGCTAGAAAAGGAATAATAATTTATTTAAAGAAGTATAGATCTCTTTTGTAAATTTTTAAAATTGTAGATGGACACTATATCTTTGTTTTATTTTTTTTTAATGTAATACTGAGGATCGAGCCCAGTGCCTCACACATGTGAGGCAAGTTTTCAACCACTGAGCTAAAATCCCAGTCCCTATAGATCTCTTATAAATAAAAATTCTTGATTTTAGTAACTGACAGTTAAAATTATCTTGGGATGTATAGCATTTTTTTTTCCCTACAGAAGACCATAGGCAAAATTGCAACATGCTTGGAATTGCGAAGCGCAGCTTTACAGGTAAATGGATTTTTTTAATGAATTATTCTAAATTGTTCTGATAAGATATTAGACATTCATGCCCAAAGCAATATTATCTCAGAAGGGTTTTATAACAATTGGAATTGATCAGTTGAACTCACACTTAAATGATTTAGTTCATACTTTGTACACTGTAGAAATAAAAGATATGATTTTAATTTTTTCTGTTTCTATTAGCTTGAATATTCCAAAAATCAGTTTGGAACTTTTCATTTTCTACCTTTAAAGCAAGAAATATATTTATTTTAATATTTGATTCTTGCCACTTAAAAGACATAGGGTGTAGTGAAATCTTTGTAATGAAAAGATATAATATGCAAATTTTAAATTTAGTCCACACAGTCCCAGGAAAAATTTAAACTGGAGGACCTGAAGAAGCTAGAACCAAGTAAGTTTTGTTTTATATTTTTTAATGATATTCCTTTAGAAAGAGTTTTATCTGTTGTGAATATTAAGATTGTTTAGCACAGAAAGTGATTGGATTTATTTCTCTTACTTTTTGGTGCTTTTAAACTCCTACAATATTTATATTTTTAATTACCATTTGGATTTCATCTTGCAGTATGGGCAAAGGCACAGTGTGAATAACTGAATGAATGTAAGTTGATGTAGCCTTTTTAAAAAAAATTTAGTTGTAGACAGATACAATACCTTTGTTTTATTTATTTGTTTTTATGTGGTGTTGAGGATCAAATCCAGTGCCTCACACATGCAAGGCAAATGCTCTACAAACAGAACTATAACCCAGCTCCTGTACTCTTTTTTTATTGAGATAAGATTGCACATCTCAGTGCATTTATGTGACTAGGGAATAGTAGATTTTATTTATCCAACTAAGTAAGATTTTTAAGTAGGGAATCATAAAATCAAAGCATTTTCAAACAGAAAGGAGTCTCAGACTTGTGGTCACATTCTCTATTGAGGAAAGAAATGAAATGATTTGTTTGCCCTGTTTTATTTAAATCCCCAGTAACTGAGCAGGGTCTAGATCTCAGAACATTTGTCATTCTATCTCAGTTCACACTAGTGCAATCCTTTTAATGTAAACATGCTTTGAGTAAGAGGTAAAAAATTAATTTAAGAACTAAAGAGGGCCTTGCACAGTGGCGCATGCCTGTAATCCTAGCCGCTCGGGAGGCTGAGGCAGAAGGCTATCAAATTCAAAGCCAGCCCTAGCAAAGCAAGGCACTAAGCAACTTAGTGAGACCCTGTCTCTAAATAAAATATGAAATAGGCCTGGGGATGTGGCTCAGTGGTCAAGTGCCCCTGAGTTCAGTCCCAGTATCCCCTGCCAAAAAAGAACTAAATAGAATGTTCCTATAAATTCCACAAACTGCCAATATTTAATTCATTCATAGCAATTCTAACAAAGACATATATTATTGAGATAGCTGAAATGTGATTGTATTGCAAATCCAGGGTAGAAAAAGGATTCTCAGAGTATACTGAAGGGGATCTGATTTTCTGTTGTTTGGGTTGGAAAAGAGAAGTTAACAACAACAGACAACAACAAAGGAATGCGTAACAGATTTGTTGTGATTCTGGTGGCTTTTCCACAGTTTTAGATGATCATATTTTATTTCTTCAGAACACCATCCTTCTGAATATGGCAAGAATTCTGATGAACTCTGTCATTTTAATAGTTTTGGTTACTTTATGTAATCCAGATCATAAAGGTTTTTTTTTTCTTTGTGGTTCTGGGGATCAAACCCATGACCTCACACATGCTAGGCAAGCGTTTTACCACTGAGCTACATCTCCAGCCATAGATCATAAGAGTTGGAGATGTTATAAGAGACACACTTATATTCACAAATAGTTCTTATGCCTATATCCAATGTATATAAGGATACTAATCAATGTAATATTTCTCACAATTTTTTGGTTTTTTTTGTACCTAAAACTTTATTTTTCAAAAGCATTAATAAATACTTTGTATATGATTGAGATATAATTTATATAAAGCACAGTTCACCAATTTAACATATCATATTCAATTTTTTAGTAAATTGGAAGAGTTATGCAGACATCACCACAATCAATTTTAGGACATTTTCATCACCACAAGAAGAAACCCTATTCCCATGAGTAGTCATTCACTTCTTGCCATCCCCCTAAAATCCCTTCCAATTCCCAGCCCTAGGAAACCATTAGTTTGATTTCTGTCTATAAATTGTCCTATTGAAGACATTTTATTTAAATGGACTCATATGATATATGATCTTTTATGACTGGCTACATATAAGATTATTTTGAGAAAAACACATTGATGGCTTTAAATAAAATGTTGCAACAGTTGTTTATACAGTGGTTCTACTGAAAATTATGTTTGTGTGTGAGTGTGTGTGTATGTGTGTGTGTTTGTGTGTGTGTGTGTGTGTGTGTGTGTGTGTGTGTGTGAGAGAGAGAGAGAGAGAGAGAGAGAGAGAGAGAGAGAGAGAGAGAGATGATGCTGGGGATTGAACCAAGGGCTTTGGGCATCTTAGACAAGTGCTTTACCAGTAAACTACGTCACCAGCCCTCAGTTTTTTATGATAAAAATAATTAGGATTTTGGCTTCTTATTCAGTCACTATTTCCTATTAGTTGTTTGTTTCCAAACAAAATTTAAGAATCTTATAGATACACAGAGTGGCTGTAAAGACTGTGGATGTTTATTTCATATATTTATTATCTCTTCCTCTGAGCATGCTCAAGTACTTCTATTGCCTCACAAGATCTTTCATTAATTGCCTTTTTTTTTTAGAATAGCATCTATATGCTAAGCACTCGAATCCTCTCAGTTTCATTTTGCTAAGGACAACACCAACATTAGCTTGTAAATCCCAGGAATGAGTTTTAGGGTCACCTGGACCGGTTCTTTAACTATGCTGTTATTAATACCTGTAGTGGTGCTGTACTACATCATTCCTAAGTACAGCTCTCAGTTCAAATTCCTAAGAAATTATTGATCCATGTATTAGTCGAAGATCAGGTTAAAATCTATTACTTTTTTGGCTTTTTAAAAAAGATTTGGAGTAGAAATGGAAAGAGTATTTTGGAGATTCACTTTATTATATTTTTATAATGTTTTTCATTTGTACTTTTCCCTTCTTGATAGTTATCCTTTTAGATGATTTTAATTTGCTGTTGCTTCTGAAAGAAACATAAACGAGTATTTCAGTAGGGTAGACTCTGTAATTTGGAATTTATCCAAGCAGGGCACTTGTTGTGAGTTAATTATTGAGTTGGAATTAAATATTTTCTACAAATTGGTATTTAGTAATATTTCAGATTAAGTATACTTATTCAAGCTTGCTTTTTAAAAAAATTAAGCCTCTTCTAAGGAAAAATAGTGAATTCTAACTTTTAATATGTTGAACTTAGCTGGTTTCCTTTCTTTAAAAAAAAAGTGTTTTTAAAATTTAATTTTGTGCATGTGTGTGGTGCTGGGGATCAAACCCAGGGCATTGCCCATATAAGGCAAATGCTCTGCCACTGAGCTACATCCCTAGCTCTTGGCTGATGTATTCTTTACTTCAACATTTTGAAATCTTTTAAATTCTGTCTGAAAATACTAAAACTATGATTGTGAAAGTCTGAGCCATTTTTTCTTATGTAATTGCAGTAATGTACTTCTGCTTACTCAAGCATATCTCCCCACCACCACCCTGCAAAATTCCCTTCTATTAAGCCACCCTTCAAGGCTTCACAGAATCCCACCTCTCCCTGAAAGCTTTCTCTGCTGTCTCTATAGAGGCATAATTAAACTCTGCCTCCTCTCCTGAATAGGATCATTTTAACTATCCATTGTCAGACTCTCACATGTGTTATTTTTCACTTGTATTTGTTTCAGTCCTCAAAG
Source organism: Callospermophilus lateralis (assembly GCF_048772815.1). Lineage (NCBI taxonomy): Eukaryota > Metazoa > Chordata > Mammalia > Rodentia > Sciuridae > Callospermophilus > Callospermophilus lateralis. Next base: position 198,844 of record NW_027512861.1, read on the forward strand.
AGATTATGAATGGACTCTTCCCCCACCCCAGAGCCTATTGAATGCTTTAAGTGTAGTATGAACTTGGCAAGATTGTGTTGAGTTAAATAGATTTGAATGTTTTGAAGGAATCTTTTTCTATAATTTAAAAAAATACCCTTTCAAAATTGAGGCAGCTGCCCATTTTTCCTACCACAAAAATGAAACACGTCAGTCACAAAAGCAGAATGCATTTTGATATTTGCCTGTGTGTCATCTTTTGAGGGTTAGCTTCAGGAGGTTGGTAGGTCTGTGCTCCAAGAGAAAGGCTGGGAGTGCTGAATTTTCCATGGTGGAGTAGCATCAGATGTCTGCCATGTAGTGATCCAAAGTGTGTAAGTCCTACCAAATCAGCCCATGAATCTCCAACCCATGACATGCTTCATACTTATGATAATATCTTTTGTAAAATTCAAGCTCCTCTTCAGATCCTCCTAAGACATCATTGCTAGTATTGGTAGAAAGAAAACTCTATGTAAAGTTTAAGCTATTTTAAAAGAACAATAGAAGCTGTTATTCCATAGTTGTTGAAAATGTAAACCTATACTACAGTAATAGAAAGTAAAACATAATTTGTTTTTTTAGTTCTAAAGCTATTCACATAAATTAAATGTTTGATAATACTTTAACTTGTAAACATAATATAACAAAGCTATTATTCTAAAGCAAATACTTCCTCTTCAGAGCTTTGATACTAAAGAAAAGAAAATACAATTTAATTATTCTGTTACAATACAAATGCAAGATAACCACTGAGCCACATCCCCAGCCCTATTTTGTATTTTATTTAGAGATAGGGTCTCACTGAGTTGCTTATGCCTCACTTTTGCTGAGGCTGGCTTTGAATTCTTAATCCTCCTAAGCCTCTGGAATTACAGGTGTGCACTACCACACTCAGCCAAGATATTCTTAATAACCAAGATATTTTTTAACTTTTTTGTTTGTTTTTGATGTACTGGGGATTGAACCCAGGGGTGCTCTACCACTGAGCTATATTTCCAGTCCTTTTTATTTTTTAAAACTTTTTTAGTTGTAGATGGACACAATACCTTTATTTTATTTATTCATTTCATGTAGTGCTAAGGATCGAACCCAGTGCCACATGTGCAAGGCAAGCACTCTACCACTGAACTACAACCCCAGCTCTTTTATTGTTTTATTTTTATTTTGAGACAGGGTCTCCCTACGTTGCTTAGGCAGATGAACTTCTAGTCCTCCTGACTCAGGCTTTTGGTACCTAGGACACATGCCACCAAAACAGGATCAACTTTTAAAAATTATTGTTATATACATTTTTAATGGTTGATTTTTTTGCCCATTTTATTAAACTCTTATTACAATATGATCTTTTCTATGTTTTTGTTTCTGATATAAGTGAGACATGATCTTTTTGTTACCTGCTCCCCATTCTTGGGTATCTATTCCATTGTTGTGTAAGTGATCAATATTTATTAATATTACTTATTATTATTGAGTAGATTTAATAGTTTAGTAACAATGATCATGCAGAAGTATAGAAAAGATGTTCTTGTATTAAAAAATAAACAGTACTTCTTAGTAAGATAAGAAATATTAGGATTCTAGTCAACTAGATCAAAAAGGTCATGGAGAGAGTGAATGTCCATTTTAGATTTTCCCTTGCCATTTTGTATACATTTATTTAGGCTGTAATTCTCTCAATAGCCTGTAAAGGGAGTAGCATTCTCATTTTAGAACTGGGGAGATTAGAGTATTTATGTAAATGTTCAAGTTATTATTGTAATTGTAGGGCTAGGTTTTGATTTAAACCTTCTACTTTGATCTCCTGCTGCTTCCCCTTTGCTTGTCAGACTTAAGTTCTCACAGTCCTTTCTATGCCTTGAATAAGGCAAACTGTTTCCTACTTGGAACCTTTGTTGTTGCTCCAGCCTGTTCTCTAATACCTGGGACGCCCTTATGCTAGAGCCACTTGTGGATGATTCCTCTCATCTCAGGTCTTGGCTCAAATGTCTTCTTACAGTTTAGTTTCGAAAGGCACCCTGTCTACCTTAGCTACTCTACCAAATTCTCTCTGCTTTTACACAGCATCCTGTTTGTATCCTTCATACCACTAATCACATCTTACATTATCTAGTTTATTTATTGGCATATTTATTGTCTACTTTTCCTTAGTAAAGTCTAAGGTCCAAATATGAGTTCTTGATTATTGTGTATCTTTAACACCTAAAGCAGTGATTGGAACATTGTGAGTACTCGGTATGCATTTGTTGAGAAGAAGAAAGAGATAAAGGATGAGGAAGAGCTAAAGGGAGAGAGAATTAAGAGTGAGTAATGAGAATCTAGGTACAAGTTTCCAACTTCTTTCTCACTGGATGATTGACTCCTATTGGAATAAGTTATGTAATTACAACCTGTTCTTTTTGAATTTCCTTATTTAGGAATCCAATATGCCATACTCCTTTTAACTCAAATCTGCAAGACTCCAAAATTAAAGTCTGAGTAATTACAGTAAAAATCATGGGTTGCCCAATTAATAATGCTAAATATTCACCTTGAAATAATTGCAGGTAGTCACTAGGAACCCATAAATTGGGAAATGAAACAATAAATTTCATAAAATACTTTTCCAGATACAGATAGAATTGTATAACATCTGTCTGTAGGCTTACATGCCAGAAAGTAATCAACGATGACACAAGAGGTGATAGCATTATGTTGTTTGATGATTTCCTTGTGGAGAGAGTCTGCTGTGTGTGTGTGTGTGTGTGTGTGTGTGTATGTGTGTGTACACATGTGTAAACATATTTACACATGTGTACACACACATACACACACACACATATATGCATGTATATATGTGTGTACACATATATAATAAATTTCATCATAAAAGGAATATTAGAATTATAACCTTGTTGCTACAAACCTTACCAGTGTGATAAGTATTGAGGAAAATCTACTTAGGATAAAGAATAAGATGTGATTATCTATTTCTCTTTAATTAGTCATCTTCAGTATCAATCTTTTAATTAAAATACTTCAGGAGAAGAGGTATTCTCTTTCACCCCATATCACCTAAGACCTTGTACATTGGAGAACTATTTTATGGTTCATTTTCTATCAGGGCTCTGAGACTTTCCTTGGAGATCTTACAGTACTCTGAAAATACTGGTACCTGCAGTCCACTATGGACATTTTTATTTTGCTAAGACACTCAGTAGTCAATTGCATAGTCTTGAAATGATAGTGAAGCTCGGAATTTAAAATACATATATTAATGTGTAGTTAATACACTATAAAATATGATTAAAAGTATCAATTTAAGATATAACATATAAGACTAACTAATATATAAGACTTACATAACATGTAGGACTAAGATATAAGATATAAGACTAATGTTTGTCTATGTCTTTATTCTAGTCCTAAAGAATATTCTCACATATAATAAAGAATTTCCATTTGATGTTCAGCCTGTCCCATTAAGGTAAATAAATAAGCATCCATATTTTGTCTTCTGATTTTATTATCTATTTTATGCCTGTTTTTTTTAAATATTTCTGGATTTTTTTCCCTATCAAATTTGGTATTGGTGATATGACTGATACCATTGGTAGCAATGAAATGATTGACATTGACATTTATATCAACATTAACCTAATAATCAGCATCTTATCTGGGAAGTTAGTGGCTTTGAGGGTTAGCTGGTGTATTAAGTGGAGTAGCTCACTAATTTTTCTGTCCTTTTTTATATAGGAGAATTTTAGCCCCTGGTGAGGAAGAGCATTTAGAATTTGAAGAAGATGAAGAATAAGGTGGTGCTGGAGCAGGGTCTCCTGATTCTTTTCCTGCTAGAGTGCCTGGTGGGTACAAAAAATGTACATTATATAATTCAAGGTCAGGTGTTTGGAACTTACTTTTGTACTTGTTAGTGGCAGGTAAAACATCTCCAAGTTTGCCAATCTTAAGCAAATTATCACGGCCATTCTGTTAGCGGTAGCTATCGGTTTATTGTGAAAGTATCTTACTATTTGTGTCAGGCATCCTCAAAACATCCCATGTTTAGTGATTGGCTAGGAAGACCCACAGGACTCAGCATATAGCTGTACTCACAGTTGTATTCTGAGTCATTACAACAAGAAAACACAAGAACAAAATCAGCAAAGGGTAAAGGCACACAGACAAATTCCAGAGGAAACCAAACTTCTAAGAGTCCTCTCCCAGCAGAGTCAAATATGTACTCGATTCTCTCAACATTTTTCACACCTGTGAAATGAAAAATATTGTCTATTGGGGAAGCACTGTAGAGATTCAGTGCACAAGACACTTATTGGGGTTAGCATGAACCAAAACTACAGACTCCAGGAAGAAAGCAAGTGTTCAGCACAAACCATATTGTTTGCATGGACCGTTTAGGCACAGTGATCTTCTTAACAGGGCACGATGGGAATCCTGCTGAAATCCAGGTTCCCAGATGCTAGCCATGGACCAACATTGTAAGTAGGCTTTCTAGAGTAACTGTTTGCTATGTTAATTATTTTCTTTATATATCTAGCTGTTCTTTAAATAATCATATATGATTGTGAAACCTGGACCTGGAGGAACAGATACTAAACAGTTGCCCTTAACAGGGAAATAAAGAATACATAGCAAGTCCTTTTTATTTGTGGAAGATCTTGACAAGGTTGTAAAATACCCTAGTCAAGCACCCTGAGTAAATTTTTTGACTCTTCCACTTCTATACTTTCTTCTGTTCTTATACAGTGCACAGTTTTTACTTCTGATGAACTAGTTCATTTTTGGAAGTGTAGAAATAACACTGTACTATTGTGATGCATTTTTTTAAAGACTCTATGCTTTATGGTATAATTAAATATAATATAATTATCATCCAGAAAACTTCATAATTAAAGTCAGATTCCAGTAATTTAAATACTCTTTGGTAGAAGACGTTTGAAATATAAACAGTATAGGCTTAGACAAACAAGATACCTGCGCTTTTGAGTCTAACATCTGCCAATCAGTAGTTAAGTGACTGTACTTAATTCTATATAAAAGGAGATGTTGACAATGCCTAATTTGTAGGGTTACAGTGAAAATTAAGGCACCACATACAAAGCATTTGGCATGATACTTTTCATTTGCTGGTGTAGTGGTGGCTACTGTATTTTCATTATCACCTCTAAATGGTGCTAATGTCCTACACCACAGGATTATTGGAAAAATTACAGTCACTATAAAATGTTATTGTTAGTGTTTCTTTGGTACAAGGTAAGTATTTCCAATCTGCTTATCCTTATGAAGAAAGAGCTATATTTTACTTGTCATATTTGTAGGAAATTTCAAGATTGCTGAGATGATGAGGTAAATAAATTTGCTAAAATTTTTCTGTATTTTTTATTTCCTTTTCAAACCACATGCTATAATTGAAATAGATTCCAGTTCTATAAATTTCTGGTTTGGTTATTTGTTCACTAGCTATACTTCTGTAGCAAACAAGATCCATGAAGCAGATGATATAAGTCATGAAATGGACAGATTAAGGTCTTTATGGGGTTCAAGTTGCTGAGTTGAAAAGAAACTCTGTAAATTAAGTCTATTTGCTATGAAAGATTAAGCCCAAAGTAATCAGATTTTTGTATTCTGATATAGCATTTTGGTATTTTATTTCAGAGATACAGAAATCTCACTAAACCCTTCTATTCCCTGAATTATTTTCCTCAAAGTAAGAAAGAGTACATATAGTTCAATTGGCTATATTTGATTTGCGATTATATTTTCAAGGGCCTGTGTCATTATAAAATTGAAAATGTCATTGAAGGACAATTTAACCTTTAACTTAATTGTAGAATGGGAAAAAAATTGTTATACTGTGGACATCCAAGATTTCAGTCGTGATAAGGCTGTTGTGTCTACATTATCATGGCAGGGTGCTTCTAAGAATTATAACATTTTTATTACGTTTATTTTATGTAATTTATATAATTGTAAGTTTGTTGTACTTTTTTTTTGGTACTGAGGATTTAACACAGGGTTACTTTACCAGTGAACCACATCCTCAGCCCTTTTTATTTTTTATTTTGAGATAGGATTTCACTTAGTTGCTGAGGGCCTCACTGAGTTGCTGAGATTAGTCTTAAACTTGGGATCCTCCTGCCTCAGCCTCCCAAGTCACCTGGATTCCAGGCTTGTGCCATAGCATCTAGCTTATTGTGCTCTTTTTAAAAAAAGATTTATTAAGGTGTCCCTTACATATATAAAAGGCATCTTTTTTAGTGTGCAGCTTTATGAGTTTTGACAAACACACATGCTAAACACTACTACTGTTAAGCTAATGAGATGAAGTATAATATATAAATATGGTATGACCAAAAGTAGTTTATTCCCTTTTAAAATTAAAAATGGATTTTTATCCAACGTTTCTTGAAAAGAATAAAAATTGTTAAACCTTCCTTTGACATTAATATCATTTTCAAAGCCTTCAATTCTCATAAGACAAACAGTAACTTTTGTGTACTGCTTTAAACACTAACTGGCTTAAGTCCAAATAGTAGTTTAATTTTCTTAAGGTAATCTCAGTAGATTTCATTTAAATAGAGGATATAAATTTATAACTTATCATTTATTACCTGAAAATTTATTTATCATGTTGAATATTAAAGTTTCTAAATGATAAACCAAAGTAATAGAAATTAAAAAAAAAATAGCTGGCCAGGATTACATGCTTATAATCCTAGCTACTTGAGAAATTGAGGTAGGAGGATTGCAAGTTTGAGACCAGTGGGGACAACTTAGAGAGAATTTGTCTCAAAATAGAAAGAACTATGGATGTAGCTCAGTGGTAGGGTGCTTGCCTCACCTGTGTGAAGCCCTACATTCGTTTCCTAGTACCACATGCACAAATAGCCATGACACAATTTTAGACAAAATTTTAAAAAACATTTCTGAGTGACCTAAACATAAGCCTAGCAATCTCAACATTATTCTAGATTTGTATTTGTTATTCATCTTTTATATAGTCTTAGATATGTACAAACAATGTTTTTTTGAAACTCAAAATGAAGAGTGAATCTTACTTCTTTAATATCAAACCTGTACTTGTTTCTTTCCTGCATAAATATTCAATTCTGAGTTGAACTTGAGAGTTAAGCAAATATGGATTTCATTTTCAGCTAAAGTGCAGTTTTTTTCTTACCCATGCATATAGGAAGTTGAACACTGCAACAAAATATTCATTGCTGTTCCATGAATATTAAGGCATCCTTATTTCACAGAATTTCAGAATATATCTAGGGTTAATCAGTAAATACCACCAAAGTGTGCAGTTAGACTCTGGCTCTCCGAGCACTTCCTACCTCTCAAAGTCTCAAATTCTCAGACTGAGCCAAATAGTCAGAGCCAGAGTCCCTCATCCAGTCATGTACTTATGTTGAAAGGAAAGGAAAATACCATTCAATGTTATCTGGTAGTACTCCTAGCTGTTGTTCAATAGTTTTAAGGCTTGCTAATATTCTATTACTCTCAAGCAGTTTTGGAAACATTTTAAGATTTCTTTTTTATAATTTGTTTCTTGTTTGTTTGTAGTACTGGGGATTGAAGTTGGGGGTACTCTACGACCTAGCTACATCCCCAGCTCTTTGATTTATTTTTTTAGTTTGAAACCAGGATTTTGCTAAGTTGCCCAGCTGGCCTCTCCTGCCTTAACTTGCCAAGTTGCTGGGATTACAGGCATGCACCACTATGTCTGGCTCAGTTTTTTTTTAATCCATGAATCTTGTCACTTGAATTCAAAAAAGGTTTTCTCCAGAGCTTTGCAGAAATTGGTTCATAGGAAATGTCTATTGAGTAGGCTCTTCATCAAGGCTCTAAGCAACATCTGGCCTGCTTTTTCTTGAAAGTGCTCTGGCCACTCAAATTTTTAACCCAGCACCTGTAGTAACTCTTCCTTGCATGCTAAATAGCATCTGTGTATGAAACATATACCCACTGATTAATCGTAGGTTTTGTGAGAGTATTTATTATTTTTTTCCAGATATGATGGTGACACTTAAGAATTCAGCCATTATCCAAATCACATATTTCTGAACACAGAAAAATACATATTTCTAGTACCAGTCAATAAAGAAAATAAAAACAAGAAATACTCATATAACCTATGTACAAACAACTTTAATCAGGTATAATTTTTGACAGACTTAGAAATATTATTATTTGAAGCTAATGACCCCTAAGATTTTTATCAAACTTTTAATGTAATTTCAAAGTGAACAAACTTCTTATGATTTTACTCTTTATTTTGAAAGGTTGAAGCAGTTCCTCAACTACTAATCAGTTACCACCCAAAAGAAATTGTGCATGTGTTTTTATATTTTCACACAATTTTTATGTGTGTACAAATTGCAGATGTGCAGTACAAATTGCAAAATTTTTCTCTTGCTAGATTTTTAAGACCCATTCATGTTTTGTGCCATCTACAAAATGTTATGACCAAATAATGATTTGACAATACCATTATTTTAAATTATGTTAAAATTATCCCAAAATATTAGAAAATACTATTATATATATATATCCTTTTTATTGCATTTTAAAATTACAAAGAAATGTGCACTTAAAAAAAGTGTGTGACAGACTTTGAATTGGTAGTATCAGACATCTGAATTTAATTACAAGTATGATAAATCTAAAACAAAGAAGACATATATAATCCCATACATATGATAATGCTTAGTTTACATTTTAGATATCAGGTACATCTCTGTCCTAAAAGTATGGATAAAAATTTTGTACTTCTTATTCATGACATTTAATTCACCAAGCACCAAGGCAAAATGAACACTGACTCACCTCTTATTGAAGTAAATGCCTGTGACAAACATTTGTACAATATTATGTAAAAAACCAAGCAAATGAAATTACTCAATAAGCAAACTCAAATCAGTGTTTTAAAAAAATATAATCTTTGGTAATTTTCCTCTTTTAATGTTCTGACCTAGACAATAATGTACTATTTTGGACAAAGACTGTCATGCCATTTTCAATTTTGGACTAGAAATTGTCCTTATGGTATGATATGAGATATAAACAATAGCAATTTTTAAAAAGCAAAAATAAAAAGTTGAAAGAAAAAAATGACTTCCCCTTCTGCATGTGAGGACAGGGTCTTAAGAATCCCACTGACCTTCATATCCATGTCACTCCAGATTCATCTTCAGGCTGGTGGTCCTTTCATTGTCTGATTCTCCATGATCTCTATGGCTACAGAGAGACTATTGAATGTGAGGCCATCCTACTTGATACTTAGACCTTCATTTTTCTCAGCATTCTCTTGGAACAAAGAAGTTGCGGTCGGGGGGTGGGGGGCTTCAGATGCTCTCCCATTGTTTTTCTGTACCTGTTGCAGGTAGAGTGGTGCTTCATTGCTTGGTCTGTGTCAGTGCTGTGGGGTGCCCAGCAGAGGCAGAGGCCTTACTTGCACAATTTCCTTTCCTCTCCACAGTGGAAGTGGCTGTAACATTCTTGGCTAGGTCAGACGCTTTTACACAGTTTTTAAAACATTCTTGAGTGAACTCATCTGTGTTTAACAAACAGCCATTTGGGGGATCCATAGCTACCTTCATAAATTGTTTTCCACAGATGAAGCACAATGAAATAGAGCAACTTGAGTTTTTACCCAAGTACTACCTGTTAATAAATAGTTTCCATCAACAAAATGGACTTTTTGGTGTCCCCTATTACAGTAATGTGGTGAAATGGTTCCAAACCTTCTAATTCATTGTCATTACTTTATCAGAGTTGTCTTTAGGTTTAGGCTTAGAATCTTCCTCTTGCAGAAACTCACACTGAATTGAGTAATTCCTTCCAACTCTTTTTGACACCAGTGAGAGCATGCTTGCTCTGGTTGGTGCATAAGAGGTGGTTGGGGCAGATAAGTCAGAAAAAGACGTGCTTTCTGTGTTCAGTACAACTTGGGGCTCACCAGCTACCAATGGCTTCCTTTGTCTTGCAGTAAAAACTGAAAGTGGAATTAACCAAATGAACACAGACCTGCTGCTCACTGCTATTTGAGTGTTAAAGACCTATCATATTGCTATCTGGGCTACTCAGTCTCTGTCCATTCCTGTGAATGTGCATTGCCCAGTGTACAAAGTTCAAATGTTACTCTTTTTTAATCACTCCCTTACTTGGAGTTCTTAGTGACAGCTCAATAACATTCCTGGGATGTTATTGAAAACTTGGTTTGGACAGCTGTAGCCATTTAGAGTTTTCCATATTTAAAAGTATAAGGCATAAATAGTGGCCTCACAAAAATGTCTATATTCTAATCCTGGGAACCTGTGACTGTTATGTTACATGGCAAAAGGAACTTTGCAGAAGCTTGCGATGGGGAGGTTCTCCTGCAGTTCCTTTTAAGGCTTTAGGGACAATTAAAATAAAGATGTTAAAATGGGACATGATGGTTAAAAGCATGGACTCTGTAGCCAAACTACTGTGTGATTATGGATAATTTGTTTTTCTATGCCTCACTTTTCACCTCTGAAAAATAGAACTAAACTATTGTTGTGAGGATTAGATGAGAGGATTAGGACAGTACGTGGCACATCACAAATACTCACAAGTGTTAGCTATTTCTTATTTACATAGCAATTCCATGTGGAAGAACATTTCTTCTGATCTCTGTTCTAGATCTGAGAGCAGATGATTTAGCTGGAATAGCACAGTTTACACTGGATTGTGTGTAGTGATTTCTTTCTTATCCTTGTTAGTCTTCAGATTTTATGAATGTACTTGACTTGTTCTCATATTACACTATGAAATTGGATATGTTAATTCTTCACTTATAAATCTTCCTTTTAATGCATTGGCTCAATTTACAACTATCATGGTTTTATCTTTGATGCAAAAACATGCACCCTTTTTCATCTAACCTGGGAGCTATAGATGGAATGGTATTATTTTAGTATTTGATCTTCTTTTATGTTTATTATTTCTTCACTCATTGATATAGATTCTCTAGCCATTTGTTTACTAGAGCATGATAACCTCTAGAACTGGAAATTAAGTCATTCATTCAATAAAATATTTCTTCAACAAAGATCTGTTTATTCCTTGTGCATACTACAAAAGGAACAGTTCCCACACCTTTCAGGATGCTTATTGTGTAGTCAGCAAGACAGAGCCAAAAGCACATGATTATAATTAGATATGTGCACCAATGTCATAGGTTGGCAAACAGAAGGGCTGAGGGAGTTCAATAAATCTAGCCAGATTTAGGACTCACTGAGTATGTAGGAGTTGACCTGCAGAGAGAGAGCACATCATAGACCATTCTGAAACACCTTAAATAGGCACCTTTCTATGTAATCTATGATCTTAATTACAGTCAGCTTCCTTCATCATGGAGCACAATGTTTGACATTCTACCTTGAATTAAACAAGAAATTCAGACTTGCAATCACTGCCTCCATATTAAATTATTTGAAGCATAATGATTACATTAAACTTACTGTGTAATCTCAGGAAAAAAGATTGTTGGTAAGGAATGTAGCATCAGCCCTACCATTTCAACTGAAAGATCTAGATGATGACAGGTTATAAAATTGACTCACCCCAAAGTAACAACAAGTTTAATATCAACTTGGAAAAAAAATAATCTTAACATCAAAAAGACTTTGAAAGTTGCAAAGCAATCGTCTTTTGACTCTCAAAAAAAGGGTAGTAAAGAGGTAAGACATAAAAGAGGTAACATTCTTGGGGGTCTTGGGGGGTGGGGTAGGGTGGGTTCTTTTTTTTGTCTTTTTTGGAACTAGGCGTCGAATCCAGGATTTTGCAAATGCAAGGCAGACACTTTGCCACTGAGCTACATCCCAACCCAACATTCTTAATATATAAAGAAAAATTTTAATTCTAATAACCAAAGCAGAATACATGAGAGGAACAGACAACATGAGCGAGTGTGTGCACGTGCGAACACACACACACACACACACACACACACACACACACATACACACACACATTTAAAAATACCCGTTAAACATATAAAAAGATACTCAACTTTATTTTTAATAAAAAACCTAAATTAAAGCTACTGTTGGTGAGTCTTAGGGGAAATAGGTACTTATTAATCACTGGTGGGAATAGAAAAATGGTAGAGTTCCTTTGGAGGGAAATTGAGCATTCTCTAACAACATATAAGTACATATTTTTGCCTTAGCAATCCCATTCCTGAGAATTTACTCTGAAGGTGCACCCGCAAAATGCAGGAAAAAGAGGGGGAAACACTTGCATATATACCAGATTCTCTGTTGAGGTGTTTTTTATAATGATAAAAAGTTAGAAATAATGTAACTGCCATATGAAGATTGACTGAATAAACTATAATACATAGGATGGTGTAGAAAATAATTCAGAAAATCTCCATGAACTAATGAGTGATTTTTCAAAATATATTATTAGCAGAATTTATCAAGGTAGTTCACATTAGCAGATTAAGGGGAAAGATTTCATAATGTTGTCAACAATGCAGAAAAAGTTATCAGTTAAGTTTGAAATACAGCCTTGATTTTAAACAATTCTTGGCAAAGAACAGAAAAACATCCTTAACTTGATAAAACATGGCTACATGACATTTACAGCCCCAAATCATTTAATGATGAATTTGAACAAAACAAGAGTGTCTATTACTTCTTTTCATCAGAATTGTTTTGGAAGCCCTAGCTACTGCACTAGGATAAGAAAAATGAAATATAAAAGGGGGGATGTTCTTTATTTGCATATTTATGAATATATAGAGAATATGCAAAAAAACCTATTCATAACTCATTAATAAGATAATGCGGTTTCTGGATATAAAATCTGTACAGACAAATCAATTCTATCTCAAACAAGTAATAGTTGTTAGAAAATGAACTATTATAATATTTATAGTAGTATTAAATAATATCAAGGACCTTATTATAAATTCAATAAAAGAAATATAAGAATTTTATGTAGAAAATAAACCTTTGTTGAAAGAAGGAAAAGAATATCAAAAGGAAAAGGAAACTGGAGTAATCTTGAAATTAGGGAAAAAGATGGAAGAGTGACTTAATAATTGTTATGGTTGGTGAGATGTTGAATTGTACGTTCTCTTTTACTTTTTTCATTTCTCTTGATTGAATTGTTTATGAGAATGCATTTTATAAAAACAGTGAAGTCATTATTCTTTTTTTCATTTGTTCATAATAGTTATTCTTGACATTAGATTCATTTGGACTAATAATAAATGCATGGAATATAATTTGCTCCAATTCAGTCCCTTCACCCTCCCCATCCTCCCTCCCACTGTTCCCTTTGATCCACTTTACTGATCTATTTATTTACATTTTTTAAAATTAGTATCTTATAGATATTCAAAGTGATGAGTTTCATTATAGTATATTCACATATGTGCATTGGAAAGTTAGTTTGGGTTCATTCCACAGTTTTTCCCTACCCACTCCCCATTCCCTTCTTTTTCTTTTATTGATTTTATTTTTTTTTAAATACAGGACAATGGAGTGTATTACAATTTTTATTACACATATAGAGCACAATTTTTTATATCTTTGTATAAAGCATATTCACGCCAATTCACGTTATACATGTACTTGTTTTTTTTTTTGCATTACAATTCTTATTACACATATATACCACAATTTTTCATATCTCTGTTTGTATATAAAGTAGGTTGACAGCCAATTTGTGTCTTCAGACATGTACTTTGGATAATGATGTCAATCACATTCATTCCACATTCATTAGGAGGCTAATCCCCTGCCTCCTCCCTTTCCCTCACTCCCCTCTTCCCTATCTAGAATCCATCTATTCATCCCATGTTCCTCCTCCCTACCCTATTATGAGTCAGCCTCCTTATATCAGAGAAAACATTTGGCATTTGTTTTTTGGGGATTGGCTAACTTCACTTAGCATTATCTTCTCCAATGCCATCCATTTACCTGCAAATGCCATGATTTTATTCTCTTTTTAAAAAGTTCATTGTGTATATATGCCACATTTTTAAAAATCCATTCATCCACTGAAGGGCATGTAGGTTGGCTCCACAGTTTAGCTATTGTGAATAGTGCTGCTATAAACATTGATGTGGCTGTGTCCCTGTAGTATGTTGTTTTTAAGTCCTTTGAGTATAGTCCAAGAAGAGCAATAGCTCGGTCAAATGGTGGTTCCATTCCCAGATTTCCAAAGAATCTCCATACTGCTTTCCAGATTGGCTACACCAATTTGCAGTCCCACCAGCAATGTATGAGTGTACCTTTTTCCCCACATTCTTGCCAACACTTATTGTTGTTTGTCTTCATAATAGCTGCCATTCCGATTAGAGTTGTATCTTAGTTTTGATTTGCATTTCTCTGATTGCTAGAGATGTTGAAAATTTTTTCATATATTTGTTGATTGATTGTATATCCTCTCCTGAGAAGTGTTTGTTCAAGTCCTTGGCCCATTTTTTGATTGGGTTACTTGTTTTTTCAGTGCTTAGATTTTGAGTTCTTTATATACCCTAGAGATTAGTGCTCTATCTGATGTGTGAGGGGTAAAGATTTTGTCCCAGGATGTAGGCTCTCTGTTCACCTCATGGATTGTTTCTTTTGCTGAGAGAAAACTTTTTAGCTTGAATCCATCCCATTTATTGATTCCTGGTTTTAATTCTTGTGCCATAGGAGTCTTATTAAGGAAGTTAGGGCCTAACCCATATGATGAAGATTAGGGCCTACCTTTTTCTTCTGTTAGACACAGAGTCTCTGGCTTAATTCCTAGGTCCTTGATCCATTTTAAGTTAAGTTTTGTGCATGGTGAGAGTTATGAGTTTAATTTCATTTTGTTGCATATGGATTTCCAGTTTTCCCAGCACCATTTGTTGAAAACGCTACCTTTTCTCCAGTGCATGTTTTTGGCACCTTTTTCTAAAATAAGCTGATTGTAATTTTGTGGGTTAGTCTCTGTGTCCTCTATTCTGTACCATTGGTCTACCAGTCTGTTTTAGTGCCAATACCATGCTGTTTTTGTTACTATTGCTCTGTAGTATAGTTTAAGGTCTCATATAGTTATACTCCCTGCTTCACTCTTCTTGCTAAGGATTTCTTTAGCTATTCTTGATCTCTTATTTTTCCAGATGAATTTCATGATTGCTTTTTCTATTTTTATGAGGAATGCCATTGAGATTTTGTTTGGAATTGCATTAAATCTATATAGTGCTTTTGGTAGTATGGTCATTTTGATAATAGTAATTCTGCCTATCCCAAGAGCGAGGTAGATCTTTCCAGAAATAGTAAATGAATTCAGCAAAGGAGCATGATATAAATCAACACCCATAAATCAAAGGCACTTCTGTATATCAGTGACAAAGCCTCTGAGAAGGAAATGAGGAAAACTTCCCCATTTACAGTAACCTCAAAAAAAAAAAATAAGATACTTGAGAATCAACGAAAGAAGTCAAAGATCTATACAATGAAAACTACAGAACCCTAAAGAGAGAAATCAAAGAAGATCTTAGAATATGGAAAGATCTACACATTCCTTTCTTAAAAGGAGAAAGGGAGGAAGAGTGAGGGAGAGGGGGAAGGTGGGCAGGGTCAGATCAGAATATGATAGCCCAAAGGGTGGGGTTTTGGCCTGCTGAGAACTTCTAACTGAAGGAGATTGGAATCCCGAAAGCAACCCCAGCAGCAAAGCCTCTGCCCTCCTCCTGCCCTCCTGTCCTTCACCCTTCTCTCCCAAAGCCTTCTCTCATAAAACCTAGAAAGCTCTCTCTCTCTCTCTCTCTCTCTCTCTCTCTCTCTCTCTCTCTCTCTCTCTCTCTCCTCTACCCTCCCTGCTATTCCCTTCCTGTCCCCTTACCCTCCCTTATGCCCTCCCTTAAAAACCCTCATTTCAGACAGGACCTGCCTTAGGTCCAGAAGGAAAGAAGGCTATACAGAGAGGCCAAGAAGAATCTGACCAGACAGGGCTTGCTAGGATCTTGGCAGCCTTTTACCATTAGCTCACACCCCCTTTCCAGTCATTTCTACATGGCCATCCATTCTTCATGGAACATAAACATAAAAACAGGAGTTTTCCCTGGATCTGTAGGTCTTTATTTCTGAAGGCTTTTAGGTCAAATAAAGTTCTATTAAATAAATGTTATGATTTTTAAAATGTAAAGATATATACTAGTTCATAAATTAGAAGAAGCAATTTATATAGATAGACTCTTTCTGAAACTCATCTGAATTTTTATTGCAGTTCCTGGACCTTTTATACAGCTATAGAATTAAGATACTGTATTAGTGATAAGAGGATAAACAGTTCAGTAAGACAGAAAACTCAGAAAGTGATTGCCACATGATTTATGATTGAGGTGGGACCGCAGATCAGTGGTGGAAAATGTCAGTCTTTTTAATAAGTAGTGCTGAGACAATTGAGTATTTATGTGAAATTGAATGAAATTAAAGCTCCTACTATACACCATAGACAATAATTCTGTGTGACATATAGAATTAAGTGTGTGGGGCTGGGAATGTGGCTCAAGCAGTAGCATGCTCGCCTGGCATGCGTGTGGCCCGGGTTCGATCCTCAGCGCCACATACAGACAAAGATGTTGTGTCCGCCAAATACTAAAAAATAAATATTAAAACTCTCTCTCTCTCTCTCCCAATCTCTCACTCTCTCTCACTCTTTCTTAAAAAAAAAAGAATTAAGTGTGAATGGCAAAACAATAAAATGCTTTCAAGATAATACCTTTATGATTTTGGAGTGGGGTAAGTTTTCTTAAATATAACATAAAAAGCACTGATTGTAAAGGAAGATATTAAGAAATTTGATATTACTAGCAGTAAGTATTTATCATAATCAGAAGACACCATGGCAGACAAAAGTCAATCTTAACATTCAAAACTAATACTTGGTGTTAGAAGTTAGCAACGGTTGCTATCTTTTGGAAGAGTGCATTGGATAGGGTGTGGGGAAGGACACTCCCAGGAGGCTGATCATATCTTTCCTAGATCTGATGCTAGTTATACAGGTGTATTCACTTTGTGAAAGTTCAGCAAACTGTGCTAACAATTTGTACATTTTAAAATGTATACGCTCTACTTTAACAAAAAGACTTTATAAAAGAAAACTACTAAGAAGCTATTTGTAAAACATTTGTCCAGCAAAATAATAGAGACCTCCTACAGCTCAATAAGATAGACATCTCAATAAAAAATCGAGCAAAATATTTGAACACACTTCAGAAAAGAGGAAATCATTTATTTGATTTATTTGAAAAGGTGCGCAACCTTATTAATCTTCAGAGGAATGCAAATTAAAATGATTGATCTCTTTATACCAAAATTGGCTAACATGAAGAATCTGAGAAAACAGTACCTAATGAGGAAGCGGAGCAATGGGAACACTACTGCACTTGGGCTAGGAATAAAAATTGGCACAACCACCTTGGGAAATGGATTGTCGTTACATAGTAGGTATGGAGGTTGCTGCAGTCTCTGGCTGGGCACAAAATCACGAGCCACCACACAGCTTGTAGATTCAAACAGCAATTCTTTATTCCCGATCTCACACCGGCCATCTACAAACACGTTCTGGGGGAATCCAGGTTCTCTGCCCAAATCCACCACTCCACTGGGCTTCTGTCTCCCAAATATACTGTCTGACCCTAAGAACTCAAGAGGAACTCAGGCAGCAGGATATGCCCTATTCTAAAGTGGGAACACCCTAATCTCCTATTATGCTAAACTGGGGACACCTTAAACACGGATCTGCCCTGGTCCTTGAGCAAGGTCACCTTTCAGGAGTCCTTCCACTAGACAGCATGGGAGTAACTGGCAAGAAAATTGTCATACATCCTTGGCTGATGGCTCCCAGCATCTCCCCCCTTCTGATTAATTAAACAACAAGTAATGTGGCTTAAGGACCATGCCTGGTAGGTTGTCCAGTTCAACATATGGTTCTTACCCGTCATTGGAAAACTGACCTTTAGGCGTCAGCCTTCTGTCTTAGGTTGATACCACTGCAACTGGATCATACCTGTCACTGACTACTGGTCCAGCATACAGCCATACTTGTGGATAGGTCTATGCACCAGTGGGGGGGTGAGGTTCTTTGCCTCACCTCTGTTGGCCCCCAAATTTGGCCTTGGTGCCAGTGGGGGAGTGAGGTTAATGTGGCTTAAGGAGGTTAATGTGCCTGGTAGGTTGTCCAATTCAACATATGGTTTTTACCCGTCATCGGAAAACTGACCTTTAGGCAACTGACCTTTAGGCGTCAGCCTCCTGTCTTAGGTTGATACCACTGAAATTGGATCATACCCATCACTGACTACCGGTCCAGCATATAGCCATTGGCCCCCAAATTTTAGACCATCACTAGCAGAAGGGAGGAGGATACAGAAATGCCACGACACCAAGCCAATTGACAGTTCCTTTGGAAAAATTGCATCATTGGTGACACCATCAGCAAAGATCACTGGTGACACCATCAGCAAAGATATGCCAGCATTACCATAATTTGCTGCACTAAACGTAGTTACATAGTCCAGGCAAGTTCTGTAAGCAGTTCAAAGGGGAGGAATCTATCAATCTGTCCATCTCTTCCCAAAGTCCGTTTCCTCCCAAAGTAAGTTGACTCCTTGATTGAGCATACTTGTTGAGTTATATTCATTGGGATGAAGATAGAAATTCTGGCAATGATGCTAAAAAGACATTAACCTGAAAAGAATTATTAAATATAATGAAAAGGAAAGGTGAAAGTAAACAAACAGATCTGTTAACCTCCTTAAAAAACAATCCTTAACAGCTGTTTACCTGATTTAAATTAGTAAACAAGCAGATCTGTTAACCACCTTTAAAAACAATCCTTAACAGCTGTTTACCTAATTTAAATTAAGCCATTTAAATCACGTGAATAAAAAAAAAATTCGGATCCATTTTCTCATGAGCGCTCCTCATATATGAAATACGCACACACAGACATACAACACAAAACACAAATGTGCAAACAAACGTACAACACATAAGATAATAATAAAGGCCTTGTAGCTTTACCTAGGTGAAATCTCCATTGCAATGTTTAAAAACTCTATAGAGTTTACTTGTTGTTTAATTAATCAAAAGGGGGAACACCCTAATCTCCTATTATGCTAAACCACCCTATTCTAAAGGGGGAACACCCTAAACACAGATCCTGCCCTGGTCCTTGAGCAAGGTCACCTTTCAGAAGTCCTTCCACTTGACAGCATGGGAGTAAGCTGGCAAGGAATTTGTCATACCTACTTGGCTGATGGCTCCCAGCAATCTCTCTTTGACAAAATGTTACATTCTTGAACATATTGCTACATTGTTAAAATATAAGTCATTGGCAACCAGTGCTGGGTGCTGAGTGCCTTTTTTTAAAATTTTTAATTTGTTTGAATTAGTTATACACGACTGTAGAATGCACTTATGCATTTTGACATATCAAACATAGCTGGGGTATCATTTCTCATGTTTCTGTTTGTACATGTTGTAGAATCACATTGGTCATGCAGATATATATATATATATATATATATATATATATATATATATATATATATATATATATACACACACACACACACACACACACACACACACACACACACACATTAGGTAATAATGTCTGTTTCATTCAACTATCCTTCCTGTCCCCTCCCCTCCCCTCCCTTCTCTCCCCTCTACCGAATCTGAAGTAGCTCTATTTTTCCCTAATGCTCCCCCCCACATTGTGAATCAGCATCCACATATTAGAGCTGTCTTTTGAAAGAGTATCCTGCATGTTCAGTTGCAGAAGCACCTAGAATATTTCATGATAGTCCCATCTGCAGATGTACTGATTCCACGGCACAGCACCAGGAGTGATGGAACAGCATGGTTCTATTTATTCAGTCCACAAAGAGCTATTTAGGGTCTCTCCTATTAGACAGAGTGATGTGTCCTATGCACAGGAGTGTAATGGGTCCCAGGTGTGCACAAGAGTACACATATTTCACCAGTATATCTGCTTCCCCCTGCATTACCAAAGTGATTTTAGGCTGTAAATACCCCATAGTTTCTTCTCCTATCAGGAGTGTGCACCACAAGAACTGAAGGCCAGTGTGTCCCATCAGGAATTATCACCAACATTCCACAAAGGTTTACATCCACCTCTCGGGCCTTTGCAATCTGATTATTCCACCGTCTTTCATGACACCACCACGCACTGAGTATGCAAGACACTTACTCTTTGGTAAAAGGAATAAGAGGAAGTATTTTATTAGTTGAGACAGTCTTTGTACTTGTTCATGAGGGTTTTTTTTATGGTAATTGGATACATGGATACAATGTGCCATAATCTCATGAGACTAATAAGTATTTCCATCTCTTAAAATGTTAATCAGTTTGATATGTTAAGAAATCTGTGCTTTTATTTTCTGACATTTTTAAGTACATCACCAATTGTTTTGAAAAACAACTGTAGCGTACTGTGCTATAGAAAAACCAGAAGTAATTCCCCTCTGACACTGTGTTTTGCTGCCCCTTTGTTAAGGTTCTTTGGGCCCCACACCTCCTGCCCTCTCCATGATCTAATAACCACTCTCCCATGACATTCTTCCACAAAGCTGATTTTTGAGAGTCCATAAGTGAGTAGGAGCATTTTATGTGCCCTTCTGTGTCTGTCCGACATCAGTTAATACACTGAACTCCAGTTCCACTCGTGATGTTTAGATAGCCATGAAATGTCAGGATTCCAATTTTTGTAGGGCTCAGTAATATTCCACAGTTCATGTAGACTCCAATATCTTCATCCACTAGTGGGCATCTAGATAGATTCTGTGTTATGAACTTCCTCCTGTTGCTTTGTTAATTTTTTTCTTATTTTGTGGAATTTTTGTTGTTCTTCTTATCACCTATTAGCATATTGGTAGTTTTCTTTCATGATTTTCTTTTCCTTTTCTTTTGTATATTTGTTAATCTAGTGAGCTTCGTGCATACTTATGTGCTCATAATATAAATCATCAGCCCTTTGTTACTAGTGTACTATTCCCTTAAGAATTACTTTTAAGGCTGGTCTGGTGAAGGATGAATTCCCTCTGTGTCTGCTTACCTGGGAAACACTTATTTCTCTTCACATCTGAAAGGTAGTTTTGCTGGGTATAAATACTCCTGATTAGCAGGTGTTTTTCTTTCAGAGCATCCTATTCTCTTCTGGTCTGTAATGTGTCTACTATAAAATCTGTAAGTCTAGTGGAAAGTGCCTTATGTGTAACATGACAGTTTTCAGGTTTCTCTTTCTTTGATATTTTAACTATAATATATCTTGACGTAGACCCTTTGAGTTGATTTTGATTGTGGTCTTTTGATGTTCCTCTTCCAGAATTTCCCTCTCTTTGAAGATTTCTAAAATCTTTAAGTTCCTATTTGGTGAAGTAGGTTTTCAGTGCCTTTCTTCTTTCCTTCATCTTTTGAAATTCCCATATTTGTTTGCATAGTAGTGTCCCATAAGTCTCCTACATTTTCAGTTTCTTCTTGTCGGACTGGGTTCATTTTTGTGTGTGTGATGGCATTAATTCAAAAAAGGTCTGCCTTCAAGTTCAGAAATTCTCTTTACTATGTGTTGGGGAAGCTCTATCGTGTTGCGTGTCTTTTATTTCATTAAAGTTTACAGCGTCAGGTCTGTCTTTATGTTGGTGCATTATACAGAATGGCAAGATTCATTATGCCATCTTCGTACATGCACAAAACAAAATTTAATCAATTTCCTTCCTCTCTTCCCATTCCTTTCTTCTGCCCTACCCAATTTGATTGCTCTACTCTACCGATCTCTCTTCTGTTAATAGTAGTAATGCATCATAATCATGCACATCTGTCAGTCAGACTCACTGGGGTGTAACACTCCATTGCATATCTATACCATAGGATCTTTACCCATTTGTCTGTTGCTATGTACATAGCCTGATCCCATAACTGAGTTATTGTGAATTGCACTTCAACCACAGGTTTCAGATTGGCTTATTGTTGCGTATTTATCATTTCTAACTGTTTGGTGAGTTTCTTATTTATATCATGAATCGTTTTTTTCTCATTTATTTGTACTCTCTGTATTCTCTTACATCTCGTTGAGATTCCTTAGGATCATTATTGTGAATTCTCGTTTTCAGTTGTTGCATAGATTTCCTTCCAGTTGAGATCTAGGTGTGGAGAATGTGTCTTCCTTTTATTCCACGTGTTCTTATGCTGATCTGCACATCTGGTATAGCATTTGCCTCCGCTAGTTTATGGAGTAGCTTTTTGAGGCAAAGATCTCTTTGGTGAGATGGGATTCAGGGAGTCAAATGAGTGGGTGCTTTGTCTTCCGTTATAGCTGAGCTCAAAACTTTCCGCCTCTGTGATTTCTTCACCTTCGGTTGACGTCAGCAGTATCTGCAGGTGCCTTAGCCGTCTAGACTGCAGTAGTTTGTGAAGGCAGTCGTTCAACCTTGCAGTGGATATAGATTTCCAAAGGTGCCGGTTCTCACGGTCCAGAGGATTGACCACAGATGTCCCTGAGCTCTTGTGGCAGCTGTTGCCACAGTCTTAGTCATGTGATACGTAGAGAGGACATCCTTTGGTACCTCAGGGCCAGCATAGATGCTACCAAGTATCTTGGATATAGAAACTATATCCCTGGAGCCATAGGTGGTGAAGAGACCTTGTGCACGACCCTCTGGATGAATGTGGGAGATGCTTCTGCCTTTGGCAACAGCAGCCGTAATACCGGAGCCACAAGATGGAATGAGACTTTCTTCAGGTCCTCAGCCTGAGCACAGATGATCTTCTCAAGTCTGGCACCACCACCAGCCATCCTGGATTTTATGTTGTGAGATGCAAATGAAAATAGGACCTTCTTTTAAATTCTGTGGGGTTATTTTAAGTGTTTCTGGTGGGCAGACACAACTGTCTGTCCTGGTGGACAGACAGACACAACTGAATCCAGGACTTTGTACCAGGAGCTGCAGTCCCAAGGGCATTGGCTTGGAAAGGGACGGAGCAAGCACAGGTGGCCTTGATGTTTGGGGGAACTGGTAGCTGCGTTTATGAAAAAGTGTGTTGTGGTTGGGACCTTCTTCAGGTCCTATTGGATGGTCTTGGTTGATGCCAGTCTTTTGGCACCAACAGTTACTGCTCCCAGGCCCTGGGGTGGGGAAGAGAACGTCCCAGATTCCCACAATGCAAATGCAGCTACAGCAAAGGCAGGTGCTGATCCCTACACTGGCTGAGGGGGCTGTTTTCTGCCTGGTGGAGGGCACACGGCCGCAAGTCTTTTGGCTGCATCAGGAGCCCAGGTGCCAGCCCCAAGGACAGATGGTGTGTAATGTGACTATAGCTTGGGTTCTCAGGGTGGGGGAGGCCCACCCCCTTGCTTGCTCTTTGGAGCAGAGCAGACCTTCTGAATCCAGCCAGTTCTGCAAACTGGACTTACAAACCTGTGGTGGAATTCCCTGCCATTAGGACTGCATGTTGGCCCCTTCCCACTCTCCTGGTCCGGCCATGTGGGGTCCCTCCACCAGGGAGCTGGGGTTGAGGTCCCTATGTGCTTTACTCTTTTCCAATACTCCATGATGCATAGGGTTCCCCTCGCTTCTTGGGTTCTCCCTCAATCTCTGATCTCAAAGTACCATTTGGGCTTTATTGTTCTGGTCCTTCCCTGTGGCCCCACGGAGAGCCATGTGGCTCTGATCTGCCATCTTGGATTCTCCTCCCCCACCAAAGCAATCCGTATGTGAAGTTTCTAGATGGAATGAAATCGGCCAAATTATGTTACCTATACCTATGAATGTACCTAGACTAACTTTCACCTTTATATTTATATAGCCCTAAGTTTTTATTTTTTTGTTCTACAGTTGCAGAGCATTGCCTACTGTCAAAAAATAATTAGGTTAACTGGGGATGAACATTCTCTAATGGTAAAATTGCCAGATTGCAATCATGGGTGAGCCCCAGTTTCTATTCTTGGAAGCACTGGATAATGCCAAGCCTAAGTTTCTGTAAGTCTTTTTAACAGTGTTCACTTTTGTTCTCTTAATTATAAAAAAGTTCAATTTAACACATATTTTGATCCCTTAATAGCAAATTAATATATGAGGGACATGGGAGACCCAAAAACTAATAAGATGAACTAAAGGACTTAAAAGACTCAGAGCTTAATGGGAAAGGCATTATAAAAATAATTGTTTTTATTAAATATATAGAATTTACAGAATTTAAATAGTAGCAACTACTTTCTGATGGTGAGCTCACAGATAATTTGCCTAAATGTAGTGGTTAAGGCCGTATTTAGAAGATATGGAAAATGATAAGACAGTGACAGACATTCAGGAGAGGATCTAGGTAGAAGAAAGAGTGGGAAATTGTCAAGTGCAAAGAAAATTGTGGTAGTTTAGAAAGTAAAGAAAGATATTCTGGAAGTAAACTGTGATTCTTTGAAGACTAAGATAAGACTTTAAATTTTATTCTCTAAGCAATGGGTAGGCAGTGAATGTTTTAATGAACAGATCCAGATGATTATCAACTGCAGGTTTGTTGTGAAAAACCAGCCTCTACCTCAGAGCAAAGCCTGTCCAAGGAAGGGACATGACCTTAGTCCTTGGAAAAAACCCACAGAGCACTCCTAAGCACATTCCCACCCTGCTAAGTTGTTTATCTACAAATAACAGGAAAGATCTGCTGCACCAGGTGTCCTTGACTCAGTCAGGCTAGGTGGGGATTCATAGCAGCCCCCTAGCAGCCACCAATCAGCATGAGACAGGGAAATACCTGGGGTGTCAGATGACACTCCCAGTAGTTTATGGTGGTTGATAACAAGTTGGAAAACCATGTAATTCAGCACATACACTCCTCTTGGCTCAAACCAATCAGTTCAAATAAATACTTCTTTTGTACTGACCAATCACCCCTACCCAACTTGTTCCTGCCAGTGAATGTGCTAATTATGTTTTAGAGTTGTTATTTGATTTTCCTGTCATGTGTGATTATTTGCTATGATGTAAGTGAAGTCCCTGCCCTCCCCCAAAGAATGTATAAAACTGTTGCAAACCCTGGGCTCGGGGCCCCTCAGCATCACCAGTTGCTGTGTATGTGCACGGAGGACCAAGATAGCTTGCAATAAACACCTCTTTGTTGCTTACATCGATCTTGGGTCTCTGGTGGTCTTTGGGGGTCCCAAATTTGAGCATAACAATTGCTATTAAAAGATGTCAGAAGACTATCTCTACCAGTGGCTCTGTGTATGATGAGATTAAAGATTAGTTAGTTTAGATTTACAGTTCTAAACTTAGACAATGGCAATGAGTGATTAAATATAAGATAGTATATACTAAATATATCTCTGTCTATAAAGATGTATATATAGTTGGTATATATAGGTATATAAGAGTTGCCAAAATCTAGGGATAGAGAAAAGACAGTATTAATTTTTCAATTTAGGTAGAAGCTTTTTAATAAAATTTTGCAATCTATTTTGCAAATCCATCCAAAACTCTTCAAAATCAAGGCTTTCATGTCATCACATCATTATAAATAGTACTGTTAACTCATTCAAGTTACAATATGGAATTTTTTGAAATAGTTTTTCCAGTCTAAGCATTATCAACTCATTTAATTCAACACTTCTGCAAAAGAGTCTCAGGCTTCATTTTGGCCAAATATAAAATGCCACTCTGACATTATTAGGAAACTTGAGTCATCATGTTTTTACTGAGTGAGAAACAATTTGATAAATTTCTGGGACTTTTGTTGAGAGCCACAGCCCAGTCAGAATGATGCCTGGCATTTGCCAGAGGGAATGGTTGAAAGGTGAAGCCAGCGAACCATTGAGATGGTGATTTGAGTTAAGCTTTATATAATTGCTTTGATGCTGGATTGATTGTATTGCATATTTGACCTTTACTGGCGAGCAATAGGGTGGCTCTTGATGTACACACATCCATTTGGCTGCCCACAAATAAAATAAAAATAGAAATACAATGTAAAGAGAGAAGAATTTTATTTTATTTGAAGAAAATTTATTGAAATGTAAAAGAATAAGGCATTGAGTCCTTCAGTAATATGAAAAATTCAATTTCTAAGACTGTAGCCATGGGAAAAGTCCTTTTTAAAAAAAAAAAAAAAACACAATCTCTTTCCTGATAATGCCTGATTCTTCTGTATAGAGCATTCGTATCTACATATTATTGTTGAGTCACTGTTAGCTATGATTTTATTTATACCCAACTTTTACCATTCAGTCATTAAGGTGTTAACTTTGTCTTTTTATATTGTACACAGTGGTTAGGAAAACTATCAAAGTCAGAGAAACAGAGGAATTTTAAGGTGCTCAGGAGGTTTATGTTAACCTGCTTGCCAGAAAAACCACTTGTGATACCCCTGGCTCTCTAGTCTCTTATTTATCCTTAAAAATGCACAGTGAACTCTGTACTTTCCAAAGCACTCCATCTCATATTTCAAAGGGTCTCTGGGTTAGAAAGTTCCTTAAATTGAGATGGAAGTTGCCTCATCTTAGCTCCTCAGCACTGGCACTTTGCTTTTTTTGAAAAACAGAAAAGCCTAATCCTTCTTACACATAACAGACTTTCAAATATTTGAGTTCTACTGCATTGTCTTATAAGAAAAGTACATATGAGTGGGATAAACTGTTAGGTGTATTGTTTGTGTTCTTTGTCCATTGATTAATTTGCTTTATTGCTAGAAAACCTCAGAAAATTGAGACTCACTGTTTGTTAGACATTCTTATTAGTTATTTCCCACTGAAATGTTTTCTTATCACCAGTTGACTTATTTTTTAATAAAGTCTTTTTTTAAATATGTTCAAATAAAGGCATGAGAGTGACCTTATGGGAACTGAATATATAAGAGTTAAGTTAGTATTCAGTACCTTAAATTTTAGTTTTCTATTATTTAATATAATATCTACATTATATTATAGAAATTTATCCACTCTTTTAAGCTTATTAAGTTTATCTACTAATGTTATGAGATTTGCATAAGTATTTTCCAGTTATTGCTAATCATGTCTAAACAGAAGAATGGGGAAGATAAATGCAAAGAGATTGAATCACTTCAGTATTTCTAATTTAACCACTATGGAAAATGGTGATACCTCCAAAAATCAAACATGCAATATCCATAGCATCTAGCAATTCCATATCTGAGTGTAGACCCCAAAGACATGAAATCAAGGTCTTGATCAGTATTTGAACACACATTATTTGCAACAGCCAAAAGGTGGGAGCAGCCCCAGTGTTCATTTTCAGATAAATGGATAAGTAAAATGTGATATAAAAACATAGTGAAATATTATTCAGTTTAAAAGGGGAAAAATTATGACCAATACCATAATGTTGATATGCCTTATTGTAATGGAGGAAGAGCCCACCAAGAGACTGACTCATGCAACAGCAAAAGGGGGTTATTGGGGATCCAGTGCGCTGGGGCTCCGTGCTCACTCAACAAGGGAGAGTGGCCCAGAGCCCCGAGCAGGGGTCGAGCAGTGCTTAAGTCCACTTTTTGGGGAGGGCGGGGGTTTGCATACATCAGAGCAAATCATCATGAGGCACGGGAAAATCAAACAACAACTCTCAAACATGATTAGCACATTCAGTGGTGGGAACAGATAGGGATGGACTGATAGGTGAGTCCTAAGGAGGGGGGATACATTCAAACTGATTAGTTTGGGCCCTGAGGTGCCTACGTGCCAAGATGCACAGGGTCCTAGGTTATTAAACAACTAAATGGTCAGGGGGAATATCTACTGGGCAGTCCGAGGAATTGTTTCTAACAGCCACAGGAACTTCAGTTTTGGGGTGTAGCATAGAAACTTAACAATACCTGGTCTTTTACATTTTAACTCGGGCTTTGCAGCTTAGAAACTTTACCCTTTCATTATGATAAGATAAGTAAAGCAAACCAGCCACAAAGTATGATATTGTGTTATGTGATTCCTCTTATAGGTGCTTCCTAGCAAAATCACATTTCAAGAGAGGAAAAATAGAACAGTGAGGGCCAAAGAATGAAGGGAGGAGACATTGGAATGGGGAGTGTTTGATAGGTAAAGTGTTTGACTTTCAGATGATGAAAATGTTCTGGAGATGGATGGTGTTTGTGGTTGTATAACAATGTAATGTGTTTATGTACATAGTGCCACAAAACTAATAACTTAAATTGGATAAAATTGTACATTTTATGTAAAATATCTTTTATTGGAATTTTTAAAATGAGAGAGTTAATTGTTCATTCCTATGAAAAAATAAAGGGGAGTAATGAGAGTAAGAAAGTTCTGATGAAAAAAATGTGTTATATAAGTCACATTCATCAACTGTAACATGAATTATACTACAGTTGATCTGAGTCATGTCTTAATCTTGTGATACATGGAGCATTAGAAGATGTAGTTGGCCAAGAAGAGAAATCAATAAAATTTAAAGTTGTGGGCCTGGTCAATACACAATCTTAATGAATCTAATTAATGAGTTTGGAAAGGTTGCTTTGAACATTCTAAGAAAGGTTTATCTTTATCATGCAATAGGTTCCTCTGTTACTTTGCAACTCTAAATGCACTTCAATAAGCCATACCACCACCTCACCAGCTCATAAATATTATCTATAGTTTCTATCTAACTTTCTTTTGATATATTTTGTTTTCTCCTAAGCAGGTATTGCCTTTATCCTGAGATTCTACACACTAAAGTAAAATTAGATTGATTCTATTAGGGATAATTTAAAAAGTGATATCTTTGAAACAGTTTCATTCAATGAGATTCTCTTAGATGAATGTCAGAAACCTCACTTTTTTCTATCAGTGATGTGCAGTTTGCTGTAGGGTTTTATATTTTTCTGAAACTGATGACTTGATTGCTTTGGGGAAGTTCAGATGCAGATTTTACCTTGAAGAGTCAAAAATCATTGCTAAATGATGGGTCAATTGTAATGGGATTAAGGATTTTTTCCACCCTTTTTATATTAATTACCCATCCATAAAGGAAGAAACTAATCACCCTGACCCTGACTAATGCTCTGTAGGTTTTTTATATCATTTGATGAAACTATTACAAAAGATAAAGGTAGAAAAATTATTTTCTACTTTAGATATGCATATAACATGAGGGTTAGCAGGATTTGAGTTTCTGAGACTAAATGAATATGAAGTAATGAAATTCCACCCCACGTAGAGAAGCAACACTTAAGTTATCTTTGATGTTAAAAATAAGTGTGACATGTGTGTTCCTAATACCAAAGTCTTTCTGCCCCTTCTTTAGACTTTGTAGGCATAAAGCTGTGGCCACTTGAACTTTGTCTGATTATAAGCAGAGTCAGGACAATAATGAGCTTATCCATGGAAGTCTGTCCTGCTTGGAGATAACAGGTTTTAAAAAATTGGATCTGCCTGTATTTTGAATATAACATGAATATTTGTTCATGTGTAGTAACCCACTTCTATAGAAAAGAAAATTGCTTTATTTTTTTCAGTTATTCCCTTTATAAAAACAACCCTCTATAAAATCACCTGGGGAGGAAATATTCCAGTAACAACTGCTGGCATAGAGAGAGTTAAGTTCTTCTCTATGGACACAACCTAGCAGCCATCTGCATTTAAAGTAGGTTGTGTTAAATGCTGATGAAAATGCAGAGAAAGGAAACTCAGGTGGTTGGTGGAACTGGAAAGTAGTATTGCCATTATGGAAAAAGAATGGAGGTTCCTCAAAAATTAAAAATAGAGCTTTTATGTGATTAAAATTTCTCAATTCTGAGGACATATCTAAAGGAAGTAAAATCACTATGTCAGTGATGCCTGCCCTCCTGTATATATGGAGCACTATTTACAGTAGCCAAAATATAAACCCACCAAGGATGCTCATTAAGAAGTGAATGGAAAAAGAAACCATAGTACCAAAGTTACCTAAAGCAAACATTGTGCTTACCATAAAAAGTGGAAAGAAGATCAAGTCTTTTAAATTTCATATAATACTGTCATATGTATATTATACTGTCTTCTAATAGAAACAGAAAAAACACAATCATCACATGAAACTTTAGTGTATTATACTTATTCTTCCATGGATGAAATAGACCACACAAAGGAAATGTAGAGGCAGGAAAGGCAGATAATTTGATTATTGAATTTATTAGAAAAGTCCTAAAATGTAGAATTTTATATACTAAACATGCAATATACTTCATACTTGCTCTTGATTATTTAACATTAGGGACACAAATAATCTGTATTAATGTACAGAAATAAGCCTGTATATATATAGTTTGATGCAATCTGAGATGATAACAAACATAAATTACTTTCATAAATAAATAGGGAGAACAAATTTTTTTCCATATATACCGATTAAACAGTAGATGTATGTACTTTGATTAATTAATATTTCAGGGTTTAAATTAAACTCTTTGCTTAGAATGCCCAACCAAATGTGACTTGAAAAATACTTATGGATTTTCTTGAATTTCCATAATTGATTATTTTTAAGATTTAGGTAATAAGGAATTTAAATATTTACTTATTTGGGAATGATCTTGATTCTATTGAAATATTTTCTGAATTCTGTTCTTTATCTTTTTGGAATATTTTTAACCCATTAATTCCCTAATGTACAGCATTATGCTGTAATTATTTTACAAATTGAGAAATTAGATAAATTTAGAAGTACTGACAATATAGCCCCACATACTGCGCACTTTTGTAACTCCTGAGTCATTGGATAAAAGTATGCTAGAAATCTGAAAAAATATATATTTATTTTGCATATGTTTAATCTCAGAAATTCAAATGTACTACAGTGTCTTTTTCAATAGACTATTATTGAAACAGACAAATTTGCAATATTTAGTAGTTTTGAATATTTAAATAAATCATATTTTTTATGTTAAATTATTCATAAGTGATGAAAAACTGAAAATCCATGAGTCTACTTAACCTTTAGATAACCAATTTATTTCTGCAAGTTGCCTATGAATAATAAAAACTGCAATAACTTTACTTCCACAAAAAAACCTAGCAGCTATTTTACTTTTTATATTGGGAATTTTTCTCTTGACTAATAAAAATAGAACATAAAAGCATACTTTTGAAAAAAATAGATTTTACTAATTTTGACACATCAAATATACTACATTCATCCATGACTCTATAAAAGTAAATCAATATGGTTTTACTTCCCCTGATTATTCTCTCGTTCTTCCTAATGTGTATGTGTACTATTTGAAAACAGTATAGCAGGAAGCCGCATGGGTGTGTGCAGGCCTTCTCTAGACATTTCAAAGACTATTGAATGCTCACCTTTGTTCATTGCAGTTTTCCCCTGTGATTGGCTGCTTTTCAGATAATCCTAAATGCTGCAGTAAATGAGATGATTTATATCACATTCTTGCCATCCTAAATGGTGCTTCCATGGAATAAACAGAGAACACAGATGCACAAATCTGTGAGAATTGTTTTCAGTTTCTATTTTGTATTTGGAATATGAGTTACTTTTTTAACACAAATATAATGATAATAAAAAAACTTTTTCACACTAGTCTCTCTTTTAGCTTTTATGAATATACAACTTCTAAAATTGTACTAGCTGGATAGTTTCTTTTAATAAATTTGGAGTTGTAGGAAATATTTAAATGGTTATCTTTTTAAGTCTATATAATGAAATCTTTAGAAGATTGCTTTTGGGTAGATTTTTTTTCTATGTGCACTTACAAATTGGTACTATATTGTAGGAAAATATGTATATATATATAATACACATGAATTTTTTTATTTTGACTGTAAAATAACTAACTAGCTATTCTAGTACTGATGTTTAGTATTTATTCACAGAATGTTAATTTGATCAATTTTCTAAGACCAGCCTCATTCATTTGAGATTTTTTCACAATTTTATTCATTTGTATAGTCCCACAAACATTTTCAGAGCATTTACTGTGTGGATGTATGTATAAAATATTGTCCTTGATTAACACACAAGAATTCAGTAGGACATATGGCAATGAGGTAATATAAATCGATAGGACTAAGAGAAGAATTAAAAAATATATACACATATGTACATAAACACCTTTAATGCTATTTACATTAAATTTTGTCATAAATTTAAGAATGTAACATTAAACACATACATCTTTTTAAAAGTGAGAGAGAGAGAGAGAGAGAGAGAGAGAGAGAGAGAGAGAAAGAGTTTTTTTTAATATTTATTTTGTAGTTTTTGGCGGACACAACATCTTTATTTGTATGTGGTGCTGAGGATCGAACCCGGGCCGCATGCATGCCAGGCAAGTGCACTGCTGCTTGAACCACATCTCCAGCCCCAAAAACATATACATCTTACATAATAATTTACAGATACATATTAATATTTCTGGAACATGACAGGTAAATTAAAATTGGTAAATTAAATGCAAATTTGTACTAAATCTATCAAGAAAAACAGTATATTTGTATAATTTAACCTATCTTCTTAAAAATCTTATTAATTATTCAGTGCTTTACTAAACATCCACAATTCTTTGCTACTCATCCTCCAGAAGAATGAGTTTAATTCCTCCCCTTTTCAGTGAGCGCTGCATTTGGTGACTCATTTCTAGTAAATTCTGGAAAAGGAAAGGTAAATAGCCTTACAGATGAGAGACTGGCAGATTCTCTCTTAACTCAATCATCTCAGTTAACCAGTAAGTTCACATGGCATTGAATCCCATGATATGATAAAAGTTATAAGGAGAAAGTAATTTCTCCTTTGCAGTATTCTTCCCGACAGTTGATAGCCCAGTGTAATAGAAACATCAGACAAACCCAAATCTAGGGGCATCCTACTTTATACAGAATTAATAATAATATATACTCACATTATATAAATGTGAGTATATACTATTATATATACTCACATTTATATAATGTGAGATTTTTACATTTGATATAATATATACACATTATATATTATAATATGGAACAAGGAATTGCAATTTGAAAGAAACTAAGGACATATGGCAACTAAATGCATCATTTTATATCACCTGTATTCCAAGAATATATAATTAATATCATTACATGAGAAGTTAAATTTAGGAGAAACTGGATGAAAAGTATATGGTATCATGTATATTTTCTCACTTTTCTTTGCACATCTAAAGTTATTTCAAATAAAACACATTTTAGAATGACAGATAATTATGTGCTCTAAATTTCTAATTATGTATTTTTTGGAAAAATTCTCATTTTCAGTCTTCAGTGGAGAAATACCTTTGCCTGATAGCTCTTACCATATCATATTACTATTTAGAATTCAAGTAGTGTTATTTTAATTTTAGTGTCTTGTGTTTAGACTGTATCCTTCATTCCCATTCAAAAGAAAAAGCAAGTGAATACAATTAAATAATGTAAAGTGTAATATGAAGATGGCTCTAAAAAGTGTTCTATGTATAATTGCAATTTACATAAGGTGCGCTCCGAATCATCTTGTCAGATGATGTAAACAAAATGATACTCTCAAATTAATACTTAGATTTTCAGAGATTACATCAGTGATGTTGAAGAAGGATTTAGGCATTAGAGGCTAAAATCTGTCAAGTGTGGTTATGCATCTGAGGTACATTTACTGTACCATAAACATACTTTTATTTAAAACAAAAAAATCACTTCTAAAAAATGAATGCTGCATGATTGTTAATACCAATGAGGATAAAATTAGAACATGTTTGTGAAATAGTTTCTGTTGTTCTTGTTCATAATTGAAGTCCTGAGACATTATTCTAAAAGAAAGCATGATGAGATAATATCTTCCCCAAATTTATTTAAAGATTTCACAAAGGAAAAAAAAAACAATGTGTTCTATTTCAATGTGTTTTGAAGCTGTGTGCTGGGAGACACCAGATGCGCAGTGATTTCCACTACAAAGATACTTTCTCACCTGCTAACAAGTAGTTCCATTGCACTCATGGTTCAGAAAACTCTTTCTGTAACAAAACAATTTTATTTAATGGCCATTTTGTATGTTTACATTCTGAGATAATAACTCAATGTCTTCATATATAGTACTATTCAGTATAAAGGTAAGCTATATATAATGTGTATTATGAAAGGAACAATATTTTTTGCTTTGGTATAAATAGTTTAACCTGAAGATTGTGAATTCTATGATATGGGGCCAGAACTGAAGAATACAATTTCAAAATCATAAATGAGGTATTTTTCCTGTTATTGTAGGAGTGGTGATATAGTAAGAGAAGAGTGAAACTTAATGTAATTCTATAGCATTGATTTAGTGAGAAAAAAATTTTATAAAACAGTGAAAGCTGAGCTATGTTCATACAAAGAAACAGACATGTTAAAATGTCATGTTATGTGAAAAATGATATGAGGATAAAGAATAAAAATAGATGATTAGGTGTTTAAATGACAGAATATATACAAAACAGTAAGTAGGAGATCAAAGAGCCAAGGAGTGTGCCGAGAAAATGAATTGTTACGGAAGCCAAGGGATGAAAGTGGTTTATGAGAAAGTGTATGAGAAAGTGTATGAGAAACAGTATGCAAGTTGGGGAAGAAACGTGGATGTTTGAGAGATTTTTACATTTGATATAAAAGTAACAGTAGATTTTTGAGCATGTTTCCTAACTGTTATGAAGCCTAGTGTTCTGCAAAAAAAATTGCAGAAGTCAACAATACTTTGGTAAACAGTATAATGCCAACATTCCTTGACTTCTGTTTACCTTCAAGGCTGTGAAATAATGCAGCATTTTATGTCTCTATTTTTATTTTTGGTCTAAAAATATGCACACTTGCTTTATTTCATTCTGTTTATCTTCCAGTTCTTCAAAAACACTTGCAAAATTTCTCCTGTGTACATGTTATTGTCTTTTGTCACTGTAGTTGATACTGAAATGAACAAAACATGTTTCTGTACTTTAGGAAAATAAGATTTTCCAAAAAAAAAATTGAGGCATAAGGGCAACGAATGTAGTATAAAGTAGGCCTAGCTCTAAAGAACAACATAAATGAATTCCTCATAAGCATCCAAAAGGCAAATCACCTGAAGAAGTTGTTTGAATTCAAACTGGAAAGAGCTTTTAATGCCATACTGCAGAAAATGAGTTTATTTTGTAGTCAATAGAGGTACTGTTTATAGTAGGAAAAACCTCTTATTTTTATGTATGATGAGTGTGTATATATATACACAGACATGAGTATACATATATGAGGACATATATATGTATAATATATGAGTGTGTATCTCTCTCTCTCTCTCTCTCTCTCTCTCTCTCTCATAGATCATAAACATCTATGATCTCAGTCCTTCATGCTAGAAGGATGAGCTCCACTCAGAGTATAGCATTGCCTAAAAAGTTAAGGCTGGCTTTGCTGAAACTAAGGCAAAGAATCTGTATGTGAGGTATCTGCAGTAGTATTCTCTGACAGAGTTGATTTAAAAAAATAAATAAACAACCTTATAAAGTACTAATGCAGTAAGCTTCCTGTAAAACAAACATAATTCTGGCTCCAAGACATATGACAGAGTATTATTTTTTATATTCCTAGGAGAACACAATGGGGCTGTCTTCAGAGTCCCAAGGTAGAAAAATAGAACCTACGAGGGTTCTCTAAAGAAGATGCCCACTCTATTTTTTTTTTTTTTTTGGCTGGGATAAATCTGGAGTCAGTTCCCAGCAGTACTGTGACTAATGTTCTTTGAAGGAATCATCTATATATTGATTCAAATAATAATATAAAATAATATCTTCATGACTTTGGGGTATATAAAAAAGTTTTTTTTAGAATACAAAACCACTAGCTCTAATGGAAGATTGATAAACTTGACTGCATTGTAATAAAGATCTTCTGTTCATCAATAGATATCAAAGAGAAGGAAGCTGGAAGCAATAAAGCTTTAGACTCCAAATGGACAATTTCTTGACAGTCAAGAGTTTCAGCAAGGCCCTTGTATCTATGTAGTTCCATTTTCAAAAGATAACAGTCACAGAGTTCAAAGTTCAAAGGGCAATCTTATTTAACAATCTTACCTTTCCCCTCCACAGGGACTTATAATAAATGTATAATATTCCTTCTCAGATATGAGTTAATCAAGTGAAAAAAGAAATGACATTATTACTATGAAAACAGTAGATGGTAGTAGAAATTGATAAGGGCAAACATTTTACAAATAAATCACTTGTTTTCTATTCATCTTATACCAACCACAACATTGGTAAGGGCTTAGTTCAGTTAGATGCAAAATTGAACCTGACTAAATTGAAATGAAAACACATTACAATGCAATTATCCATGTGGTTGTCATTTAGAGCTCTGGCTTTTCTGAAATAATCATTAGAATAGTAAATAAACCTCAACAAAACCAGTACACTATTTTATGTAAGTAAATGCTTTAGCTTTATTGTTGCTGGTGGGCAAGGACAATTTGATGAAACTCCTGACACATTTGACAGTAAAATGTTTTTCCGTCTTTTACTTTATCTGATAGGGGAACCATTCGAAATTTAAATGTGGCCAGTTTGGGTCAACAAAAATGATGAATACAAATTTTTAAGTCAGTATTTCAAACTCATTAATAGAATTTACAGACAAATATTAATGTGGCTCAATCAAATGGTTCTATGTCTTTCATCTATAACTGTTAAAAAAATAATCTTCTTAGGGGTAGAGTATCAGTCATAAAAATTTCCTTTACATAAACTAATCCTTCAGCCTAAAAAGAGCTTTTTAAGGAAGTTCTTTACACAATAAAATTTTGGATACTATTCTACTGTTTTCTTTTTCTTATACTATATATTACTATTTTTGTACCTAATTCTTAATTATTTTTGTTATTCAATAAAGAGATTGCTGATTATTTTGGAAGATTCTGAAGAAAAATACCTTTGTCAGGTACTATAAAACAGAAGACTCACAATATTCACAATTTATTTACTGTGTGCCAAAAACTATGGTAAGTATTTTATCACAATTCTATTTGGTACAACCACCATTAACATCACTTGGAAATGAGGAAAGTAAGGCTCAGATGAATTGACTAACTCAGAGCAGATGAAGCTGAAGTCCAAGATAAATGTTCTTTCCCAGGTGGTAGAGAGCAAAACCTAAACTGAGAAGCATTTAGTGACCTATTAGGGAGACATGTCATGTATATGAAGATATCACTGATAGAGAAATGATGGCTAAAAATATTATACATGGATTGTTCCAAGCAGTCTAAAACCAACTGATTGTCTGAAATTAGTTTAGATTGTTTATCACTGAAATGTAAGGGTAGCCTAAATTACATGTGAGTCCCCTGGAAAGGTCATATTGGAGAAAACTGAAGAATTGGAGACAACCTTAGAATTGCTGAAGTCTTTATTAAAGAAACAATATGCCAAATGCAGGTGCTAAAAAATAAGCTAGAGCCAAGGTGACACATTTCAACAGAAAACAGTCAAATTAATTCAATGCTTGTTTCTTAGTATGCTATAGATTCTGTCAAACTGTGCCTTGCTCTCTTTGTAAACAAAACCTAAACTGACAATATGGAAGCATTTAAAATAAAAAATGAAAGCTCTCTCTCTCCCTACTCTCTTTTCACATCTCAATTCCTGGAGTTTATCAAGATTAAAACTCAGGCTGGACAAAGTGGCACACACTTGTAATCCCAGCAGCTCAGGAGGCTGAGGCAGGAGGATCAGGAGTTCAAAGCCAGCCTCAGCAACTTAATGAGAACCTAAGCAACTCAGTGAGACCCTGTCTCTAAATAAAATACAAAATAGGGCTGGGGATGTGACTCAGTGGTTGAGTGCCCCTAAGTTCAGTCCCTGGTACCCACCCCCCAAAAAAAATTTATATGCATGCTTCCAGGTTTTAACTGTATGTGGGTATGTATGAACATGTGGGGGAGGGATAGATACATACATGTACACACACACCACTTGTTTTTGTTAATCACAAGAGATATATTGTTCTGTAGTCAGCTATAAAATACAACTTATTAAATAAATCACCATTTTATATCCAAATTGAAATACAGGTTAGTTTATTTATTTATTATACAGGTTAGTTTCTGACTCTCGATTGTTCTAATTGTCTATTTGAATACCTATATCATATTGTTTTGATTAAAGTAGTTTTAAGGTTTCATATTTTAAAGTATTTTTTATAGTATTTGGCTATTATCTATTATCCATGATATTTTGGATATTCTTTAATATGAACTTTTACATATGAACATTTCTGTGATGGTTAATCTGAATTATCAACTTGATTGGATTGAGAGATTCCTTGGATTAAGAGGCTTCTGGGTGTGTCAATGAGGTGACTACAGAGATAACTGACATGAGGGACGACAAACTGAGGGAAGAGACCTTCCTAAATGTCAGTTGCATCGTCCAATCATCTGAGGTCCCTGGTGAAACAAAGGCAGAAGGAGGAAGCGTTCAGATATAAACTCAATTCTTTTTGAGCTGGTGCATCTATTGCTGCTCCTGTCACCCAAGGACATCGGACTAGAACTTCTTCATTCTTCCAAAGTAGACTCTCACCAGTGGTTCTCCAGTGGTTCTCCTATTGGTTCTTTTACTATAAGGATCCTTGATGAATACAATCTCCTTATAAATAATTTTATGCTGTTCCATTGATAACTTATGATTGAGATTGGATTTCTTTTATACATTAATTTTTGGAGGACTAGATTTTCCATGATATTAATTGTTTCTGCTCATGATAGATATGGTATGCTCTGGTTTGGGTGTCTCCCAACGGTCCATGTAATTGGAGGCTTTTCCCCAGGGTGGCAGTGTTGAATGGTGGTAGAACTTCTAAGAAGAAGGATCTAGTGGGAGGTCCTTAGGTCACAGGAACACAAGGTAATTCTTGTGTAACTCTTTCTTGGGTGATGTTTTTCTAGTTCTTGTGAAAAGGTTGTTGCAAAAGGAGTGAACCTGCCCTACCCATCTCTCTGTGCTGCTGGTTTGAGATATCTACAATCATTCACTTACTCCTGTACATACTATTGCCATCACTGCCCATGCCATGAGGTGATACAGCCTTCGGGTGGCCTTTGCTGAGTCTTCACTATGCCATTAGGACTTTCAGTCTCCAAAACTGTGAGCTAAATAAACCTCTTTTCATTGTAAATAGCAGACATTTTGTTTTTGTGACAGAAATCTAATATAGAAAATTAGTACTGAGGAGTGGGATCATAGCTATAATTATACTTAAAGGTATAGAGGAGCCTTTAGAATTGGTAAATAGGAAGAGGTTGGAAGACTTGATTAGACATTTCTCCAAAGACATGCAAATGGCCACAAACATCAAGAATCATTAAGGAAATACAAATCAGAACCACCTGATACCACTCCACACCTATTAGGATGGATGCTATCATATAAAAAAACAAGCAAATAAAAAATAACAAGAATTGGTGAGAATGTGGCAAAATTATTTCTCTGTGTGTGTGTGTGTGTGTGAGAGACTAGGGATTGAACCCAGGGCCTTGTACATGATAGACGAGTGCTCAATGACTGATCTACATCCCCAGCCCAAATGTGGTAAATTGAAACACATGCAAGTTGGTGAGTGTAAAATGTAAAATGGTACAGCCACTATGGAAAACAGCATGATTCCTTAAGATTTTTTAAATAGAATTATCATAAAATCAAGCAATTCCAACACTAAATATATATCCAAAAGTATTGAAAGCATAATATTCAAGTCTTAAAGAGATATTTGTTACAACATTGTTCATAATAGCTAAATATAGTAACAATTCAAGGGTCCATTGATGGGTAAATAGATAAGCAAAATGTGGTATATGCATATTGTTAGGTAGGAGTTTAAAGATGTTAAAATGGTGGAAGCAGGGTACAAGAAAAATGCAGCTGGAGTACAAGATAGGGAACAACAGTTCATTGTCAGCCTCAAGCAGCTATGAGACCTTCAGTCCCCCAACCACCCAAAAAGAATTTTGGGGTCATATTTCTTAGGGGGAAATGTTAGGTAAGAGTTCAGGGATGCCAAGATGACAGAGGCAGGGTATGAGAAAAATACTGCTGGAGTATAAGACAAGGAGATGAGTCATCATGTTCCTGTTTATAATAAGTTATATTACCATGACAACTCCCACCATTGAGGACTTATCACCCATGACAACTACCACTACAAGTTCAGTATTCTAAAGTAACCAATGGGGTAAAGTGACAGTATTCTAATTAGGTATTCTAAAGTAGACAATAGAGGTAAATTGGGCAATATTAGAATCAGGTATTATACGGTAACCATGAGAGCAAATGGGGCAAGGTCTTCAATCAGGTTGTATAGGGAGGAGAATTCTTCATAGCATATAAAACAAGAATACCCGGACATGTAAGCCTCTCCCCTCTTCTCTCTCTCTGCCCACTCCATCCTACCTTACAGAGTGCCACTTTCACCTTGACCTTTATTAAATCTGTGATTTGACTTACTTCTGCTCAATTCTTTGTTCAAGACATCAAGAATCTGGACCCCAGTTGGACAATATAAAGTAATATTACTCAACCTTAAAAGGAAAAAGGAATTCTCAGAATGCATCAACAAGATGTCAGAATATTAGGTCCTCGTTCTCATCTTTTGTATTAGTCAGCATTGGGTCACTGTGACCAAAATACCTGATAGGAACAACTTAGAGCAGGGAAATTTTATTGTGCCTCACAGTTTCAGAGATTTAGTCTATGGTCAACTGACTCCGTTGCTCTGGGCACATGAAGCAACAAATCATAGTAGAAGGCAGTTGTCCACTCATGGTGGCCAGGAAGCAGAGAGAGCAAGGGCAAGGGACTGCAGGGAAAGATGAACCCTTTCAGGGCATGCCTTCAGTGATCACCTCCTCCAGCCATTCCCCACCTGTCTATAGTTACCAACCAATCAGTCCATTTAAGCTAGAATTTACTGAGAGGGTTATAACTCTCATAATCTAATCATTTTACCTCTGAATATTTCTGCATCAACACCGGAGCTTTTGGGAAACACCTCATATCTAAAACATAGCATTCTACTCCTAACCCCCTGGCAACTCATGCCATCTCACAATGCAAAATACATTTAATCCACTTTCCAGAGTCCGAATAATCTTAACAGTTCCAACATTGCCCAAAAGTCCAAGTTCAAGGTCTCCTCTAAGACTCAGGGCAAATTATTGACTATGAGCTCCTGTGAAAATCAAAATCAAGTTACCTACTATGAATACACAATGTCATAGCACAAACATTCCCACTCCAAAATGAAAAATAAGGGCATATAAAGAAGGATGGGACAAAAGCAAGACTGAAACCCATCCAGGAATATATTACATCCTATAGATCCTCATTCAGCATTTGTAGCATATGGTGGCAAGATGTTCTCTCCAAAGGACTTTGGTCTTGCTGCTTGCAATGCTCATGGCCTCTCTCTTATTCTGGCTCTCTCTGCAGACAGTAACTTTCCTCAGAGGACCGGCCATGTTACTGGCACCTCTTAATCTGGGAGGTGGGGGGTCTATGCAATTTTAGTTTCCTTCTCAAAGCTTCATGAATCACCCTCTCAGAATCACTGTGAGATTCTGACCCTGCCACACTTTCCCTGGCCTCCAAGGCCTTCCTTTAAAACCTCTGTGGAAACCTTAATCACCACCCCCCACCCAAATCTAGCATCCTGCAGAATCAAAACTATGTGGATAATGTCAAGTTCTGCTACCAGCTCTAGAGGGCATCAGGCACCTTGTACAAAGGCTGCAATGGCCACTGAGTTCTTGAGTGGCTGCACATAGTGAAATAAATCTGGAAAAAAACAACTTTATGGGAACCCCTGTGCAAGCATCCGCCCAAGTGCTATGGTCCCTTAAAGGAGTTTTAACTTTTACCCCCTTGAGCCTGCAGTGGGTGTGGTCTTGCAGAATCTTGACATGACCTCAAGCTATCTTTCTTGTCTGTGCAATGTACTTGGCATCTCTTCAATGGCTATCTTGAATGACCCCACCTTCCTTGTCTCCAATTTTACATGCAATTTACCGGCCAAACTGCAAGTTTTTAAAATCCTTCAAGTCTGCTTTCTGTTCCTGGTTCTTATGGTAAACCTGACTAAAAGCTTCCAGCAAACTCTATGCCATTGCCTCAGTGCTGTGCTGCCTTAAAATTCTCCCCTCCAAGTTAGTTAGGTCATTACCTTAAATTTTGCTTCACACAAAGTCTCAGGAATGGGCAAAACTTAGACAAGTTCTTTACCAGAATGTAACACGTATGGCCTCCAGTCCACCTCTTAATAGAGTCCCATTCCCCTCTGAAAACTCATGAACACAGTCTTTACTGTCTGCATTTTTTATCATCGGCATTCTGGTCTAATACACTCACCCATTAAGCTCTGCTTATAACATGCTAAGCCTTCTCCAGTCTGCATTTTTAAACTTTTCCAAACTCCTCCTGCAAACCATTTTCAAAGACTTCTTAAACCAAATGGTCAGGTTAGAGCAATGACACGACTTCTCAGGACCATTTTATGTTAGTCAGCTTTGTGTTGCCATAAGCAGAACACCTAGTAAGAGCAACTTACAGTGTCTCAGACCACAGATGACTGGCTCCATTTCTGTGAGTCCAAGGTGAGGCAGAACATCATGGGGGAAGGGCCCAGCAGAAGAAAGCTGCTCAACCCATAGTGGGGTCATAGAAGTAGACATGGGGAACAATGGAAGAGATCATAGATGCACTCTTTTAGATTATGCCCCCAGTGACTCACCTCCTCCAGCCATGCCCCACCTGCCTATGCAGTCGGTCCATTCAAAGTAGGATGGACTGATTATGTTACAGCCTTCATAATCTAATCATTTTGCTTCTGAGCATTCCTGTATTAACACAGGAGCTTTGGGGGATATCTCATATACAAACCATAACATCTCTCTAGAGAAACACCAATGTGATGGCAATCCACAAACCAAAAACACCTCTGAAGAGCTCATGGATACAGGTAATCAGTTAAAGTATCCTTATGAATACAGACCTGAGAAAATAATTATTGAACAGGGTAACAAGAGCAGTTTCACTTTATTCATGTTTCACCTTCCCCAAGCCTGAGCATGGTTCTGAGAAAAATACCCTTAGTATTCTAAATTCTTCTACAAGTAAAAGAGAAAAGGAAATATTCAACCTCCTCAGCCTTTCAGGATGTCCATTTCTGTCACCATGATCCAGAACACTGAGAACACAGGAACAGTTAGATTACCTGGGAGGTAGCTGAAAAGAAAGAAAAGTGTCAGGGGCTTTCAACCGTTAGAACATGGATCCAAACAGCTGTTCTGTGGCCACCCCAGTGGCTGTCTAACCCAGTTCTTTTGACAGAGGTCAACCCATTTATGAATCTCAACAGTGTGTCTGCCTACCTATAGACCATGGAAGTTATCTTATTAATAGATGCTGCCAACCAGACTCTCTGATTCCATAGAGATTCTATCCAGAGTCTCTGGCTGGACAAAGAGGATTTCTCTGCCCAAACAAGTATTTAGGGACTGGAGGAAATGACTATTTCTTCAAAAGCAGACATTAACATGAGGCTGCAAGAATCATGATGAATTAGAAAAACATGGCACCACCAGAGTAATAAGGCTCCAGTCACTGCCCATTTAGAAATGGAGATCTCCTATCTGAAAAAAATAAATAAATTTTTAAAAAAATAATAATAATCTTTTTTCTTTATTTCCAGTGTTACGGATTAAATCCTATAGCATTGCACATGTTAGACAAGCACTCTCCCACTTGGCTACATCCACAGCCCCAAAATAATCATCTTAAAGAATTTCAGTGATCTACAAGAGAACAGACAATCTATGTTCAATGCATAAGCAAAAGTTATAAGTTTAACAAAGAGATGCAAACCACTAAAAAAGAATTGAACAGAAATAATGGAGCTAAATAATGCAATGACCAAATTGAAAATCCAATAGAGGGGCTGGGGATGTGGCTCAAGGGGTAGCGCGCTCGCCTGGCATGAGTGCGGCCCGGGTTCGATCCTCAGCACCACATACAAACAAAGATGTTGTATCCGCTGATAACTAAAATAAAATAATTATTAAAAAAATTTAAAAATAAAGAAAAAGAAAATCCAATAGAGAACCTCAACAGCATATTCAATCAAACAAGAACCAGTGAACTTGAAACAAGTCATTAAAATTTCTAATTCATAAAAGCAAAATGAAAAAAATAATTTAAAGAGAGTAAAAAAATTATAGAACTTATAGATACCATCAAAGGAATCAAGAAATCAACATAGGCATTATAGGATTTTCAGAAGAAAAAGAGAAAGAAAATGAGAAGAATAGCTACATAAATAAATAATGGTGGATGTCAGATGCAGTGGTGCATACCTGTAATCCCAACAGCTCTGAGGCTGAGGAAGGAGGATCAAGAGTTTGAAGCCAGTCTCAGCAAAAGTGAGGTCTTACTTTTGTGGGGATGTGGTTCAGTGGTTGAGAGCCCCTGAGTTCAAAAAAGAAAAAAAAATGGTTGAAAATAGTTTCCAAATCTGTGAAAGGAAATGTACACCAAGATTCATTAAGACCACAGGATCCCAATTTTGGTTGAATCTAGAGATATCTAAATAGAGTCATGTTATACTAAAATTGTCAAAAGTCAAAGACAAATAATTTTGTGAGCAGCAAGAGAAAATCAACTTGCCACAAATACAAAGAAA
The DNA here is from genome assembly GCF_048772815.1 of Callospermophilus lateralis. Lineage (NCBI taxonomy): Eukaryota > Metazoa > Chordata > Mammalia > Rodentia > Sciuridae > Callospermophilus > Callospermophilus lateralis. Next base: position 243,553 of record NW_027512861.1, read on the forward strand.
CTTCCATAAGGCTATCAGTGGACTTCGCTGTAGAAACCTTGTGGGCCATGAAAGAGTGGAAAGATATAAATTTAAAAAAAGAGTGGGAAAGTTACAAATAAATAAATAAATAAATAAATAAATAAGTGCTAAAAAAACTGCATTCTGAGAATACTGTACCAAGCAAAACTGTCCTTTAAATACAAAAAAGATAAAAGATTCTCAAAAAAACAAAAACTGAGGGAGTTTGTTATTACTAGATCTGTGTTAGAAGGATTTTTAAATGAAGTTCTTTTCTTCTTCTTCTTTTTTTAATATTTATGTTTTAGTTATAGGTACACTCAATATATTTATTTTATTTTTATGTGGTGCTGGGGATCGAACCCAGTGCCTCAAGCATGGTAGGCAAGTGTCTACCTCTGAGCCACAACCCAAGCCCCTTAAATGGAGTTCTTTAAGTTAAAATGAAAAGATGTCAAACTGCAAAATGAAAGAATATGAAAGTATAAATCTCACCATTAAACGTAAATATATAGGCAAATACAGAATAATGTAATAATGACACATAATCACGTCTGACCCTAGTTTAAAAAAAAATAAGAAGTAATAGGAATAACTATAATCAGTTTGTGTATTTGTGCTGCTGAGAAGCCTTAAGCAAGCTAAGCAAGTAATCTACCCTTGAGTTACAACTCCAGCCCACAATATTTGTTAAGGGAACATAATATTATAAGATAATAAAACCTGACATTAATAGAATAAAGTTGAAGGGAGAGAAGGAAAAATGTAGATTTTTAAAAATGTAATTGAATTTTAGTTATCAGCTTAAAATAAACTATTATATATACATTATTTTATTCAAGCCTCATGATAACCATAAAGAGAAAACCTATATATATACACAAATTATAAACAGAAAAGAATGAGAACATCACTACCAAAACATCATCAAATCAGTAAGGAAGACAGCAAACAAAGAGGAGAGAAAATAAAGGAACTAAAAGACAGAAAAGAATTATGAACAGTAAGTTCTTACCTATCTGTAATTCCTTTAAATGCAAATAGGCTAAACTCCACAATTAAAATATATATAATGACTGAATGGATTCATAAATAAGACCAAACTGAATGCTGTTACAAGAGATTCATTTTAGTTCTAAGGCTATACACAGGCTGAAAATGAATGGATAGAGAAAGATATGCCATATAAAGAGTAACCAGAGAGCAGGGGCAACTACACTTACATAAGATAAAATAAACTTGACAAAAACTGTCACAGACTAAAGAGGGCATTATATAATGGCAAAAATGTCACTTCAACATGAAGATATAACAAATATAAATATATATGATCCTAACATCAGGGCACCTAAATATGGGCAGATATGAAGGAATCAGACTGCAATACAATGGTAATAGGAAACCTTAATAATACCCTACTTTCAATAGCAGATCATCCAGACAGAAAATCACAAGATTATTATGTATCCTTATGGAATATCATAATGCAGATTTGAGTGTCTAAGTGTTAGTTGACTCACAAGCTGAAAAGTCCATTATTGACAGACTATAAGCCAGAGACCCATAAAAGGTAATGGTATAGTTCCAGTATAAACAGCCTAAGTCTGAAGAGATCAGAACCTGGAAAGCTGGGTGCAATTTCCAATCCAAAGGATTTGAGTCCAAAGGCAGGAGAAAATTTATGGCCCAACTTGAAGACAGACGGGCAGAGAAAGAGAGATTTCTTACTTAGTTTTTTATTATTGCCTTCAGTGGATTGAATGAGCCCACAATTTTGCTCTACCTGGGCTACTGATTCAAATGTTGACCTTGAGTAGGAAGGTAGCTCATTGATAGAGACTTGAATAGCATGCACAAAGTCCTAGATTTAATTCCCATTAAAAAAAAAAAAAAAAAAAAACAAAACATGTTGATCTCATCCAGAAACACTCTTAGAGACACACCCAGAAGTAATGTTAAACAAATATCTGAACACCACATGACCCAGAAAAGTTAACATGTAAAATTATCATCACAGCTGGTTCTTACCTTCAACAATCATGGGGAACCACTATTATAGTATCAAAAGGAATAAAGTTCAAAGCTTGGGACTATCTTCCAGGAGCTAACAGTCATCTAAATGATCAGGTGCATTTTGTAATAAGTAGGATTAAAGGATGGCTAAGTAGGTCATCTTGGGGTGAAGAAGTTGTAGGAAGTGATATTTAGATAAGATTTTCTTTACATAGATCTAGAAATATATTCACTCTTTTCATATTCTCATAAAATGGAAGGAAATTTTGAAGAAATAAACAGGGATGTTAATCTTTTCTGAGCAACCAACCACTTCAACATTCTAACGCAGGTTTATTATTCTGAACAAAAAATATGACTTTAATTTTCTGGCATAATTTGAAAACTTGCCATTCAATTACTAAATATTTAAAAACGCCTCAGTATGTTCCCTCTTGTATGCTTATAAACCTTTTATGAGTTAGGGGAAATCAGAGTAGCATTCATAAATAAGTAAGCACAAAGTCTGGATTGATGCAAACTCAATGATCATCATTATTTTGTGTTGTGGTTTGGCAGCGAGAATAAACTTAACATTTAAACATAATCATCACTGAATTCGTGATGTTTTATTCTGCAACCCTGAATTTTAAAATACAGACTTTGAATCTGTTTTTCTTCTGTTAGAATTAATGTAGGACCCAGAGCCAAAATGTTGAGAGAGAATTCTGTTTCCTGCTGGTAAACTGTTGAACTGTTCTCTGTATGGAGAAGCATCTTTGCCACAGCAACTGGTAAAAAGCACATGAAGAGTGAGAAGTGCCAGTTATACATTTTTATCTCAAGCAAAGGCTGACTTCTGACTTCACTCTGGTTGCAATCAAGTTTCAGCAGCTCAGAGCCAACCACCCTAGGAAGGACAAGACAATGTCCAGACAGAGAGACTAGCTATGTTCGGAAATATTCCCTTATTCTGCATAACTTAGCCAACTTTGGTAACTTGATTATCAAAGATCTCCAAGCCTCTGTTTATTAATTTCCAAAACAGAAAATGGTCATTTACACCTCATACAGTTGTCACAAATATTAAATGGCATAACCTATTTATAATGAATAGCACATCTTTACAGATGTGCTCAATGCATGCTGATTCCCTCCATCTCTGTACCAGTTTTCTTTTTGTGATTTTAAAAATATTTTTTTAGTTGTAGATGAACACAATATCTTTATTTATTTATTTTTTATGTGGTGCTGAGGATCGAACCCAGTGCCCCACACGTGCAGGGCAAGCACTCTACCACTGAGCCACAGCCTTAGCTCCTATCTACCAGTTTTCTACAGCCTATCCTCTTCCACAGCTAACATGTACCTGAGCTTTACTTGTTGTCTGTCTTAACCCATAGTTTGGATAATGCTGTATATTAATCTGAGATTAAGGCTGAACTAAATTTGGGGGAAGAGAATAATTAAAGCCAAATGCCAATATTTGATGTAAGTGAAACTGAGTGAGATCCTATAATTTGGAAGATCTTTAGAATCACAGCAGTGTGAACATACCAAGATGACTATTCTTCAGATTGGGTTGTTGGTGTACTGTATAGTTGTAGAGGTGCTGGCAGAGATGTGTCTTAGGAGCAGAAGATAAATAACTGTTGATTGCTGCCTAGGCCTGGTGATAGATGTAGGGTCCTGTTTTGACATAGTTTTGTACCAAACTGCTCAGCTGCCCTTGTTGCAAGAGTTGTTTGAAGTACCCAGTAGAAAACAATCCCTAAAAATTAAGACATCCCACCCCAAGTGACCCTTAAATAGGGAAGTGCTACAGGGCACCTGTAACTGCCCCTCTCTCATCACCTGCCTAGTTTGAAAATCTCTAAGTTAAAACAAACAAACTCTTAAACTTTCACATTGTGATTTTTTTATTGATGTGTTTCCACAATCCTGAGAGTGAAACTGCCCCAGAGGGATCCATTATCATGGTCTCTCTGGACCTCTTGTGATGGCTGGGGACAGAAGCTACCAGCCAAGTTAATAGAGGAACATGAAGAATTTTGTTCAAAATGAAGACTAGGGGTGGAAGGGAGATGGATTCTGAGTGTGTTTAAATTTGACTATTACAACCATTCCCTATTGATATCTACTGTAATCAGGTTCCCTGATTTTAGTCTAATCCTTCACATATTGGTTCTTGGTATTTTCTCCTAAAACAAAACCAAAATGTCAAAAAGCAAAGACAAATTTTCTACAATGTTTGAAACTCATGTTTTGTCACACTTTCTCCCAAAAGCCCATTGAAATTATAGTAAAGGGATAAAATGATAATAAATATGCCCATTCCTTGTCCAAATCGTATTTTACCTTGCCAAAGGCAACTACTGTATTGACATTTAAGAACATAATGTAAAGTTTACCGTCTGGACCATTCTTTATTATTATTATTATTATTATTATTATTATTATTATTATTATTTTAGTTGTAGTTGGACATAATACCTTTATTTTATTTATTTTATTTTATGTGGTGCTGAGGATTGAGCCCAGGGCCTCATGCATGTAGGTGAGAACTCTTCCACTGAGCCACAACCCCAGCCCTTATCTTGACCATTCTTAAGTATACAATTCAGTACTGTTAAGTACATACACATTGCTGCACATTCTTTTCATCTTGCAAAACTGAAGCATTATACCATTAAACAATTACTCATTCACCCCTGCCCCCACCCTGACCACTACTATTTTAATTTCTCTTTTTTATTTTTTATTTATTTATTTTTTTAGTTGTAGATGGACTCAAAATCTCTAATTTATTTATTTATTTTCATGTGGTGCTGAGGATCGAACCCAGGGCCTCACACATGCTAGGCAAGCGCTCTACCACTGAGCCACAAACCCAGCCTGCTTTTGCTTTTCTCAGTCTTGAGGTAAGGATACTTTTGAAAACTTTGGGAAATTAAGCAACTTTAGGAAATTAGTTTCAATGCTAAAACTTTATCACACTTTTTAGGAAAAAGGCTCTAAACAGATGTTTCTTTCCACTGGAGGGATCTATTTTGAGTAACTTAGATTTAACTCTCCATTTCCACATCAGAGGGCACTTATGAGTGGAGCAAGGTGGGAAATGAGAGCCTGGACCTAAGCTAGCTGATTAGCTTGGCCACAAGTTATTAAACATCCATCTTTTTATATCTATAAAACTGGAATAATATTAGTTGTGCAGGGTTCTTTTGAAAAGTAAAAGGAAATAATGCATTAATAATGTTTTTATTTTCATGAAGCATCATTCCTCTATTGAGAATGGGACCCCTCCTTTTCTGACTTATCTCTAAACTTCTTTTCCCAACAGGTACAATATACAGGAAAATATGGAGGTGTGTGTTTATACAGTTATATTGTTGGGGCAATAGTTAAGAACCATTTCACAATATTTCCATATGAAGCACTCTGGAGCCTTTTGGCTTTTCCCTGGTGAGACGGTGTTTTTCCACCTAGAGAGTTTTCTTAGGCCTCCGCCTTTGATATTGCTGACCTCTGTACTTTGCCCACATTCCTTCTCTCCTAACTGCCCAGCTCTTGGGAGCAGGGCCTTTGTTCTTCAGTCAATGTCCTGCCTGGGTTCTCCCCACAGGAATATCTCCAGCCTTCCCAGTCAGGATTGCACTGCTCTGATCCTGGGTTCAGACCTGGGTGTCATTCTCAACCATGGGTGTCATTCTCCCAACTCTGCTCAAGAAAAAACTTCTAAACTCAGTTTTTCAGGCTGTACTTATTGGGATCTTTCTCCAACTTCTCCAATAGGCTCAGTTTATGTAATTCTTCAGTTTATGTAATTCCTTTAGTTATCCTAAAAACACAGGTAAGCTAGTCATAATCATTCTCATTCACCATTTTAATCTTATACTTACTTGGGAAACCCCTGTTCTTCACAGTAGATAGAGATGACAACAAAGACCTTTTAGTTATTTATTTAGGAACCAAGGATTGAAACCAGGGGTGTCTGACCACTGGGTTACATCCCTAGCCCTTTTTAAAAAATTATTTTATTTTATTTTTTAGGTTTTGATACTGGGGATTGAACTCAGGGGCCACATCCCCAGCTCTTTTTTTAAAAAAAATAATTTAGAGACAGAGTCTCACTGATTTGCTTAGGGCCTCACTAAGTTGCTGAGGCTGGCTTTGAATTCATGATCCTCCTGCCTCAGTCTCCCAAGCCACTGGGATTACAGGAGCCAAAGATCTTTACAGCTAAAAGGCACCTCTGCTTCTGAAAGACACAAGAGTAAGTGCAGATCAAGTGCACACCTGTGTTTTGTTACATCCTCTGTTTCTCTTCAACTAATAACTTGAGAGAAAGAAGATTTTTAAATTTAAAATGAGATTTTTTTCTTTTTAAATAAATATAAATACAAAAAATACAAATATAAATATATAATTCCCTCCATCAGAACTAAACACTGTCTATTGTTTCATGTATTTTCATAACTGTCTTCATATCTATAACTACACTATAAAAATCTCCATACAAATTTATTTTTAAAAATCTTTCAGAAACCAAAATTGTCCTGCAATATGTTCAACTAAGTTTATCCCATGATCACCTCTCACCACAACAATTTCAAAAGTTTTTCTTTAAATTATGTGATATTACACTAACAGTAGCTCTTTACCTAAAATAATCACTTATTCAAAATCAAACTAGATTGGGATTATTTGACTTAAAAATGACTTTAGTTTTTTTTAAGGGCAACATCAATGCAGCAAGGTTTTGGATATGTAAATGCTACTATTAGGAATCATTTAACAGAAGGTCCTATTCTTGCCATTCTAATTGTTCTCATAGTATTTATCCTTTAACCGACTCATGGTCATCAGTGAATAATATAGTAGCAAATTACGCTGGTTTAAGTATTTCCATCTGTATAGTTGCCATTTTTAAAAGTGAGAAAAAATAGTTTCTCCAAGGAATTTTCTGTTCCGTGTCCTTTATTGTCCCTTCCAGTTCCCATCCCTTGCCCATGATCTTTTTATTGCCAAACTACTCATAAGCGCGTCCATAAGAGCTGCCTTTGCAGCTTTACCATCTAACCCGCCCTTAACCCTGGACAATTGAGATTCTCCCCACAGTGCTCTACTGACATTAGGCTCCTGCATTTGCTAGGATAGAGATTCAGCTAATTCTAACAGAGATCTCCAAATACTTTCTAGGGTTTTTGTGGGGATCCTTGATGCTACAACTCAGGCTCCTTCTAGTCACCACTCCATATCCATGTTCACATGATCCAGAGAGTTGATCACCATGTCCACATGCAGCAGTAAGGGGGGATGGGGCAGAAGAGGACCTTTCATTCCTATGACATTCCTGTAGCTCATTTTATTTATCCATAAGCTATACTCATACACTGCTGCTATTATTACTTTGAACAAAGTTATCTAGGAGATCAGTTAAGAATAAGAAAAATAAAATATTTATTTTCACCTCTTCTTAGTTATTCTAACAACCTTCTTTTACATAGATTCAAATTTCTGGACCTACATTGTTTTCTTTCTTTCCAAAGAACCTCTTTCAAAATTTATTGCAAAGGTCTGCTCACCAGACCTCAATTTTTGTTTATATGAGAAGGTCTTTATTTTACTTTTTTAAAAAATTTTTTTAGATGTTGTGAACCTTTATTTTATTCATTTATTTATTACGCAGTACTGAGAATCAAACCCAGTGCCCACACTTGCCAGGCAAGTGCTCCACCACTGAGCTACAACCCCAGCCTTCTTTATTTTACTTTTGAAGAATAATCTCACTGGGTGCATTCTATTTTGATGTTGCTTTTTTTTCTGAAAAATAATTTGCCTTCCCAGCTTTACTGGAAAAATTAAAAGCAATGTTATATAATACACTTAATTTTGGTTATGAGGTACTTTACTTTACCTGTGGCTCACTAGGACGGGGTCGGGATGTGGTAGGGGACCTAAGGGCGTGAAGACACAAGGGACTTCTTTCCCGGACCATATTTGGGGAAGTGCTGAGTTTGTGTGCGGTCCTCCTGGCTCAAGGGAGAAAGGGAACCTCAGGGACCACGGTGCCTCTGGCTCCCTCCATCCAGCCCTTGGCGCACTGCCCGCTCCACGGAGCTGGTGGAGGGGGCGGAGGAGGAAGGCGGCCAGTCCCCGAGGCCCCCTGGGAGGGCTCCCAGCGGCCGCTGCTAGGCCCGGGCCGTGCGCGCGGCCTCGGGGGCTAAAACCGGGGGCGCTCGGTGCCGGCGACGGCCCCCACCGCGGGAACCCAAACCCATCGACTCACCGCTTTCCACCTCGCTGCCTTTCTTGGCGGTCGCCGCGTTCCCCATGATTGGGGCGATGGAAAGAAGGGGTCAGGGAGGGGAAGAGGGGCTGGGGCAGCCCCGCCGCTCCACAGACCGAGGCAACTCCCGCTTCTGCACCCGTCAGTGGGGCCCGGAGTTCAGGCGGGCAGAAAACGGCCAGATCTGAGGAAAGGGCTTCAGCGAACTCCCAGGCAACAGCGGTGGCAGCCTTAGTAGTGGTGGCGGTGGTGGCGGTGCTGCGGCGGCGGTAGCAGCGGCGAGCAGACACTCCCCCTTTCCCGCCCGCCCTCCCTGCGTGCCCCCGGCAGCCGCGCTCCCGGGGCTCAGCATTGGCCCCAGGAGGTCTTCGCAGGCGCGAACCCGGGACCCTGGGGGCGGGCGGTGGACCCCAGCGGTGCCGGTCGGAGGCGGTGTGGGGCAGGTCTTTAGGTTTTGGTTGCTGCAGCTGGCTCTCGGGCCTGTGCCCCGAAGGGAGGGAGGTGGCTTGGAAACCGTTAGCTTAGAAAACGCAGACCCCCCCTTCAGCTTGGCGCTCATTTGCTGTTTAGAGGAGCGGCGGGTGATCGTGCAGGGATGCAGTTTGCTTACGTTGTGCCCCGAGTCTCGGAGGCTCCCCACTCAAAGACACACGCACAGCCCTGGGCCAGAGAAGAACCTCTCTATCGGGCAGGAGAACACACGCAGGGGAGAAACCTCGGATCCTTCTGACCCTACTGTCAGCATCAGTCTTTGGGAAATGCTTGGTCTTTAGTCATGGCTGTGAATGGAGCTTCCCTTTCTCTTCCACCAGTAGGTACTCACTAAAGCCACCACGTTGTTTTTCTGGTTCTTGGGCTTCAGTCACAATTTCTCAGATGCATTGAGTGCGACGGTCACTGGCCATGGCCTTACTTGATTGCTCTCAGAGGTTCTGTCAGATTTCCCAGGAGAGAAAAAGGAAAACATTACTATTTTTGCACAATTTCTGTTGCTGTACATCACAGATTTAGCAACCTTTGGTGTAGATTGCAAAACAAATATATTCCCATAGTTGAGTTTTTATTAATATATATCTTAGAGCGCTTGAACTTGCTATAAGCTCTATTCAGTCATTTATGTAGCCTTCTAATAAATTTTTCTATATCACTTGAAACTTCGCTCTGTGAGCATTTATTCCAAATTTAGAGTAGAAAAATTAACTTCTGGAGGATCCAAGGTCACACACGTTTATTTTGTGTCTTAAGAACACCAAGCCCCGTAGGTATTTATTGGGTACCAATTGACTTGAAGTAAGTGGAGGAAATTTTTCAAAATTTAAAAAAAAGAATCATTACTAATAAAACAGAATGGTAACTGTAGAAACTTTTCTCAGTAATTTCTTCCTGCTATCTCTTTTTGTCAATTCCATTAAATTAATAAATATTTATATCATGTAAACAATATTCCAAGTATTATGATCCTAAGAACCCTATGAGATGTATAGTATTACTATCATTGTTTAACTTATGAGCAAATTGAGGCACAGAAAAGTAACTTGCCACAGGTTGCTCAGCTATTTTTCAATAGAGGCAGGATTTGAACAGAAGCAATTAAAGACATGCCACCTCAAAATATGCCAGATTGGTATATTATATTAAGTTAGAATCATTTGAGCAACTATAAATTTAGAAAGGGCCACCTGGTCTTTCACTACATACAGCAAGTCATATTCTTTTTGGAGGTATGTTCTTCACATACCAAGGCTGGAAAGTAGCCTCGGGTACCAGACACTGATAATTGAAGCTGCAATGAACCTGAGTAAACAAACTCTTTGACCTAACCCTTATCTTCTACTAGCTTCTTATTTTAGTCTGCTGTTTTGCTGCTGTGACCAAAAGACCTGATCAGAACAATATAGAGGAGGAAAGTTTATTTGGGACTTAATGGTTTCAGAGGCCTCAATTCTGTCTCAGTCCATAGACAGCCAATTCCATTGCTCTGTGCCAGAGATGAAGCAGAACATCAAGGCAGAATGGGGTGACAGAGGAAAGCAGCCCAGGACATGACAATCAGGAAACAAAGAGAGTACTTCTCTCACCAGGGACAAAATATGTACCCCAAAGGCACAGCCCCAATGATCCACCTCCAGCCACACCTCACCTGCCTACAGTTACCACTCAGTTAATCTCTATTAGCAGATTAGTGCACTGAGTAGGTTAAGGCTCTCATAATCCAATCATTTCACCTTTAAAGATTATTACATTGTTTCACATTTGAGCCTCTCTGGGATGTAACACTTTTACATTCCCTACATCTATCTCTTAGTAAAGTCCCTAGAATTTATTGCCTTTGTTCTGTCCTTCCTTCACAGAGTTGTTGTAGTTTATCTAAAAAGTCCAAAAACATCATGATTTAGTCATTTCTTCAGACTTCACTGTTTGGGGAAGATCCCATATGCATGTAAAATGAATACAACTTTTATGCTTTTCTTTTGTTAATTAGCTCTTGCATTTATTAATTGAGTTCCCAGATCCAGCCGAAAAATTCACATAAGAAATTAAATAGATTAGAGAGGATTTCTCTATAGGATCTAGGCAGATTTTTGTCCATAATGTTGATCAGACAGCTTTTGATGTAGTGATAAATTACATTCCCTCCATCTGAAATCCTATTGACTTGAAAAGATAGATGAACAAGTTTACTACCTGAGGATATTCTATATTGATCTAGTATCACAGTTTACTGATTTATTTAATGTATTTATATCCATTAAATCTAAACAAAGTAAAACAATAATAGGAAAGCCATGATTTGAACTAAAATAGGAAAGCAATGATTTGAACTAAATGTGAGATTTTTGTCTCAACATGCAATAGCGCCATTTCTTTCTAAACACATTTTTGTCTCAGCATGCAATAGTGCCATGTCTTTCTAATAATATTAACCTTTGCATATGTGATATTCTGCCCTACATATGTAAAAAGTTTAATAAGTAGCAACAACCAGCTATAAACCAAATTTTTATTTATTCTGTCCTAGAAAGAATCTTTCTAGAACTTAGATACTCATACTATCCTCACTGAGATGAGTTTCAAATGTAAGCCTAATAAAAGAGTGTTGTATGCTTAATTTGTCACTTTCCTTAGCATTATTTTGAACTCTAGGTCTTTAATAAGAGAGCAGCCATCCGTTTAGTAAATCATTAATTTGAAAAGGAGATGTTTGATAGCTCTTAAGAACTTAGGTACAATATAACCATATCCTAGAAAATTCATAAAAAAGCCAAAAAATAAGCCTTGTAAAATTATCTCCTTTTTCAATTTAACTTCATAATTGGATAAGGAAGTAAATTATTTGTTAATAATAGAGAAAAATGATCAGCAATTTAAATTGCTTGCAAATTTTCTTTATATCATTATTTCTGTTTCTTAGTTTACATTGTTGTTCTGATTAAAGGAGATTATACTTTTAAAATATGGTTTAGTAAGTAGTTTTTGACTAGTTGATATTAGTAATCACTAACTTGTAATTACTAACTTATAATCACTAACTTGTAATTACTTGCCAGGTATATGCCTGTAATCCAGTGGCTGAGGAGGTTGAGGTAGGACAATCACAAGTTCAAAGCTAGCCTCAGCAACTTAGTGAGGCCATAAGCAACTCAACAAGACCTTGTCTATAAATAAAATACAAAAAATGGTCTGGGAATGTGGCTCAATAGTTAAGTGCTCCCGAGTTCAATCCTAGGTATGAAAGAAAGAGGGGGAGGGGGAGGGAGAAGAAAGGGGAGTGGGAGGGAGGTTGGGAGGGAGGGAAAAGCATTGCTGTAATTGATTGCTTATATAGCATCTAAAAGACTTGTTTCTTCTTTTCCACCTCTAAATTCTACAAGGGGCAGAAATTTCATTAATTGTCCAGTAGTTGTTCAGTGATTAGAGCTAGCATGGGACAGTTGCTCCATGGCCACTGATGTCTTTGCTATAGATAAACATTGAGAATAATATCTTGTAAGTATCAGTGTCACAGTAAGAAGGGAGTTGTACAGAGAAAAGACTTTGAGTCTACCCCCATATAATATTTTTGTTAATCTGAGAACATGCAGCACTATGGAATAGAAAAAAAAAATTGTACCAGTGGCAGCTTCTTTATAATTCATTATCTGTTTTCTAATACTTCATAAAAAACATTTTCACATGTCATTAATATATTTGATCCCCACAACAAAACCTTCAAAAGCAAAACATCTTATATAGATTAGTCCTGTTCTACAAATGAATAAAACAGAAGTTCAAAGGAATTAAGTAATTTGGCCAAGGTAATTCACATGGTAAATGACAGAGCATTAGGTGACATGCCATTACTTGGTCAGACAAAGATACTCTCAATCCTCTTTAAGATTAAATTATATTATCTCTATTTTACAGATGAAAAAACTAAGGTTTAGGAACTAAGGGCCTTGCCATCTTCTTCCTAGAGTTAGATCTTCACTTAGAAGTGAGAAAAGGAGGGAAAAAATGAATCAGTTGTTATTTATACTTATTTTCTAGTTTTAACTTACATTGCCAACTTCTTATATTGCCTACTTGATTTCATAGTACTTGAAAATAAAGCACCTTTGTTGGGCATGGTGGAACACGCCTGTAATGATAGAGGCTCAGGAGGCTGAGGAAGGAGGATCCCAAGTTCAAAGCCAGTCTCAACAACTTAGCAAAGCCCTAAGCAACTTGGTGAAACCTCTATCAAATAAAAAGGGCTGAGGATGTGGCTCAATTGTTAAGTGCCTCTGAGTTCAATCCCTGAAATAAAAAACAAATAAATGAAAAATAAAATAAAACACCCTCAAATACGATATATATAGAGAAATACTTGTTTTTACTTTACTAGGGCAGATACACTGAAATTGGCAATTCTTAGAAAATATGATGAAGCAATTTTGCTTTTATATTGTATTTTATACCAAATAAGTGCAAGTGTGGGATTTATTAACCATTAAAAGATTATGAGTATTTTATTTGTTTATTAATAATCCACCTAATCTAGTATTTCATTAATGAATAGTATATCCTAAATCAAATGATACCAAATTAAATATCAGGCAAAGAACAGAATGTTTCCAAAATGAAGAGGAAATGTCATAACTAATAAATGACAAATATGATAATTGTTCAAATCATTCTAATTCAGTACAAATTTTTTCTTGGTGAACATATTTTTAATCTCTTTGCTCAATTACTAATATTTTATCCAAGGCTTAGAATGTATCTTTTCCCATATTTCTTCACAGGTAAGGAAACTGAAAGAGTTGACTGTGATCTGGTAACATGCTCAAAGACAACAAAAGTGAGGGACTGTCAGAGTGGAAGTTCAGTTTATCTTTGCAGAGGGACTAGAAAACAATCTGAAAATGTCAAGAAAAAGAAAAGGAAACATGCAGGGGAACGAAAATCAATAGCCTCTTTTCCCTTTCTTAATGCATAATATGCTCCAAAACTGTAGTGAGATCTCTGGTATTTGAGTTTTGAGCTGTGCATCTTCTGATGAGTATCAGTAGAACAGTGCTAATACCTGGATTTACAACCCTTTGTTCCTTTATGAAATCACTAAACTTGACACAAGACCTTTCATGAAATTTCAACCCTTATATTTGGATCCTGTCTATGACCAAAGTGAAAGGGCAGAATCTGGGCTAAATTAATTCAATTTATATTCATATTATTGATAGTGACAAGCCAGAATATGTGTAGTGAGGTAAAAAGAGAGTGTTAGGGACAAAAGCCCTCTGAGATTATGCTCTGTTTTTGCTACTATATGTGACCTCTACTTAAGTTACTTAATTCTTTTGGCTGTAGCTCTGTCTCCTACTCTTAATTATATTCTTTTATTTATATTTCAACAACAATCACTCAATAAATTTGGTTACAGTAAGTTTAATGAGTTCCTACTAAATGCAAAGTACTATGGGAGATCCAAAGATAAACAGAATCTGTTCCCTATGCTCAAGAAGTTTCTGTGTAAGACAAGAAGGACTTACAAGTAATTATGTAAAATAACACAAATTAAATGTGTACTATAGTGTAAATATAATATAATACAGTAGTGATAAAAGATTGAAAATTATTCATAGATTTTGTTTCCTGGGTGACAGAGCAACAGAGATTAGAAATGAAGATGATAAAGCGTTTTTAAATTAACAACATGTGTGATGTGAGTTATACCTAGTGTGAGGTGGCTACAGTTTCTGATTCTTACTCAGAACAAGGCAAGTAATTACCACTGTCATGAGACTCATTCATGAGGGATCAGAAATTTCCCATTATCTAAAAAAGATGGAATAGAAATTGAAATATTAGAAGAAGAAAAAATGTTTACTACAGATATCTACTAAGGTTTATTTAACAAACTGAGTAAAGACAAATATTTCTTAGTGGAATTGTCTTATAATGCTCCATCCCTCCTCCAAAAGATGTGGTGTGTGGTGGGCTTTATCATAAAGTCTTAGTTTGTTAAAGATGCTGAAGATACTCTGTTAACTGATATGGTAGTAAGAATAATGCCTTCCCCAAAATGTCCATGTTCAGATTACTAGAACCTGTGAGTATCTTACCAACTATGACAATGGGAATTAACATTTCTGGTTAGCTGACGTTAAAACAGGAGATAATCCTGGACTATCTCTGTGGGTTCTGTGCATTCACAATGGTCTTTAAAAATGGAAAAGAAGCAAAAAAGGAGGTCAAAATGGTGTGATAGGAGAAGGACTCCATGTCATTGCTGACTTTGAAGATCGAGGAAGGGAACTAAGTCAGATAATATGGGTAACCTCTAGAGGCAAGTTAAGGTGAGGAAAATGATTCTACCCTCATGCATTCAGAAGGACATACGGAGCCATATTCTCTTCCAGTGAGGTGCAGGTCACTGGCCTTGCTCGATGTAAGAAAATTTTACATTGCTTTGAACCACTTAGTTTTTGCTAATTTTCTAAGGCAGCAACCTAAAAGTAATCCATCTCATTCCATTATAAAAATAGAATAAATAGAAAGTTAAGTGATTTGCTAAAATAACCAAGACTCCCAGTTTCTAAACCAGAAGTCATGGGCCTTTATACAGTTGTGTTAGAAATCTTACCACTTAAACTCATGATTATTTGGAAACACAGGATAATCTCTTGTTTTAACTAAGCTAACTATAAATCTTAATTCCCTTGTGATAGAAGGCAAGATATTCACAGTTTCTAGGATAAAGAATACATAAGGAAAAGTATGTTTAATTTTCTTCTATCTTATTTTAATAAATAAGTAATTCTACAAAATCCAAGTAAAGAAAATGAGATTAAACATAATTTCTTAGTTCTTATGACCTGGAAGTCAAAGGGGTTAAATTCAATTAAATCCATTTAATATGGTAGAATTGTTATAGAAAATTAAGGTGATTTTCATATCTTTCTTTTACTTTAAATATGACAACTACATTCCAAAATTTATTTCCAAACACTTTAGTTTTTATTTATATGCTACTTATAACCACAATTACTTTCTTAGAATCTTAAATAAAAAGATTTTTTGTTTGTTTGTTTTTTAATGAATAAGTGAAGGGGTGGCTAGAGAGAGCTGCATTCCTCTAAGAGAAAATTCAAAATTCCAAAAAGGAAGTGAGGAAGAAGGCTAGAAAGATTATCAAGATGTCAAGACACTGACATATTATATGTGGAGGTACAGCCAATGCAGATAGCAGATCTAACATGTAATTGATTCCAAATTGTTTATAATGTAGCACTTAGGATAGCCCCTCAACCTTCAATTAAATTTCTGCTACATGCAACAGTCTTGTCATTGTAGTTACTCTGAAGAGAAAAAAAATAAAGGGTCATTTTTGCCTTTCACTTAAATTATGACAAACGAATAGCCGTGAAATATGGAACAAAGAACAAAACTTTTCTGAGAGGAAGGAACTGAGAATCAGAAAATATATTAAGGCCCTTGGGCGTTGGACCTCGCATCTTATTAGCAACCAGGGAGATTTCTCCATTTTCCTCTTATCTACAGTGCGGCTACAAATCTGGGATTTTTTTTTATTACTTCTTTAAAAAAAAAAAAAAAAAAAAAAAAAACTACACTTGGGCTCCTTTTTTTGTGTGCTGGACTTTTCCACTTTTTTCCCTCCCTCCTGCGCTGCTGCTTTTTGATCTCTTCGACTAAAATTTTTTATCGGAGTGTATTTAATCGGTTCTGTTCTGTCCTCACCACCCCCACCCCCTCCCTCCGGTGTGCCTGCCGCCGCTGCCGTTGCCGCTGCTGCTGCTGTTGCTGCTCGCCTTGTCATTACACCAACCCAAGGCTCTTTGTTTCCCCTCTTGGATCTGTTGAGTTTCTTTGTTGAAGAAGCCATCATGTTCTTCAAGACCGCAGCGAAGGGAGAAGCCGCCGCGGAGAGGCCCGGGGAGGCGGCTGTGGCCTCCTCGCCTTCCAAAGCGAATGGGCAGAATGGCCACGTGAAAGTAAACGGGGACGCTTCGCCCCCGGCCACCGAGCTGGGCGCCAATGAGGAGCTGCAGGCCAATCCGCTGCCAGTGCCACCGCAGAGGGCGGAAAGGACGAGGCCTCTGGGGGCGCCGCTGCCGCCGCTGAGGCGGGAGCGGCCCCCGGGGAGCAGACGGTGGCGCCGAGCGAGGAGGCAGCTGCGGGCGAGGAGGGGGCAGCAGGTGGCGACCCGCAGGAGGCCAAGCCCGAGGAGGCCTGCGCGCCAGAGAAGCCAGCCGCCTGCAGGAGCCCAAGGCCGCAGAGAAGGTGGAGGAGGCCAGGGCCAGCGCCGCCGCCTGTGAGGCGCCCTCCGCCGCGGGGTCTGGCGCGCCCCCTGAGCAGGAGGTGGCGTCCGCAGAGGAGCCTGCCGCCGCCTGCGCCTCATCTGCGTGCGCAGCCCCATCACCGGAGGCGCAGCCCGAGTGCAGTCCAGAAGCGCCCCCAACAGAGGCGGCAGAGTAAAAGGGCCAGAGGTTATGAGATAATCAAAGAACTTTTCTCCCCCGTTTGTTTGTTGGAGTGGTGCCAGGTACTGGTTTTGGAGAACTTGTCTACAACCAGAGATTGATTTTAAAGATGTTTTTTCTTTCTTTTTCTTTTTTCATTTCGTCTTCCTTTTTTTTTTTTTTTTTGACTTTTTTTAGCAGTAATTTTTTTTCCCCTTTCCCCACAGATCCCATCTCAGATCATTCTGTTACCACCATTCCAACTGGTCGAGGAGAGCTTAAAACACCTTCCTCTGCCTTGTTTCTTTTTTCTTTTTTTTATTATTATTATTTTATTTTTTTGCATCAGTATTAATGTTTTTTGCATACTTTGCATCTTTATTCAAAAATGTAAACTTTCTTTGTCAATCTATGGACATGCCCATATATGAAGGAGATGGGTGGGTCAAAAAGGGATATCAAATGAAGTGATTAGGGGCCACAATAGAGAAAATGAAGTGGTGCATGACATTGCCAAGATAATGTGACACTAGAAATGATGGTGTAAAGGCTTAGTCTTTTTTTTTTTTTAAAGAAAAGTTTTTACAATGTATTTTGTGAGGCAGGTTTACAACACTACAAGTCTTGAGTAAGAAAGAAAGAAGAAAAAAAAAAAAAACACCAATACCCAGATTTTTTAAAAAGATCATAGTCTTAGGAGTTCATGTAAACCATAGGAACTTTTCACTTATCTCATGTTAGCTGTATCAGTCAGTGATTAGGTAGAACTACAAGTTGTATAGGCTTTATTGTTTATTGCTGGTTTATGACCTTAATAAAGTGTAATTATGTATTACCAGCAGGGTGTTTTTAACTGTGACTATTGTATAAAAACAAATCTTGATATCCAGAAGCACATGAAGTTTGCAACTTTTCACCCTGCCCATTTTTGTAAAACTGCAGTCATCTTGGACCTTTTAATCACAATTTTTAAACTCAACCAAGCTGTGATAAGTGGAATGGTTACTGTTTATACTGTGGTATGTTTTTGATTACAGCAGACAATGCTTTCTTTTCCAGTTGTCTTTGAGAATAAAGGAAAAAAAAAACTTCAAATGCAATGGTTTTGTGTAGCATCTTGTCTATCATGTTTTGTAAATACTGGAGAAGCTTTGACCAATTTGACTTAGAGATGGAATGTAACTTTGCTTACAAAAATTGCTATTAAACTCCTGCTTAAGGTGTTCTAATTTTCTGTGAGCACACTAAAAGCGAAAAATAAATGTGAATAAAATGTAATATATATATATATATATATATATATATATATATATATATATATAAAACAAATAACCCCATCAAAGGTGCATATAAAAATATAATCCATATAAAATTCTGAGGAAATTTTGATCCTGAAATCCATATGATCAGGATTTGTGGAAAGTTAAATATCTGGTTGACACCAGCTCACTAGTGTTGAACAAGATTATAATCATTATGACCAATAATTTTAATCATGATAACTAAAATTTATAGGAAGTTCTTTACTAACCTCTGCCCCAAAACCTTTTAAATATATTACTTTATAGAATTCATTGAATTCTATGAAGTAGTAACTATGGTGACTTCCATTTCTTTTTTTTAATATTTATTTTTTAGTTTATCTTTATTTCATTTTAATGTGGTGCTGAGGATCGAACCCAGTGCCTCACCTGTGCTGGGTGAGCACACTACCACTGAGCCACAACCCCAGCCTATGATGTTTCCATTTCTTAAGTTGAAAATGAAATATAAAAAAAAATTGCTTGCCCAAGATTTTATGCACTTAGAAAAGGAAAAACAAAACACTTCACTTGAACTCAGATTTGTCTCATTTTACAATTGTAATGAGTGAAACCAGTGTTTCCAAAAATCTAGTCTAAATCATTTGTTAATATGATTGGATACTGTTTTATAAATACAGACACTTGGACCTTGTCTAAACTTATAATTGAAAATTAAGCCCTGTTCAAGCCTATTAAATCTTCTGTGTGAAATTAAGCTTCCTTTTAACTCTCTCTGTGAGTGTGTGTGTGTGTGTGTGTGTGTGTATGCATGTATGTTGTTCTTTAATTGTTTAAAAGTGATCATTATACACATTTAAATTTAAGCACTACCACATTCTATCGTATCCAAAATCTTAACTGCCCTAGATCAACTGTCCTAACACAGGATTGTGCAAGAACCCTTAAGCATACTGAGGTTGTACTGGGCTTCTGGATTTGGCACTGAAAACTTATTTAATATATTTTTGCAATCTACTTATATACATGTGAGAAAATGATTGAAGAAAGAAAATTGACACTTACTGAATTTCACTTTGGGCATGTACCAAGCAAGGCACTTACATTAACTCATTTAATCTTCAAATTATTATCAAACTGCTTCCCTCCCCTTCTAGATGAAACAGAACTTCAGGTCTTCTTCAGATTTCTCTTGTGTAGGTAGCTATATTATTTACATCTTGTAACTATTGTCTCCACCACTTATCTCCTTTTCCCCACTCTTTCTGTTACATGTTCTTAAACTGTGAAGTGAGGCATACCAAACGATGACTGTATAAATGTAAATATAGAAATTCAGAAATAATTACAATAAATCAAAATTTTTGTACCCACATTCAGATCAGAAACAAAATATCATCCTATTTCAGATGTGTACTATGCGTCCCCCCAGATTTATTTTCTCCATCCAGAGACAAACACACCCTCAATTAATTACTTGCCCAATTCTCTTGTTCTCTTTTATAACTGTAGGTTTGCTTCTTGGGTTTTGTGGTGGTGGTTTTGCTACCCAAACATAACAGCTGTAGAAAAATAACTGGCTCCATTTTGCCTGATTTTCATTTTTTTTTAAACTTTTTTATTGTTGGTTGTTCAAAACATTACATAGTTCTTGATATATCATATTTCACACTTTGATTCAAGTGGGTTATGAACTCCCATTTTTACCCCGTATACAGATTGCAGAATCACATCAGTTATACTTCCATTGATTTATATATTGCCATACTAGTGTTTGTTGTATTCTGCTGTCTTTCCTATCCTTTACTATCCTCCCTCCCCTCCCCTCCCCTCCCCTCTTCTCTCTCTACCCC
Source organism: Callospermophilus lateralis (assembly GCF_048772815.1). Lineage (NCBI taxonomy): Eukaryota > Metazoa > Chordata > Mammalia > Rodentia > Sciuridae > Callospermophilus > Callospermophilus lateralis. The sequence continues at coordinate 263,894 of NW_027512861.1, forward strand.
CTCTACTGCAGTTCATATCTCCCCCTTGTATTGTTTTTTCCCTTTCCCCTCGCGTCCTCTTGTATGTAATTTTGTATAACCCTGAGGGTCTCCTTCCATTTCCATGCAATTTCCCTTCTCCCTCCCTTTCCCTCCCACCTCTCATCCCTGTTTAATGTTAATCTTCTTCTCATGCTCTTCGTCCCTATTCTGTTCTTAGTTACTCTCCTTATATCAAAGAAGACATTTGGCATTTGTTTTTAAGGGATTGGCTGGCTTCACTTAGCATAATCTGCTCTAATGCCATCCATTTCCCTCCAAATTCTATGATTTTGTCATTTTTTAATGTAGAGTAATACTCCATTGTGTATTAATGCCACCTTTTTTTTATCCATTTGTCTATTGAAGGGCATCTAGGTTGGTTCCACAGTCTTGCTATTGTGAATTGTGCTGCTATGAACATCGATGTAGCAGTGTCCCTGTAGCATGCTCTTTTTAGGTCTTTAGGGAATAGACCGAGAAGGGGAATAGCTGGGTCAAATGGTGGTTCCATTCCCAGCTTTCCAAGAAATCTCCATACTGCTTTCCAGATTGGCTGCACCAATTTGTAGTCCCACCAACAATGAACAAGTGTACCCTTTCCCCACATCCTCGCCAGCACTTGTTGTTGTTTGACTTCATAATGGCTGCCAATCTTACTGGAGTGAGATGGTATCTTATGGTGGTTTTGATTTGCATTTCTCTGACTGCTAGAGATGATGAGCATTCTTTCATGTACTTGTTGATTAATTGTATGTCCTCCTCTGAGAAGTGTCTGTTCAGGTCCTTGGCCCATTTGTTGATTGGCATTTGGACTAAGTTTCCATAAGTCAACTTAGTACATGCAAACAGACAACTCAGGAGCATATATACATACCTAAAACTTAGATTTAACATTTGCTAGTTTCAAAATTCAAACTTTTGACCAGATATTGAAAGCAGTCAACTTTTAAATGTGAGTTTTCAAAGTTGTTGAGATCAGGTAGAAAATTTATGCCTTAAAGACAATGGCAAGGCCTGGTGAGCAAGTTTTTTTTCTAGAGACAGACAAAACAAAACAACAACAACAAAATACTTTAGGTAGAGAAAACTAATTATGCCTTAATTATGCAAAGCAAAAATATACAACTTAATCATGAAGAATAAAAAACTCAGTAAATTCACTTGATGTGATGGGTTAGGGCAATTTATAAGGTCTAATAAAGCAATCATGGATGGATTTAATTCATTTTCTTTTGATAGAGGCCCATCTGATGACTGAAGCAAAGACTATGTGGGGAAGATAAAGCTGTTGCAGCCCTCAGAGTCTGCCTAATAAGCCAGTTGTCAAATTAACAAACACGAAAGAATTACAATAAATTAGTGGCAATTTTAGGAATTTGAGCCATAATATACTCTTTTTTTTTGGTACCAGAGATTGAACTCAGGGGCACATGACCACTGAGCCACAAACCAGCCCTATTTTGTATTTAATTTAGAGATAGGGTCTCATTGAGATGTCTAGTGCCTCACTTTTGCTGAAGCTGGCTTTGAACCCTCAGTCCTGTGTCTCAGCTTCCTGAGCCACAGGAAGTGCACAACAGGCATGCACCACAGTGCCTGGCTCATGATCTACTCTTCCAAAACAAAACCAAAGAAATTAGTGTTCAACCAAATCAATATAATCCTGGATTTTTTTAAATCTTACTAACCAGTACCCCAAAGCAAAGGTATAGAACAGTTTACTTAAGTTCCTGGCAGCTGAAGTCCCAAATGGGTCACTTGAGCCCAACCAAGAAAAGCTCAATGGCAGCAGATACCCAGTACAGCAAAATGATAACCAGTACTACCAAAAATGGTAGTCCAAGTATTATTGGGTGGCCCAGATTCTGCTTGGGGAAGAAAGAGGCTAGGCCATAATACTCACCACTCCAGAAATAGTGGGAATAAAATTGGTAGGAAAATAGGTTTTATTCAAAGTTAGCTTTGAAGGAAGATGGAAGAAACTTCATTGTTTCAAAAGTTGCAACTACAAGGAGCCACATATGGTGACACACATGTGCAATCTTAGTGACTTGGGAGACTAAGGCAGCAGGATGGCAAGTTCAAAGCCAGCCTCAGCATCTTAGCAAGACCCTGTCTCAAAAGGAACTGGGTATGTAGTTATAGCTCAGTGGTAAAGCACCCTGGGGTTCAATTCCCAGCTTGCTACACACACACACACACACACACACACACACACACACTCACAGCAAGCTCTGGGAGGAGGAAAGCTTTAAAGAACGAAAGGGGTGCATTAGGACAAAAGGAGTTACAAGGTTCTGCCTCCTTCAGAATCGTTGTATTAAAGGAGTTCCCAAGTTCCAAGTACCCTCCCCAGCCTCCTCATTATATAAGTTAGGACCTCTGGGGACCAGCATCTGTGTCTTCCTTTTAGAAGTTTTCTTTAGAATTTAGAATGGGAAAAGACAGATGTCAGAGATGGAGAAATAGATTGAAGTAACAGGGAGGGAGCCTCCCCAATTTCCCTTCTTAGCAAGAGGAAGGCATTCTCTGTCTCAGATGGTGAGGGATGGTGGCAAGTTTAGTCTGTTTCATTGGAAGATTCAATTGTAGATCACATAAGGGAAGAAAACATGGAGGTTAACAAGGGGTTGGGCTTGAGATAATTTATGAAACAGGATTATAAAATAGGATTTGATGATTAATTGGTTATACAATATGAGAGAAAGTGAGGTGTCAAAACAGACACTTTTTTATTAGCTAGAGAAATTCAAAGAATAAAATTTGACTTACTAAGGGAAGCACGTGGGAGCAAGTTTGGAGGGAATTATAGAGAGTGGAAGTCAGGAGTTTGGTTTTAGATAAATTAAGTCTGGAGATGACTATTAAATGTCCAAGTATAGATGTCAAGCAGACAACTGGCTATGAGACTGGAGTTCAGGTGAGAAATTGGACATGTAATTAATTGCCTGTAGTATACAGGTCTCTTTCAGAACTTGTTCAGTACATAAGTTCCCTAAAATACTTGCCTTAGGGGCCAACCCCACCACTTGGGAACATTTTCCTCCCTCTGAGAAAGAACCTGCCTGGGGGAAGACTGCAGCCATTGACCCTGATAGGCACCAAAGAAGATGAAAGTGGGGACTGCCCCTCAGGCCTGGGTAACTGCAGGCTAACTAAATCTGCATATTTCCTGCCTTTTGTCCCTTAAAGTTCTCTTAATTTTTAGATTAAGAGATGGAATTTCTGAAACAATTAAATGTCTTCCATCTTCTTGCAAAATTAGCTTTAGCAGAGCACAGTGGCCCATCCCAGCAACTTGAGAGGAAACTGAGACAGGAATCTTGCAAATTTGTGACCAACCTCAGGGAGACCCTGTCTCAAACTGAAAAATAAAGGAATGTGGCTCAGTGGTTCAACACCTCTGTGTTCAATCCACCCCACCCCACCCACATGCAAAAAAAAAAGTTGGCTTCAAATAAAACCCATTTTCCTACTAATTTGACTCCAAATATTTCTGAAGCAGTGAACTTTATGGACTTCTTTATGTAGTAGTCTCTTTCCTTCCTGGGCAGAATCTTGTGCCACTCATTATTACAATATAATGAGGTATCTCAGTGTGTACTTCAACACAAATTAATGTTTTACTTTGAAATGTGTCTCCAGGTCAAATTTCTTTCTTTCTCCTTCCTGCCTTTCTTCACCATCTGGTGGGCTCCTTACACAGTTTTGCCCTTGCCTTCTGATTGCTCAAGAGGATCAAACGCTTGCCATAACAACTGGAGTCATGTCTTTCTCATTGGCCTGTACTTCCTCAAGGGCCCTAGGGTACTAGGTGCTGGAGAGGGTACCAGACTAGCATAACTCATGCTAAATATAACAGGAACAAGAAAAGGCACACAGTAAGTCTTGGTGTGTGTGTGTGTTTGTTTACTTTTTTTAGGTAGCGGATGGAATCTAGGGATGCTTTACCACTGAAGTATATCCTCAGCCTTCTTTTTTTTCTTCTTCATTTTCTTTTGAAATGGGTGCCTTACTAAGTTGCTGAGGGTCTTGCTAAATTCCTAGAACTTCTGTTCCTTCTGCCTCAGCCTCCAGAGACCCTAGGTTTACAGGTGTTTGCCACCATGCCTGACTCAGGCAGTAATTTCTTCAGAAGAATATAAACCTAGCAAAGGCCTATACATAACCTCTGATATATATTATTCATCCCATGTAACTATGTATTAGTATTAAATTCTCATGCTTATGGAGTCCAGTTGACTCCTGTTTCATACTTCTATTGTAATCCATTTCAAACATCACTTTGTTTTGATAAATACAGCTAAAATGTTAGTATATTATGTCTAGAAATAACCTGTCATAAGAAGAAACCTGATAATCTGATTAAATGCAAAATTTGCCTTACATTCCCAACAAAATTGCTTAAGAACTCTTTCCTTATGATCTGAATAACTAGCTAGGCCAAATTCCTTTTTTATTTACTTTACTTCAAATTTAAATAATTTTTCTCAAGATGTTTTCTTTGACTTTGTAAAGACAAGAAAATTATGAGCATATTGTATCACTTGTTTATTTAACTACCTCTAGTTTTTCCTCACTGGTTATAAAATAAACTCTAAATTGCAGGTTTTAAAATAAACTAGGGTTTATTCCCTGGCTTTCATTTGAGCTGCATAGTAATGTTAGTCTGTGGTGCTCCCCAGAGAAGAAAATTAAAGAATGAGGTCTTGAAACATCTGGGAAGACATGATTAGGTGGGTTTTAGGAGGGCTCTTTGGGGGACAACCTGAAGACTCACAAGCTGACATCTGGGGCGGGAATTCAAAATATAACATAGAAGGCAAGTTTAGAAAAGTGGGGTTAAATTCCATTGGTCCTAAATGGCTTTCATTAAGAATTTTATTTGGGTTGGACTACTCTAAAATGGTATTTAATAGCAGTCAAACCATTTTATAGCATCTGAAAAGGGGACTAAGGTAATAAAATGTTCCTTAGGAATATGATCTAAACTATAATATGCAGGTTAGTTTGGTCCAGAGACTGTACTCTCTTTTTGAGTATTCTGGTATTAGTACAGTCAATCAGAAAATGTTTGGGGTTGGCTTAATTGCATATCTATTTCTTTTAATTAATACTGCACTTCTGGTCTCAGCAAAGGAATATACAGAGTTTGATAGTGAACAACCAATATAATGTCATTCCTGGAGTCATGACCTGTGTCCATTTTAAATGAGATTTTCTTTAGGTTTAAAGATAAGAATGAAGATTGATTCTTCACGCTTTTTGTGCATGTGTGTGTATGTGTGTATATCACATATAACTAAAAAGAACAAATAAAAAACTTTTTTAAAAATTAGGAGAGTGGCATCCATTTACATTTTAAAAAATTCTTTACTATCTGGCTTGAGAGAGCACAGCTGGATTTTCATATCTGCCTTTGCATTTAATGTTTTGTAAAATACTGCTTTGGTTGAAATGTTTGAGGAAACTCCACACTAATACAACTATGTAGCGGGTCTTTTCAGATAATGTAGTTATTCTTCTTTGATACAACACTCAAATTTAACAATTGCTAGTTTGTTTTTTTCTTTTTAGTTTTGGGTACCAGGTATTGAACTCAGAGTCACTTGGTCACTGAGCCACATCTCTAGCCCTATGTTGTATTTTATTTAGAGACAAGATCTCACTGAGTTGCTTAGCACCTCACTTTTGCTGAGCCTAGTTTTGAACTCATAGTCCTCCTGCCTCAGCCTCCTGAGCTGAAACTGAGCTGAAGCTCCCAAATCCTCCAGGATTACAGGCCTGCAACACTGTGCCTGGATGATAATTGCTAATTTCTTAAGGGTTACCTGCATTGTGGAATTTGAAACTTTATCAATAAACTTCATGCATACACTTAAATTAAGAAGAAGAAGAAGAAGAAGAAGAAGAAGAAGAAGAAGAAGAAGAAGAAGAAGAAGAGGAGGAGGAGGAGGAGGAGGAGGAGGAGGAGGAGGAGGAGTAAGAGAAAGAGGAGGAAAAGGAGGAGGAGGAGATAATTATGATGGTGCTTTGCTTACACATCAGGGCCTAAGAAGTTATGTCACCATTCTGAGCCATGCAGGTACTCAGAGGCCTGTGAGTCTTGATTCCAGGGAACCCAGGCATTGAGTGAGCTGGGCAGCAGACCATGGTGTCATCCACATTGTTCTGGTTCTGCAGGAGTGCTGGCTGCTCAAGTTAAGGGGTCATGGCATCTTCCACTGAGATTTCAAAGGAAGGCCTGAGAGGCTGAGCAAAGCATAGCAGAGTCAGAATCCCTGTGTAATGTCCCTGAGAAGGTGATGCATAAAGCTATGAAGGTGAAGCTGAAGCTGGATTGGAGACCCCAGGAATTAAAAGATGCTGGTAATGTAGACTGTCTGCTGAAAAAAGCTCCTGGTTGTGGAGAAAGCCAAGCTAAAAGAGAGACCATGTACACTACAACCAGTGAGGCAAAGTGGTGGGGCTTCCCAAATTCTTTGGAAATAACACCTCATGCAGATGTGTCCTAGATGCTATATGGGGAGTTATGAGAACTGTTTGTCCAGTGGATTTTAGTACTGTTTTGGCCACATCTTTTCTTTTTGTGACACCATTCTTCCCTTTAGAAATGGGAATGTTTATTCTGTGCCACAATATTGAATATATATAACTTGCTTTTGATTTTTAAAACAGCTTACAACCAAGAATTTGCCTCGAATCTTAGAGGACACTTTGGATGTAGACTTTTGGACAATACTGAAACTGTTAGGAATCTGAGACTCTTGGAGATGAACATGTGAATTTTGTATTGTGAGATGGAGATAAGCTTTTGGGGGCCAGGGATAGAATGTTATGATTTGGATATGAGATTCTCCCATAAGTTCCTATTAAAGTAGGAATAATCAGAGATTAAAGGATTGAATTATGAAAGCAATAATCTAATCAGTCCATACGAGTTTGAATAGACTGATAGGATGGTAACTGTAGGTAGCTGGGTCATGACTGGAAATAGGTCACTGGGTAAAATACCCTAGAAGGATAAATCTTCTTGTAGATCTTCCCAATCCTTCTCCCTGACCCTGCTGTGAGTTCAGCAGCTTTCCTCTGCTGGACCCTTCCCCTATGGTGTGCTGCCTCATCTTAATTCCAGAGCAATGAAGTTGGTCATCTACGGACTGAAACCTCTGAAACTGTGAGCCTCGAATAAATTTTCCTCCTCTAAATTGTCTTTGTAAGGTATTTTGGTCACAGAGATTTCAAAGATGACTAAAGCAGGTACTATGTTAGTTTTCTCCTTATAGAATCAGTGCATTGTAAGAACATTTTTAAATATACAATTATGTGTTGTTCATTCAATTTTGGTTCACACATTCTCTCTCTCTTTTTTTGTTAATAATACATTTTTAGAGTAGCGGATAAATGACTCTGGGACATTGCCTGGGCTATGATTTTTTTGTGGGGGGGTGGCGGTACTGGGGATTGAACTCAGGGGCACTCAGCCACTGAACCACATCCCCAGCCCTTTTTTTGTATTTTATTTAGAGGCAGGGTCTCACCGAGTTGCTTAGCACACCACTTTTTTGCTGAGGCTGCCTTTGAACTTGCCATTCTCCCATCTCAGTGTCCCTAGATGCTCGGATTACAGGTGTGTGCCTCTGTGCCAGGCTGGGCTACAATTTAAAGAAACATAATCATAATACCTGGAAGGCTATGTCAAGTATTCCATGAAAGTAAGACATTGAAAACACAGAAGCAGAGTATGTCTGGTTCTGCAAGTTTCAGAAGTAGATGAAATCTACTAACAGTAGAAAGTAAAGATAAAATGTGCAGATGTGTAAAAACACCGCTATAGAACTAAAGTGCTGGGGACTAAGATGCAGGTACAGCTTTCAAGGCCAGTTCTTGTGGTGTATCCTCTGCATTTCTATTTCATCCTCCCTCTAAGTCTCATTTCTTAAATATGTGAAACGAGGAAAAATAGTGTCTATCTTATGTTATTGCTACCAAGATTAAAATGAGGTAAATTATGCAAAGTACTTAGCACAGTGTATGATGCACAGTGAATACTAAATAAAAATGTCAGTTACTTCTTGTTAGCATTGTTCCTATAGCTTTCATTCAGAGAAGAAAAATCACTACAGGTGTACAGACTAAGGAGTTTATTATAGGGATTAGACCTATAGTTTGGTAGTTTGTCAGACTGCATAGTCTTGTACCTGTGATTGAGTCTAAAATAACAATAGTTCAACTGAGCTATCACTTGGAAAGTGCTGGGTAACAAGTGGGGGACAATAAGGGCAAATTAGAACTGCAGTGATAAAATGAAACCATGAGAACAACTAGACCCTTAGTGGTGTGAGGAACCTGCTGAAGAAAGTGGTGCTTAGGCTATGGAGCATTACATCTACCTAGCCCAGGACAAAAAGAAGGAATCTGGGGTGATCTGAAGAAGCTGTTTAAGTCCTGATAGTGCCCCATACCTAAAAGTTAACTAGAAAACCAGTGTGACCTGCCATAATTTCTGGTGCCATACCCAAACTTGAGAGCACAAAAATGGCAGTTAAAAAAAATTCCACCACCCAAACCTCAATGGTTAATTTTGGGTGTTAACTTGATGGGAGTGAGGAATATCTGGAAAATTAGTACGGTATATTTCTATATCTGTTAGGGTGTTTCCAGATAAAATTGGCAAGTTGGTCAGTGAACTGAGTTGGGGAGACCTGCCCTGAATGTGAGCGGCACCATTCCAGACTAGAGGCTCAGATGTGACAAAAATAGCAGAAAAGAGGGACAGTCTCTATTGCTGTCTCTGTCTGTCATCTCTTCCTCTCCCTCCCTCTCCTCTCTCCATGTCTGTCTGTCTCTCACCTTCTTGGTTTGAGATTTAACCATTTGCTTCTAAACACATTTCTGCCATGATGTTCTGCTCCCACCAGAGGCCAAACCAATAGGGACACCCAAGCTTGGACTTGAACTTCCAAAACTGTGAGCTATAGAAAATTGCTGTCAATTGACTTAGGCATTTCATTGTAACAATATAAAGATGACTAAAAGAGAAGATTGGTAATGAGGAGTGGGGCCATTACTCTAACTATACCTGAAGATATGTAGAAGCCTTTGGAATTGGCTAAGAGGGAGAAGCCAGAAAAGTGTGGAGGATCAGCCTTGAGAAAGCCTAGAATATTGTAAGTGAAGCATTTAGGGGCAATTATGGGGAGCCCAGACCAGAATGCTGACAGAAATGTGGATAGTAAAGGCTGACTGATGCGGTCTCAGAAATGAGGATTTTAATGGAAACTGCAAGAAAGTCTCCCCTTGTTGTATTGTGGCAATGAATTTGAAAGACTCATGTCTATGCCCTGCGACTTAGTGGAAGATCAATCTTAAACGCAATGAACTAGATCATTTGGCAGGGAAGATTTCAAAATATCAAATCATCAGGTTGTGGGCAAATCATTGGCTATTTTAAGCTAGTTTTTCAGTTAAGAATTAGAAGCAAAAGAAACAGAGCAGCAATAGATGAAAAATTTGCAGTCTGGCCAGGAAAAGAGTGAAAAAGCATGTAAGGGTGTGAGAAGGAGGGTGCAGTTAGTTGCTAAGGAAATTAGAACCCATAAAGGAAGCCAAGTGCTTTACATATGGACAATAGGAAAAATGCCACAGAGATAGCTCAAAATTCTTGGAGGCTGCCCCTCTCACAGGTTTGGTAGTTTAGAAGTAAAAGTTTAGAACTTCCAGGACAAAATTCTTCCAGGAAAGGGATACCCTGTATATCCAGGACCACTTTGAAATTTATTTTCCCAAGTTCAACCAACAAAGCACCTCACAGCCCATGACATGGTGCAAGTTGGCCCAGGTTCAGTTTTCCCTTGTGTCAGACCTTGACTCATTGATGTGATGCTGGTTTTGGAAACATCCAAACTGGAAAGTTATAGGGTTATGGTGGCTTCCACCATGATTTCAAAGGAAAACCTGGTGGCCAGGCAGTGTGGGTTGGGATCAGAGCTCCTGTATAGAGCCCCGATGGGGTGAGGCCTAGTGAAGTTATAGAAGTAAAGCCAAAGCCAAAGGGGAGAAGAGAGAGCAAGAGGTGTAGGCAACATATAATACCCACCAGAGAAATTGGCAGGCAGTGCGCAAAGCCAGCTAGCTTCAGAGAGCTGACATGTGGGATGTACCTGCAAATCCATAAGAGCAGGGCTGCTCAAACCTTGAGAACCCACCTCCTGTTACAGTGTGCCTTTCAAGCTGGACATGGAGCTTCAGTCTTATTTGGGTCCTATTCCTCCTTTCTATTTTCCTGTCCCTCCTTTTGGTATAGAAATGTTTTCCAGTGCCTGTCCCACCAGTGTATCTTAAAAAGATAATGATTTGATTTTCATTTTTAATGGGGGTTCACAGCTGACAGTTTACCTTGAGTCTCAGATGAGACTTTGGGATTAGATTTTGAGCAAAGATGGAACCATTAAGACTTTGGGATTTTTAGAGGCAGAATTTTGCATTGTGAGATGGATAGAAAACCTTGGGGACCAGGGGAAGATGATATGGTTTTGATGTAATTTGAATGTCCTCTCGAGGCCTATTATGTTAAAGATTTGGTTACCATGGTGGCATTATTGAAAGGTGTCGTGTGGGCTTTTAAAAGGTGAGGTTTATGGGAAGTCCTTGAAGAGGACTGAAGAGGTGTCTCTATAATAGGATCTGAGGAGTTGCTGAAAGGAAAAGGGAACTTAATTTGGACTAAATGGGTCCTTGATATGAAGGAAAAGGACTTCAGTATGTGCCATTCAGAGGCATGGTGGTCTATTTAGGAAATTAGATACACATTCAAAGGAGAATACAAGTTATTTCAAGAGTACAAGATGCCTCTTGGAATTCCCAGTTCTTCTTCTAAAGGAAAGTTGGTACAGAATGGGCATGGGAAAGTATGGAGGAATGATATGAGTATAGTGATTTCAAGATGATTTATGGTGATCTGGTCAGTCTTTGCATCCTTAGGTTGACATGGTCTCCATTATTGTATCAATAAATGACACTGGAAAGTCTCCTGCATTATCATCGTGAGTGGCAACACTTGCAGACATCCTAAGAGAGCTCCTGTATTTCAGAAATATTCTTCCTTACTTTCATTGTGGAATAGCCCTGCAATTTCCCTGTAATAATTAGCATCCATCACTCCAGCCAGCACAGTAAGTACCTTCCTTGATTCAGAGGGATGAGGAGTCCAAAGTAGCCATGTGACAGTCTTACATTCAGTTCAGTGGAATCATTGTCTTGGTGGAAGCATTCTTGCATTTGAAACTAAGACTCTTAGGCCAGCAGAGCATAAGGTTACAGGAATGGGAGCTAACATTGTCCTACTGGGTCACCAGGAATGTTAGTGAGTGACACTATTTCTACTTTCACTCCTTGATTCTTGGACTTTAATCCTAGCTATAGGAGTAAAAGCACTATATATTGGATGTTGATTCAGAGCATATATAGCATCACACAGTCAGCCTTCCATAACTGTAGGTTCGACATTCATGGATTCACCAAATGGCAGATTTAAAATATCTCCCCCAAGTTGCATCTGTTTTGAATATTTGCCAATTTTCTTCTTGCCATTATTTCCTAATAAAACAGAACAACTATTAACATAGCACTTAGATTGTATTAGTCATTATAAGTGATGATAATTTAAACTATACTGGAAAATGGGGATGAGTTACATGCAAATACTATGCCATTTTATATAAAGGACTTGATCATCTGCAGATTTTGGCATCTTCAAGAAGTCCTGGAGCCAATTCCTCATAGTGAAGGACAACTGCACAGCCTTCTGGAGAACCTTTATCAGCTCTGAAGGTGTTGCCATCTATCTGGCTCTATAATTGTGTCTTCAAAATGCTATTCTACTGTTATGTCAAAAGAGCTACTCAGGATAGATTGGGGAATATGATAATACCACTAAATTTCATGAACCTGGGCCTGTTGCTGAATTTCTCTGGCTATGAAGTGAGTTCCTGGATTACAAGAAATGCTCTATGGAATGCCAACATGGTATTCATTAAGTCATTCTTTTAAGTCCACAGTTTTGTGAGAAGCATTTGTATGCAGGAAAATCTGTATCTGGAATTAAGTATCTATTCTAGTGAGGACAAAATGCTGCCCTTTTCATGATGGAAGTTATCCAATATAATCAACCAGTTGTCAGGTGGCTTACTGATTGCTCTAATGAATGGTGCCATAACAGGATTCAGTGTTGGTCTCTGCAGCTGGCATATTGGTCACGTGGTCATAGCCAGGTCCACATTGGTGAGTGAAAGTCCACATTGCTGAATCCATGCATGACCTCCCTTCCTGGCACCATGATCACTTTGATCACAAGCCCATTGAACAATGAAAGGACTGCCCAGAAGAAGAGGTTAACTAATTATTTTATCCATTTGGTTTTAAATCCTTCCCTGGGGGCTAGGGCTATAGCTCAGTGTTAGAGCACTTGTCTCTGACATATGAGGCATTGGGGTTGATCCTCAGCACTACATAAAAATAAACAAAAAAAAAAATAAAGGCATGCTGTCCATCTGCAACTACAATTTTTTTTTAAATCCTTCTCTGATTATGTCACCCTTGAGTGATCATTCAAATGGGCGTAAATATCTTCATGTTTTTTTCCTATTTAGAAGACATCTATCCATATGCCTCTTCTGCAAATTTTCTTGTCATCTATTTTCCAATCATGTCCCTTCAAAATCCCTGAAAATCCAGCTAATTCATTGATCATAGCCCATGAATCTACGTATGTAATCACATGTCTGGCTATTTCTCCTTCTAAGCAAAGAGAACAACCAGGTCCAGGGCTTGAAGTTCAATCCACTGGGAGGATTCCCCTTCACCACTGCCTTCAAGGATGTTCCTACTGGCATCTGTAAGGCAATAGCATATCATGTAAAACCATGTCTAAACTAGGCTGAATTCTTTTCTTCCTCTGTCAGCTTATCATGGAAACTTCCTGTAGGGTCAAAGGAGCAGTCTTGGAGACAGAAGGCAGTGTAACAGGGCTGCCACTTCTTCATAGAAATTACTTGGGCTTTCATGGCCTGCTCGGGCCCATGGCACATATACCACTTCTATTTGATAATGGAGTGCTATTGTACACAACCAACTTTATAGATTTATGGGCCAGATAGCACCCAGATCATGATGGGAACCTCAGGTTTTATGTTAGCTTAGCCCAAAGTTAAACATCAGTCTTTACTAAGGCTAGGCTACAGGCCAAGAGTTGTTTCTCCAATGGCCAATAGTTATCTGTGGAGGATGATAAGACTTTTTTTCCAAAATCCTGAGGGCCTATATTGTGATTTACCTATAGGGACCTGCTAACATCTCCAAACAGTATCTCTGACGCTTCAAATACCATTCATATGCAGGATCATATGATTCAAGAATCAGAGAAGGTTGCACAGCAGTCTGGAGGTATTGAAGATTCCTCTCCTATTCTGGGTCCCATTCAAAGCTAGCAGGTTTTCAGTTCATATAGTAAATGTCTGAGAGTAGAACACTCGAATGAGGAACATGTTTTCTTTAAAGTCCACAGAAAACCACTTCCCATTGTGTTCCTGTTTTGAGTTGTAGGAAAGGCCAAATGCAACACTTATTCTTAGCCTTAGAAAATAGATCTTAATATGCATCCTACTACTGGACCTCTAGAAATTTCACTAAGATAGAAGATCTCTGAATATTGTTGAATTATTTCCTAGCCCCCTAGCATGTAAATATCATTTTGATAAGTCTAGGGTAGGTCTTCTTCTTGCTCACTAAGTCCAATCAACTTAAATTCTGCCAATGTAATAAACAATGTAGAATCTTCTGGAAGGGGATGACAACCAATATTCACGCAAATTAAATTATTCATAGGGCTAGAGAGTTGATGTATCCCTGATGTAGTTCAGTGAAGGTGTATTGATGGCCTTGCCATCTGAAAGCAAACTGCTTCTGGTGGGTATTGATGACAGCAACAGAGAAAAAGGCATTAGCTAGATCAGTAGCTACATATCAGATGCCTCATAGGGATGTGTTAATTTGCTCAAGCTAGGAATCCACATCTGGTATAGCAGTTGGGATTGCCATCTGTTTCAGCTTATGATAACTCTCTGTCATTCTCCAAACTCCATATATCTTCCATATAAGACAAATAGACTATTTGAATGGGGATATGGTGGGAATCACCACCCCTGCATCCTTCAAGTGTTTGATGGTGGCACTAATCTCAGCAGTCCTTACAGGATGTAGTAAAACTTTCACTTTAGTATTTTCCTAGGTAGGGGAAGTTCTACTGGTTTCCATCTGGTCTTTCCTGTTGTAATAGTCTTCTCTCTGTGGGTTAGGGAACCAATGTGTTTACACTGGAAATGGCAAGATTGTTTTCCTCTACTGAGCATAAATGGAGGGATCATGAGCAATTTAAGTTCAGTTACAAAGAAATACAGATGGCTTTGCTGCTGCTTGTTAATATTATGACTATACATTTTAGACTGCTATACGTTAAGCCTGTGGCATGTAGGAAGCATTCTATAAATATTTTCAATTATTATTAACCTCTGACTCCCTGAATGCCAATTATTTGGTTCTCTATCCAGGAGTCTTATTTTAAATTATAGATTCTGCTTTCTTACAGTGGTCTATTCCTGCCTTGGAGTTTTTCGGTGATACTATGGTTTTCTGTTACTGACTGCTTGCTTTACAATACATTTTCTAGGCCTTTGCTGCTGTCACTTGCTACTCCCATGGTTCTTGCATTAGTCTGTTCAGCTGATAAAACAAGATACACCATATACATGATGGCTTAAACAACAGACCTTTATTTTCTTTTATGACTATAGGCTGGAAGTCTAAGATCAAGGTTCTAGTTAATTGTTTCTGGTAAGTATTCTCTTTCTGGCTTGTAGGAAGGGGTCCTCTCACATTCTCAGTATATTGTCTTATGCATTTTTCTTAGTGTGTGCACATGGTGGCTTGGAGAGCATAGGGGGATAGAGGGAGGACTAGCTTTCTGGTATCTCTTATAAAAACACCAAATCAATTGGATCAGGCCCCACCCATATGACTTCATTTTACTTTACTTCCTCAAAGGGCCACAGCAACACTGGGGATTAGGCTTCAACATATGAATTTTGAGGAGGACATAAACATTCAGGTTGTAACAGGTCTGCTCCCAGCCTGTTACTCCATCCTCTCCTAGGTTACTTTCTTTGCCCTGGGAGTTCCCACATCTGCTTGGCTGTGGCTATTTCTTTTCTATGCTGACCATTCAAGTGAGTCAAATATTCTTAACCATTGTTTCCTATTTACCCAGTGTATTTAAACCTATTAACATGATAAACCATAAAGCCATTAAATTATTCTATTTAATTTCATTTATTTTGTTTTATGAATCACTAGGAGAGCATGATGCATTTCCTGGAAAGGCATAAAGTAACAATTTCATTTGTTAGTATACATTTTTAAAACATGTGTTTTCAAAGTTATTACAACATATTATTGGGAAAATAGTCTTGTCTAGTGTTTTGACTTGCCTCAAAACTGAGTAATAAGGAAGCCGCTAGTAGTTCTATTTATTTCAGTTTGATTGACCATATTCACTCTTTCTGATCCATCCCTATCACTTCCTATTCTCTCCTGGCACTTTTCACACACACAGACACACACCACACAAAGGAGAAGGAGGAAGAGATGAAGGGTGGAGGGTGGAATAATAACTCTCAACAATCCACTGAGGTAAATATGTATAGATGTGAGGACTGAGTATTTAAAAAACATTTTAATATATAATTTGCATAAATTACAATAACCTTGGGAACAGAGGTGACTATAGTGTTGGTGGCACCAGCAGCAGCAACTGCTGACTCAAGTCCCTGAAAGGTGAAGCAGAGATTGACAGCAGCAGTGGACCATGGAACATGCACCACCAGGGCCTTGACCAGGAATGAGTAAGATTTCAGCATTGAATTTTGGCTTGTTCAGTAGCAATAACCACTAAAGAATATTCTCCTGGACATTCATTTTATGATATTTCATTTGAAATAGTACTGAGAAAAGTACTTTTGTTAAATCATGACTTTAAAATTTTAAGAAAATTGATATTTTGACCCAAACCATACATACATATATATATATATATATATATATATATATATATATATATATATATATATATATATATTTAAAACCTTATTTTTATTTATTTATATGTGGTGCTGAGAATAGAATCCAGTGCTTCATACATGCTAGGAAAGTGCTCCACCACTGAGTTACCACCCTAGCACCCAAAACCATAAATCTTTAGGAGTATTAGCTATACATAAACTGGAGGCAGAGAAATCTGGTCTGAACTCCAAATCCTTCTTTTATTAGTTGTACCACTTTGGTAAGTCATTCAAACTCTTAACCCACATTTGCTCATAAATAAAATGAGGATAATTATATTACCTAGTTCATGGTGTTGTGATCAGTATTAAACTATATAATGTATGTACAGTGATTAATAGTGTCTGGCATGCAGTAAGTAATCAATAAATGTTAGCCATATACTTATATTTTGATGAATGGATAAAGATGAATGAGGCTTTAGTGTGTTGGGGAGGCTGGTTTCAAACTTCTGGACTAAAGTGATTCTCCTGCCTCAGGCTCCCAAGTAACTGGAACTACATGTGCACAACACTGTGCCCAGCCAGTCATATATTTTTTTAAAGTTCAAAGAATGAAAATTTAAGTTTGACAATATCCTTAATGGGAATGCTTAAAGACATATAAATAAATAACTATGATTCAGTATGAAAAATGGTTTAACAGAAGTATCTAAAAGTACTATAGGAAAACAAAACAAAACAAAAAAGTAATTGGGTAGGGTTAATGGGGAATACTGTGGAAATTACATGGTTGTTTAGTTCGAAGAGAGAGAGGAGTATACCTCCCCAAGGAGAACACATTGATGAAGGTTATTTAGGGAGAAACATCAAATGCAAGAAATACTGAGAGTGGATGAGGGCCTGAAATAATCATTTAATGTTAGTTAAAACTGTTGAAATGGTTTTCTGTGTAATGCAAAAATTCTCAACTGTTTTCACTATTATAATCTTATTCACATCTGCAATTCTTTTTTCTACTCCCTTTTTAAACTTTAAATTTTATTTTAAAAATCCTTTTTCATAAAATGTTATAACAGTCAAAAAAGTTAATATAGTTTCAAATTGAATGAAAAAAAGTAGAATCTAGAAAAAGGAAAATGATAGACTCTCTAAAGTCAAAACTGAGAGTTTATTATTCTATTATATCTGCCTTGCAAATTTCAAATAAGAGTTCTTTTTAAATTTTAATTTGTTATATATGACAGCAGAATGCACTACAATTCATAGTGTACATATAGAGCACATTTTTTCATATCTCTGGTTGTAGAGTCACACCATTCAAGTCTTTATACATGTACTTAGGGTAATGATGTCCATCTCATTCCACCGTATTTCCCTCCTTCCCCTTTGCCCTATCTAGAGTTCATCTAATCCTCCCATGACACCCTATCACATTTTGAATCAGCATCCTTAAATCAGAGAAAGCATTTGACATTTGTTTTTTGGGGATTGGCTAATTTCACTTAGCATGATATTCTCCAACTCCATTCATTTCCCTGCAAATGCCATGATTTTATTATCTTTTAAAGCTGAATAATGTTCCATTGTGTATATATACCACATTTTCTTTATCCATTCATCTACTGAAGGGCATTTAGTTTGCTTCCACAGTTTAGCTATTATGAATTGTGCTGCTATAAACATTGATGCGGCTGTGTCCCTGTAGTATGCTGTTTTTAAGTCCTTTGGGTTTAGACCAAGGAGTGGGATAGCTGGGTCAAATGGTCATTCCATTTCCAGTTTTCCCAGGAATCTCCATACTGTTTTCCATATTGGCTGCACCAATTTGCAGTCCTACCAGCAGTGTATGAGTGTGCCTTTTCCCCCACATCCTCACCAACACTTATTGTTGTTTGTATTCTTAATAGCTGCCATTTTCTTTACAAATAATTAAAATATTCTTTGCTTTCAGTGGTCAGTTCTGAGCACAGTGACCAAGAGGGACATATTCTTTGCTTTCAGTGGTCAGTTCTGAGCACAGTGACCAAGAGGGACAAGGCAAACTGTAGTGCTTTCAGATGAGAACAACCACTATAGTGATGAGAAATTTAAAACATTATCTGTGAAAAACATTTGAATGATCCAGAAATGATAATTGGAAAAGAGCAGATAAAGGAAAAGGGGAGAAAAACAATGACCACAGAAAGGAGAATCACTAGCTATATGAGGTTAAGAGAAAAACTAATTCCCTTAAATGTAAGGAAGAATATCCTAACAAATCAAACCATCTCAATAATATGGCTGCTTTAGCAAGGAACAAGCTTGTGACCACTAGAGTTGCTTAAGCAGAAGTTTGTTGGCAATATCCTATACAATATTGCAGTGTTATATAGGGAACTAGGCCAAATGACATTAAGGTCTCTTGCAGATCTGAAACAGGGTCTCCCTTTGAAATTTGAAGATATGTGCCAAGACCCCACTATGTGGGTGGAAGTCAATGAAAGATGCTTAAATGATTATAGGCGAGAATGTATAAATAATCTTAATGACAGAGTACAAAGTAGGAGAATATCAAAAAAACCCTATTGTAGCAGTTCACTTTTATTAGATAAGCTGGAGTTATATCATTCCAAAATGTTGATGGCCTACCAAGAAAGTGTCTTTCTTACTCTCATTACATATTAACAGCAGATGGACAAAAATTCTGGATCACATATCCTTCTTATGGTATCTGACTGAAAAAAAAGCCAATACCTAGCCAGTAGTGATATTGTAGAATTGTAAAATCTTGTAAAGATTCTTAAAACTTCTGCTTATTGTTGACATTGCCATTTCCACTCCACTTCAACAGTCACAGCGAGACAGATGGCTAAACCTGCAGTCATAAGAACAGGATGGATGGTACTGTAAGGGAGAAACAGCAACTATTTTGACTACTTTTAATGTATTACATAAAATCTTGTAGTTCTGGTTTGACACTTGACAGTTCCACATAGTGGAATGACTTCTAAGAGCAAGAAAAACCTTTTTTATATAGCACTTATTTTGGAAGTGCTTATTCCTGCCAAAAAATCAGAGTAATTTAGAAAAACCAACAGCCTACTTCACTGCAGGAAAAGAAAACAGAACTCCCACTAATTCAAAGAAAGTACATTTGTAGAGTTGCAGGAAAAGGTGTGTGTCCTTATTTTTTCATAATTGCCTGCAAAGAGACATAGAAACACAAATATCAACGGCTACTTAAAATGGATGATAAAGACTGTGTTTTAAAAATAAACATTTGGGCAATAACTATAGAATTAGAGAATCCTCTGTAAGTTTATGACCAAACTGGTTGGATGATGCAAGATATGATCTTG
Source organism: Callospermophilus lateralis (assembly GCF_048772815.1). NCBI lineage: Eukaryota > Metazoa > Chordata > Mammalia > Rodentia > Sciuridae > Callospermophilus > Callospermophilus lateralis. Next base: position 283,368 of record NW_027512861.1, read on the forward strand.
TTGCATGTTGGGGCTGGGCAGCTGGGTGGAGGAGCTGGTGGTGAATTGGACTAGAACAAAAGAGATAAGCAGAGGGTAAATTTTCAAGCATCTGTCATCTCAAATTAAGCATCTGGACTAATGTTAAAAATCTAAAGCGTCAACAAAGACTTTAAGTATGGGAGAGGCTGGATCAGGTGTGTGTCATTAGAACAAAATGACTTGGACAACTATATTGAGAGTGGATTAGCAGTAGGCAAAATTTGAGGTAAGATTAGGTAACTGTTAAAAAAAAGTAAGAGCAAATCTGAGAAGAAGTAAAAAGTCCTTGAAGTAGTCCAAGAGCAATATAGTCCAAGAGTAATATAGCAGTGAGAATAAATGAAAAACTATTATAGAAATCAAGTGGATAAGTCTTGGTGGCTAACTGAGTGAGAAGAATGAATGAGAAGGGCTCGGTTGGTTGACTGTCACATTTTGGGGGTGATATAGATGGGAAAGCATAGTGAAATGTCATAGAAGTGCATACCTAGGTTTAAGTCCTACCTCCTACGTTAGTGGACTTGGATAAGTTGTTTCATACTTGCTGAGCCTCAGTTTCTTCATCTGTAAAACTGGGTTCATAGTACTACCCTCATCATATCACTGTTGGAAGAGGTTACACACTGTCCCCAATGCCAGGTTTTAGAGACCATTTAGAGCACTTTAGAGAATTGGGGAAGACATGAATAATTGTGCCATTTTATTGTACTGTGTTTCTGGAAAAAGTTGGCCCCATTGGGAAAAGAGAACATGGATGCCTGTTTTTTTTTTTTTTTTTCCAGAATGGATATTCTGAAAAGTGCTTTCTCAAGAAAGCCAAACCTTTCCTCTCTTGTGCATAGTTCAATTTTGGTTTGCCTCATATACGTTTCTGCTGGGTGGCTCTTCTCTCTTTAGTTCTGTACTAGGTATCTTTGAGTTTGAGCTTTTACACAGCTCCAGATTCACTATACCAAGTACTGAGAATTAGTTTAGCTTTTACAGATCTGGTAGGAGGAATGTAGCACATTTTGGGATTAAAGATCAAATGTTTTGTTTATCAAAAAAGGAAGCTTTACAGAAAAGTGGACAAATTTTAAAATTTTTGCATCAACTATAACTATAAGCTCTTGGTACGTTAGTGGAGAAATCACAGAATGCTCAAAAAATTCTACAAATATCAATCAGATAACTAATTTTCCAGTTTGCTGTCAGCAGTGAAAACATCGTTCCTATTAGTTTTTATTAGCTAGTATTATTCCAGAGAGACAGCCAGTTGAAGTGTGGCCAAAAACTATTAGAGTTCTTGAGATTCATGAAAAATCAGAAGGGAATAGCCAACTTGGAAAAAATGTACTTGTATCCAATCACTCTGGATACATGAGAGCTATATGTGTGATTGCTGTTTGTCTCTCAATTTTCATTCTGTCCTTCTTTCTTTTAGTAATGGACTCCAGGAGCTTAAACTCAAGTGAAGACTGAATCTCCCAGTTCACTTTGCAGCTGGGTCTGACCATGAGACCATTCTGCCCAATGAGATATGAGCACAAGAGGTAAGTGTCACCTCCAGGTTCTATTCTTGAGAGGTAGCTACTTGCCCTTCACTTCTGTGTTCCTTTCCTCATGGGAACTATGTGTATATCAGGTGAACAAAGACAACAAATGTAGGAGAACCACAAGTACCTGAATGATATTGTGGAACAGACCCACGTATAGTCCACCTACCTGTGGAAAGTTATATGACAGAGCACTGTTTTCTATTTTTTTAGTACTCTATTTTTATTGTGGAGTCTCTTCCTTATAGTGAGTTAACCTAACACTGTATATAAAACTCTTGATTCACTGCCAATCAACTGCAAAACAAAACAGCAAATATTTTAAAGATGTATGATTAAAATATGTAATTAAAGATGGTGTCTAAAACTGTTAATATAATTAAGTTGTAATTTTCTGAGTGCAGAAACCATCACACCTCTATAACCTGCCTGTAAATTGCTTAAACTTCATACAAACTCGTTTCACTTTTTGAGGAATACATTAAGTAGGGGATTCTCAAGTGTTTTTAAAGACATGTTCTTTGGCAGTGTTGTGGCTTTCTCTGGCTTCAGAACACAGATAGCAGAGCATTTGTCTTGGTACAAATTCCAGTGGGACTGCTATTTAGTTGTTAAGCAAACCAGGGAGTCTGCTCCCACATCATGTATCCTGGATGTGCATGAAAGCCTTCATGTTACACCAAGGTAGTGATGATCACAGTGCTGAAGAAATAGAGAAGATGTGCCAAATGAGAGAGAGAGAGAGAGAGAGAGAGAGAGAGAGAGAGAGAGAGAGAGAGAGAGAGAGAGATGTTTCTATTTATAAAGAAAGCAGTGACTTTTTTTGGTGAGTTATTATTAACAATCCCAACTAGCACCTGCTCCTTTCTGTACCATCTTTTGATGCTTAATATATTAAATATACCTCAAAACTCAGACAAAATAATCATTACTATAAATGAATAGTGTCATGTGTCTCTGGATCTAGTTAAGCATTGATTAAGTTCCCAGATAAAATTTTCTGCTATTTTTTCATTTAATAAATTCTGTATGTATACATATTATATTTCCTGAGTTTCTATTGCCCAGATTTTTTTCTTCACAATTTTAAAACCACTGAATTTATATTTCTACAAATGAAAAGCTATCATCTAAGATAAATAACAGATGGACTTCATAGAAGTCAGGGCTTTGATGCCAACTCTTGTCATGCCTAACTATGTGACTTTGGCCTGGTTACATAATTGATTTGGTTTCTAAACTATAAAATGAGAGAATTAAACCAGATAATTTCCTAATGGCTATGTTCTGTAACTCTACAAATGTGTGTATCGTGAGATATTTTATCCACAGGGAGTCAAATTCTTTGTTTTAGCATATTCAATGCATGAGGAATGTACATTTAAAAAATATTGATAGTTGTAGATGGACACCATACCTTTATTTTATTTATTTATCTTTATGTGGTGCTGAGGATCAAACCCAGTGCCTCACACATGCTAGGCAAGTGCTCTACTATGGAGCTACAACTCCAGCCTAGGAATGCACCTTTTTAAAGGTTGACTTTTTTTCCCATAAAGTGTATGCATTGTATATTTTCATGCATTTTAATGTGAAAAATCTGAACTTATGAGACTTTAAAAACATTTTAAAGATTTTTATTGGGTGACTGCTAAGTTCATATAGTGGGGAGCAAGGCAAACAAGATCTTGTCTTCTATGCAGCTCAGGGAAGGAGAATGTCAAAAAGTAGTTTACATGTGTATTCTGAGGAAGAAGTACAGGAGGCTTTGGCAGTATTAGAGAACTGAGGACAGTCTGTGTAGGCTACAGTACAGCATGAATAGGAGGAGGTGAATTTTGAGGTTAACTTTTAGAAATAAATGACTATTTCTTTTGAGCAGCAGTAGAGTTTAGAGGTCCAGTATTAGCACTAGCACACACTGTGTCATTTTGGAAAATTTTTCTAAAACAGATTTATCATCTGTGAAATGGGGGAAGCTGAGATTGCCTACTTCATATGGTTTTCAGGAGGGTTGGGTGGGATACTACTATGCATTGCAAGATAATCATTACTATAAATGAATAGTGTCATGTGTCTCTGGACGTAGTCAAGCATTGTTTAGTTCCCAGCTACAATTGATAAATTAACTCTGATTTGCAGCAGTGCTTTTTAAATTTGCAAACTAACAAGCAATTAGTAGTTTAACCAAAGCAGAGCTTCATAGAACTTCCCTAGGCTCTTCTCTTGTGTCATAAACAATGTCTCCTCTATCAATCAGATGGGAGGTGTAAAGGGAAATGGGAAAAGAGCAAGGAATGAGCAAAAACTACTCTCTTGGGGAATTTCAGCCCATGTGCCTGACTCTACTATGATAAACTTGAATCTGTCACCACTCAGTTGCCATTCTAGCAGGATGTGGACTTGATCAACATCCATTGTATACAAGACATAAACCTCATAAGTCGGGGCTGGGGATGTGGCTCAAGTGGTAGCACACTCGCCTGGCATGCGTGCGGCCCAGGTTCGATCCTCAGCACCACATACAGACAAAGATGTTGTGTCCCCCAAATACTAAAAAATAAATAAATAAATATTAAAATTCTCTCTCTCCTCTCTCACTCTCTCTTTAAAAAAAACCTTATAAGTCATGATATGCTTAATTTCAGAAAAAATATTAACTGTTAAGGAGGGCAAACCTAAACAGAAGTGACAAATCATGGCATCTGCAGGTAAATGGATGGAATCAGACAATATAAATGCTAAGTGAAGTTAGCCAATCCCCAAAAACCAAATGCCAAACGTTTTCTCTGATATAAGGATGTTGATTCTTGGTGGGGTTGAGGGGGTGAGCACTGGAGGATTAAATGAACACTAGATAGGGCAAAGAGGTGGGAGGAGAAAGGAGGGGCATGGGGGTAGGAAAGAGGATGGAATGAGATGGACATAATTACTCTAAGCATATGTATGAAGACATAGATGGTATAACTCTACTTTGTGTATAACCAGATATATGAAAAATTTTGCTCTATGTGTGTACTATGAATTGCAATGCACTCTGCTGTCATACATAACAAATTAGAATAAATTTTTTTTTAAAAAAAAAGGAGTGACAAAAACAGGAGGGGCAATAGAATTGCAATGCACTCTGTTGTCATAGATAACAAATTAGAATAATTTTTTTTTAAAAAAAAGGAGTGACAAAAACAATTCCAGGAGGGGCAAGAGAAATCTTTTTTAGCCAACCTACAACTAGATATAAGATTATTGTTTTATTAGGTATAAAAAATACTTGAGTCTGGATACCTATAAAGAAAAGATGTTTATTTAGTCACAGTTCCAGAGATTCAAGGGCATGGTACCTACATTTGCTAAGCTCTGTTGAGGACCTCATGTTAGATGGCACCATAATGACAAGACTGTATGTGGGAGGGAGTGATCATGAGAACAGAAAGGAAGGCAGAGAGCAACTCAAAGATCAGGATCACTCTTGCTCTTATGATAATTAACTAAGAGGCTTACAAAAGCTATCTTAATCCCTTCTGAGGAGGGCATCTCCAATGACCTAATGACTTGGCACTAGATCTTCTCTCTTAGAAGAGATCCTAACATCTCCCAACATTGCCACACTGATGAACAAGCTTCCAGCACATGAACCACAATCTCACTTCCTTCCATGTCAACAATATCACACACTCCCAGGTACTTCTGTGCCTCTGCAGGCTCTGATGTTCTGATTTGTAAGACAATAAGCTGTATGAAACCATGTTTCCATCCTTTTTCATGTTCTTGCTCCTAGATAGCCTCATCTTTCTTACTCTTAATCAGGTTCAGTTGCCTGAAATTTAGTCTTTAAGCCTTGGCTTATTCAAAAAAAATTTAAAATATAATATGCTAGAATATGCTATGATGTGATAATATATAGCAGAGTTATGAGCAAGCTTGGGAAGAGATATAATCCACTTAATATTAAAAATAGTCTTAATGTCCAAAATGATAAACTTGTCGAGGTAATCATAGTATCAAGTCCAGAATCTCAACTGATTAGAGATTGATGACAATTATCATTTCTCTACATCAACCTCTTTATCAGAAAAGAAAGTAGGTTATTGGAAATTAAGCTCAATCTTTCAGATTCCTTAGGTAACATCCTCTACACAGAAAAGCCCAACCATGTGACAGAGAACTTTTAAACATGAAATCGTAAAAATTTGAGTTTATTTTAAAAACTGATAATAAAATTAAAACTAATATAGTAGTGAATGTTATTCTGCTTTTCTACTAGAACTCAGAATGAATAATAACATCTTGACTAGTCTTTTCTTGAACTTCTATAGAATATTGACATTGATTTTTATTATTAATATTGATATTTATGATTTATCACTTTATACCTTTTAACCAACATCATTCTGAAAACCAGTACAATTTAATGATTCTGTTTCCTCACAAGAATGACATCTCAAGAACATTCAGGGGACTCCCCCACCTATGGAAATGTACCACATGCTTCAGTGATACTGGAATGGACAGGCAGAGCCCGGGAGGAATGTACAAGATAAGTCTTGAGACATGGCAGCAAAATCATTTGAGGTTCTCATGTATCTTCTCTCATTATCTTAGGGCAAAGTGATGATGCCAGAATGTAAATACATGAAAGACTTGCCTGAAGACCCCTTCATCATAAAAAAAAAAAAATTATAAAAGACAAACATCCAGGCTGCCTCTACTTTTATGTTACAGGAGATGAACAAAGGATAAAAAGCTTTTCATATGCCTTTCCCTGAAGAAAAATATCATTAATCTTCCTGCTAAAGACTTCAATAAAATCATGTCAAAAGGGCAATTAAATAAATCTCAACTTACATTAATTTGAGATATACATAGGAGAGGTAAAAATAAAGTAAGTGGCTGTTCAGAATTGTCAGACAACTGGAAAATGCAGTAGAACTGGAGCAAGAGCTGAATCATTTCAAAGATGAATAAAAAATTGCTCAGAGACAAAGGAAAAAACAACAAAAAACTTCTACCAAAATCTTGTATCTTGAGGGTTTTAGTTATGCTGCATGGTAAAAATGGAAAGTTTTGTTCTCCCAGTTAACTCTTCCTTTAGTAGCAAACCAGAGATGACAGTGTGTCTATCATTTATTGCCCAAAGTTAGATGTTAAGAAAAACCACGATTTGAAATTATTGCCTTTTATGAAATAGGCTTTTTTTTTTTTTTAAAAAAAAAAAAAGGTTTTTGTAATAGTAAAAGTTTCTACCAGGAGGTGAAATGTATAATATTTTAATCAAACACCTAGAATTTGTTTTAATTGGGTATAGTAAGACATGAAGACACAGAAACAGTTGTCATGAAAGAAGGATTTGGTACTCACAGATTCCCTAGAAACAAAAAAAATGGCTCAGGGAATAGGGACTCTCTTTAGTTACATGATACTTGGACCTGAGGCAATTAGGATAGATGGATCGTGGCCCAGGATTCAAGAGCCTGATAAAGGAGGTGAATGGGAATATGGGCTCTGGATTGGTTGCTTTAGCTCTAGGAGACATATTAGCAGATGAACTACCTGCTGTATAGAAAATTAACTAACCCAGGAAAGAAAGCTCTTTCAGGGTTGGCAAGATCTCAAATGGCAAAGCATGAAAAACAAACAGATAAAAAAACCCAAACAAACAAAAACAACCCTAGAAACTATGGTTATAACATAGAGATATAATAATAGAATTCATGAGAAAAATATAGCCAAATCATTGAAAATATACAAAACTTTAGCCAGGTGATGTGGCACCCACCTGTAATCCCAGTGGTCAGGAGGCTGAGGCAGGAGAATTGTGAGTTCAAAGACAGCCTCAACAATTTAGCGAGGCCCTAAACAACTTAGTAAGTCTAAAATATTTGTGTAATAATACTTTTTTAAATATAAAATATTTAAAAAGCCTGGGGATGTTGCTGGGAGCCATTAGCCAAGTAGGTATGACAATTTCCTTGCCAGCGTACCCCCATGTTGCTTAGTGGAAGGTGACCTTGCTCAAGGACCAGGGCAGATCCGTGTTTAGGGTGTTCCCGGTTTAGGATAATCCGAGTTTAGGGCGTTCACGGTTTAGGAAGATTATTCCTGCCGGGAATAGGGCATATCCTGCTGCCTGAGTTCCCCTTGAGTCTCTCCCGGGATTCAGAGAGAGTATTTTGGGAGGCAGTGGAGGTGTGGATTTGGGCAGAGAACGTGGATTTCCCCAGAACGTGTTTGTAGACGGCCGGTGTGAGTTCGGGTACAAAGAATTGCTGTTTGAATCTACAAAGCTGTGAGTGGCTTGTGATTTGTGCCCAGCCAGACTGCGGCAGGATGTGGCTCAGTGGTCAAGTGTCTCTGGGTTCAATCACTGGTACCAAAAACAAAACAAAACAAAACAAAACAGAACAAAAAGTAAAAACCCCTCAAACTTTTAAAAACATTGAAGTATTCATCAGTACCCAGTATGCAGTATGATATTTGGTTAAAGGCAAATTATTTCAAAGCCAATCACTATGTATCTTTTTAAAAAATACTCCATGAACAGAAAATGACACTTTCTCACACTAAATTATTTCATTCCCCTTCCAAAAAAATTATCTCAAAAAACCTGGCACAAGTGAAAGATTATCATGACTGTTCATTTTTTAAAAAAAAAAATACATATTTCCAGGTCTTTAATGTGACCATTCAAATATGGCCTATTTACTGCTTTAAATCCATCTGTATGGGTTTTTTTTTCTTTAAAAAAATTTGTTTCAGTTGTAGATGGACACAATATCTCTATCTATCTATCTATCTATCTATCTATCTATCTATTTATTTTGGGGGGGGGCACCCAGGATTGATCTCAGGAGGACTTGATTACTGAGTCACATCTCCATCCCTGTTTTGTATTTTATTTAGTTGCTTAGTGCCTCGCTGTTGCTGAGGCTGGATTTGAACACCCAATCCTCCTGCCTCAGCCTCCCTAGCCACTGGGATTGGAGGCGTGCATCATTGTGCGTGGCTATTCGTTTATTTATTGTTTATTTTTAAAAAATTAAAAAACACAATTTTTTAGTTGTATAGGGAAGAATACCCTTATTTTACTTATTTATTTTTATGTGGTGCTGAGGATTGAACCCAGTGCCTCACACATGCTGGGCAAGTGCTCTACCACTGAGCTACAACCTCAGCCCCATTTATTTATTTTTTGCTCTAATACAGGCACCTCTCTCAAGTTTTGGATTCATACATCAAACTTTGTATCTGACAACTCCATTTGGAATGTAATAAACATCTTAGCATATCTAAAACAGAAATATTTCTACCCCACTCGTCACAATCTTTAACAGACTTTCATAGCCTGTGCAGTTCCACACTTCCAATTAGTCAGGACGAATTGGAAACTTTTAAACTTCTCTTTCACATTCCACATCCAATCCATCAGCACACCCTTCTAGATGGGTCCTGCTGAGTGTTCCATAATCCATTTCTTTCTATTGCAAATTTGGACCCCCACTATCTGTTTATTAATATAAAATAGTTAAATGTTGTTTTAGTCAGGCTTGATAGTTTGTTTAGCAAATGTAGAAGACTCATCTATTTTTTTTGCTAAAGCTTATCATCAAATATTTGTTTTGTATATCTTACATACTGTCAATCTCATTTAAACCTGATTTTTTGTGTTTAAATCATAATGATTTTAAGGATTTCATCTGATGGTTTCACTATCTGGACCATCTCTGAATTGGTTCTTTAATTACTTTATAGCTTCACAATAGGTTTTTTTCCCTTATTTTTTTATTCAATGTTGGACATAAAGGTAAACAGTAGAGATGAAGGTAAAGAGTATTTATACCATATGTGGGTATATATCTTCTTCTGTTAGGCCTTTAACCAGGAATTGAGCTTGGTTTGGGTGTTATTTTTGCTTTTCTGCTTTCAGCAAACCACAGACTTCAAAATTCTTAGCAGTTGGGCTACTACTACCTTTTACTTCTTGGGATAGAAGTCAGAGTGCTGAAGGGTTTCTCTCATGGTTCCTGCTTCCTCCTCTACTTTCAATCATCTTGGTACAGCTGTGTTGCAGAGGGAGTCTGTCCCCACACTCTTGCCTCACTTTCCTCTATGGTAGAATGCTGTTTCAGAGAGATTCTCTGGGGTCCTCTTCTAGTCTCATTATTAGTAAGACCCTGTACAGCTGGGCTGAGAGCATAATGCTTTCTCAGTATTTCTGCACATTCTCTCAGTGGCAATGAAACTCTTGTACCTGGGGTTGGTTTTGTGCAAAAAATCCTGTTTTCTCCCTGTACCAGCAGACTTCTTCATTAGTAGAACTGTAAGATACACAACCCAGGAGTGTGTGTGTGTGTTTGTTTCTTTTTTTCTTTTGTACTGGGGATTCATTCAGGAGCACTCAACCACTGAGCCACATCCCCAGCCCTTTTTTGTATTTTGTTTAGAGACAGGGTCTCACTGAGTTGCTTAGTGCCTCACTTTTGCTGAGGATGGCTTTTAATTTAAGATCCTCCTGTCTCAGCCTCTGGAGCTACTGGGCTTACAGGCGTGTGCCACCACACCCAGGCTCCAGGAGTGTTTCTTGCCTCTCCCTAAGAAGAAGGCGGGTTTTGCTTCTACTGTTTCCTCATGCAGAGAGTCTTTGGCTGTACCTTATAGGCAAGATAGTTTGCTGTACCTTTCCAAGTGATTTTTTGGTGTTTGCATCATGGGAGAAAAGGAAACAGAAGTAATTAAGGCCATGTGTTGCTAATAATTTCCATCACACTTAATGTTAGTGCAGTGGATCTTGAAGATTTACCAGTTAATTTGTGAGCATAAAATGCTTGAGAGTGAATGAAATCTATTCTTTTTGCTGGGATGCCCAATTATCCCTTACCCCACATTTTAAAGCCATATGCGGCTTCAAATGTTTTGAAATATTTTTAGCATTTTTTGTTGTTATTGACTTTCACGAGGGTCACTAGTATTACCACATTTTACTGAGGGTCAAAAGGTTTATGTGTTCTCTCTCTCCTTGAAAGAACTTGTCCCTCTCTGGAATTCAGATTATTTAGTTGACTTATGATTGAAGATTTCTGAAATACGTAAGGCTGGTTGTGCTTTTGTAGATTATCTAGGCTTTTTCAATGTTTTTAAGTTTAGCATTGATAATATTTATAACTTGGTATATCCTAAGAGGAAATTGAAATCTTCTCTTCTTCAGTTTTAAGTCATAGAAATCAATTTTGGCTAACTCAAACAAAAAAGACATCTTATATTGCTTTTGGGGATTTAACTGAATCCACAAGTAAGTTAGAGAGACAGGTTCAATATAATGCAAGAACCAGGGAAATTTCAAATGTTGAGGCAACAAGAATTACTTGACTTGTAGTACCTCTATGGAAGGACACACTCCAACTATTCTTGGTTCTCAAGAGTGAAAGTCTTGGAAAATTTCTGATTGGTCAGCTTATGTCTGTCTCTTTCTTGGTTTTAGGAAGTACCACAGCAAGACAAAAACAGGTAATGCACCAAAATAATTGTTACATCATTGTAGTAGAGTAGACAGATTCTGTGTAGATAAGAAAAAGGTAAATTTCTACTATGTCTATAGAGTTACTGATTTGTTAATTTTAATTTGTTGTAATCTAGATTTTATTCAACAAATATTTTTTGGTACATCTTATATACAAGGCAATGTTATTGTTGGAATTATGGCCAAATAATCACAACACAAAGAACATTTATGAATTAAATCAGTAATTTTATGCTTTATTTTTTTGATTTATTGTTGAACCTTTAGGTAGTAATGAACCTATAAAATACTAATCTACTTTGTTCTGGCAATGAGCAATAATGGAAGAGTAGAAACTAATACTAGGTTACCTATTTTTACTCAATGAAAATGCAAAATGATGATGTGGTTTATTATATGACACTTTAAGAAAAACAGCATCATATCCTTTGGAAGAGAAATACTCTGCATAGTATAAAACTACTTTTCTTTCTGTTTTTATATTTAGATGACCTTTAGTGATTGCTCTTTATGTTCTGAGAATATTATAGGATCTATTAGTCTTGGCAGTGACTTAAGGCCAAAAGGCAAAGTCAGAGGCAGTATAGAATCACATTTGATAGGATTATTTATTATGAGTCAGGTTTTCATTTCTGTACTTCTAAGAAAATTTCTGTTTTGGGAATCTGAGAGTGGGCCAAAAGGTTAGCAATTTTAATGTTATATTATTTACTTGGCAGATGGAATAGATTTTCTAAGGAATTGGCCAGGTGATGAAATGTTTTTTTGTGGGATACTTGAATCCCCAAATGTGGTGGACTTCACAGACTTCTCTTTCTTAATGAGGTAGGAGAGTGAAGTGGGAAGGTTGGGGATGTGCTGAGAAATCAGGGAGAGCCAGATTTAGACAGACTTAGTTTTAAATCCTAAGAAATTTTACAATTCCTTCCTTTGTGACCTGGGGAAGTTATTGAATATGCTGAAAATTTCATATTCCTCAGGTATGAAATGGAGGTTATGTGGTCTTCTCATAAGGATTAAGTGAAGTATTTTATACTGTGTATTGTGCTTACTGAAAGTTCCTTTAAAAAGTTGTTTTTATTATCCTAATAATCTACCAAGCTTATAGGCTAGGTAATTTGGGTTAGATCAAATTGCTTTATTTTATTACTTATTTGGTTATTTTGAGGCAGAGTCTCATCATTAAGTTGTTTAGGGCCTTGCAAAATTGCTGAGGCTGGCCTTGAACTTGTGATCCTTCTGCCTCAGCCTTCCAAGTGGCTAGGATTACAAGTGTATGCTGCCAGCCTGGCTTGCTTTATTTATTTTTTTATAGAGATAAATTTGATACACTGAAATCTTGTTATTAACACATTGACTTACTATAATTATCAACTAGAAATTTTAGTCTTACTCTTAAAATAATCAGACTTGCAAATTACAAAAAGGTGTCTGTCACTGGGAGCACCAAACAGAAAACCTAAGTCACATTCTTGACAAAGTGGAGAAGTGGGAGCTGCATTGAGTAATAAGAATCACATTCCTTTTTTAGATTATATCAACCTAGTTTGGGAACCATGCACAAAGATCACTCTTTGCTTGAGGGACTCATGGAGGTAGTAGTCCTTAAACTCCATCATAAAAATGTAGAGCCCTAATTGGCAGAACAAATATTTGAGAGGGTTCTTTAAAAAATGTTTAAATTTTCTTTGTTGGTGATTCCTTTAAATTGTTATTTCTCTAAGTAAAAAAGAGACATCACTAAGCCTTATGAGCTAGATGAATCATTTGAGTCCTTGGATCAGCCATGGATTTCTTATGGGACTCTGGAGAATGATCCTGTGACCTGGTTTCCTTCTAGGTCAAGTTTTGATTATAAAATTGTATTCCTTCAAACTTCAGAATCTGGGAGTAAAAAGGGAGATAGAGTAATTATAAACAGCCAGACTTGGTTCCTTCCATACCTGATTCTGAGATTCCCTGAGAGGAGTGGGACTGGTAGAGAGAGTTGCTCAGTTCAGGACATTTGGTTTCCATGTGGCATCCTTCCCCTTTGCTTGAGATTTCAGGAAATCAGTCTGCTACTAACTGTGCCACTTCTCCCTCAGTTTTCTAGTTGATGATAAAATGCTATACCTAAAATGGGAGCCAGTTGAGACCAGAAAAAACAAAACAAAACAAAACAAAAAACAAACAAACAAACAAAAAAAAAAAAACCCAAGTAGCCAAGATCCTATATTAAGCAACACAACTCACTCATCTTTGTCATGGCAGTCCCAAAAGTCACTTTTTGGGAGGTCTTAGTTTACAGTACAGTTGGCTTTTTACTTTTGCTTGAGCTCCTACTGTCTCTGGAATTGAATCTGGGAGCTGGGCTAGAGGATAATGTGAGCAAATGATATTAAATTATACCCAAATTACTTCTTCTCCTCCAGCACAAAGGCATGATATGGAAGCTTGTACACCTCACTTCTCCCTTAGGATGAGTACTTTCTTTTTTTTTTACCAGGAAATTCCTCAGTCTCTCATTCAGATATATGCCTGGCAGAAATTAGTCTTCTAGTCAAACCCTAACTGATCTTTTAAAGTATAAACTACCTGGACCCAGTCAGGATCCCTAGTTTCATTGTCCTTATGTATCCTTTTTAAAATATGAAAATAGATGTTAGAATATGCAACAACTACTGACTCAGACAGCCTGGCTCTATGAGGGTAGCAAAATGATCAGATGACTCAGAGCAGATGCCCACTTCTCTTGCCCCAACATCTTAGCATCATATAAACCCCAGAATCATGACCCAGTCCCAAAGAAAATGTGGGAAGATCTTGACTTGAGACTAAACCATTGACTGATAGAGAAATTCAAATAAAAGTTAATTTGAGTTATAGGCCTAAGGGATATTCTGCTCATATGTTGACCCAAACCCTGCTTCCGTTCCCTTCATCCTCAGCTTTCATGCATGTGCCTCTAAGGAGCCTTATGACTTCTGGCTTCCATGGGCAGCTATGTGGAAGTGAGGTCTTAGGCTTTGTTGGGATTTTTAGCAGAGAGAAATTAGCACAACACTTTCTCACAAAAGGGATGGACAAAAAACACCATCAGGTAGCTGTCGTTGGAAAATGCTGGGTGGTGAAGAGCTCTGTGGGTCTCAAAACAGAAGACAATGTTGGCTCAGATCTCTCGACCTTCACAAGGCCAAGAAAGAACTGTGCAGGAAGTTAGATCTTCCTGTTTCTCAGGCTGTGAGAGTACTGGGAGACTTGAGATCAGGGGTGGGGTGATTTCCTCTAGGACCAGCCTCTCTGCTTTCAACTGTAGGCCCCTGTAGCTAGAGATGGCTTCATCTTTTACTGTCATTTAGCATCAGCACCAATGAGCTGATATAGAAGAATCATCCATCAAATAGCTCAGAGGAGAACAGTCATAAGAACAAAATCACTGTTAAGAGTGTTATGGAGGAGATAGCGACAACAGGAATTAAGAGTCAAGAAGAGAATGAACATTCTTTTGGAAATGACAACATGGCGGCTCCCCCTGAAAAACATAAAGAAAAGAACTGAAGGTGATGATAGTCTCTATTGAAATCTGAATTAGTTGTCTTGAAGATTCAGGGCAAAGAAATATCTCAAAGCATAATGCAAAAAAGTGAACCTTAAAAGGAATTGAAAATGAAGTCCACTGAATCCAGCCTTTCTCCCAATTTCAAAGGGAGAGAAAAAAACAAGTGGAAAAAAGCCAATAACGTAAAATAATCAGAAGAATTTCCCTGGTTTAAGACTTAAGTTTTATAAAATTGTTGAATGTTAGTGATATAGAAAAAAAAATCTCACAAGTTTCCAAACTAAAGAACAAATGATCTATAGAAGACAAATATATCAGATTTCTCCAGTAATGAAAACTAGAAATAATTAACCAGTATCCATAGAATACTTTAATAAGATTACAGTCAGATAATTCATTACCTGGACAAGACATCATTCACCTCTCAGCAAGAAAGAAAGATATTTGTAGATACACAAGAGTTAATTAAATTACTTGTGTATTTCGTCACAAGAAAATCTACAAGATGAAGAAAAACACTTTCAAAACATTTTTCAACTAAGAAATAACAATGACTAAAGAACTAATACTGGGGGAGATCCAACATGGCAGCGGGCAGAGAGGCTGCGCTTTCAATTCACCCCCAGTGATGGGGTCATAAAGTCGCAAGGATAACGCTTGGATTCTACCAATGGAGAACCTCCTAGCAAAATTCCACTGAAGAGAGACCGGCCGGGAGCTACTAGGATTTTTTTGAAGCGTCTGTGTGACCCGGATGGGCAAAACCCTGCCACGAGACATGGAGTTCCAGATCCACCAGCCACAGTCCGCGCGCTGCGGGCGCAGCTGCAGATCCATCCGCCCGCCCGCAGCCAAAGTGACTGGGTCCTGCTAGACTCCGAGACGCAGCTTGGGAGGAAGAAGTCTTTAGCCAAGCCTCCATGAGCCAGGAGCAGAGGCCAACCGGGCCATACCAGTCCCACCGCTCCCTTCGGACACTCCGGCAAGGAGCCTGGGGCCCGCCATAGCAGAGAGGTGACGTCATTGGAGTTCGGCCGGCGGAATTCCTTCCCAGCAGAATCCACTTTAGCAGGTGCGTGACTCCCCATTCTGATACAAGCAGCCAGGAAACTTCATTGACTTCTCAGGGGTCGCATCCGTAGGGAAGCAGAGGGGATCCCCGACCCCCAGCCCCCCATATCACCAGCGGTGACTCCCAAGATCTTAGCCGCCAGTTTACCACAGCACTGGGACTTAAAAGGGACACGCAGTGGGGCTGCAAGTGTAACTAGATCTCTGGGGAATCACTTCTGGAGAAGAGGACCTGGCTGGCAGGCTGACTAGAGGAAGGGGGTTAAGGGCTGGAGAAGTGAAACGGCTCTGGACTGACAAGTCTGAGAGACTCCCAGGAGACGCCTTACAGGGATTGCTATCAGCAGGTAGAGAGCAGAAGCTCCACTCGGAGGGCACAGCTCCACCTACTGGAAGAGAAGAAGGTGGATCACTAAGACTTTAATTTTTTTTTTGATGCTGTTGTCGATAATTTTTTTTCTCTCCTTCTTCTCTCTGTTCCTTTCTTCCCTTTTACTTCTCTCTTTCTATCCCATTTCAAGTTTTTTTTGTTCTTTTCATTACCCTCTAATCTCTCTATATATCCTTTTTTCTTTTTAACAGCACCTTCATTCCCCTACCCCCTAACTTTCATCCCAAGCATTACATCTTCCATTTCGTGTAATTGTCTAAATGCAAATAGGTGAATGTCTCGAGGCTGTCTATAAGACTCCTAAATACCTAGCTACTACCAACACGCTGATCCAATTGCCTGGTAGTATCCACCTTCAGTGGAGCAATCTTCTAAAGTAGCCAAGACATACTAACCATCGTACCACCATAGCACCTAACCTAAACATATAGTCCTAAGAACAAACAACAAATCACTATATGCATACAGAACCTAGAAGCCTTATATGAATTGAATGAATCAGCTTTAAACTACAACAAAGCCCAACACTTCTAGGCATAATCTCCCACCACAAAAGAGAGACAACAGAGATATACAAAGCCAAAACAAATGTATATGAGAAAGCAGTTACAAAGCAGTCAAACAGAGCTGGAAAGCAACATGAACAACATGAAAAAACAAGGGAAAAAAGGGTTACAAACAATGCAGGACAACCTAAATATACAGGAGGACCTAGAAGAATCAGAAACATGGACAGGGAAAGAAATCAAGGCATACCTAACTCAGATGGAACAGAATATTAGAGAAGACATGAGACAGCAAATACAAGCATTGAAAGTATATTTTGAAAAGGAACTAACCACACAAATTCAATCCGCAAAGAATGAGCTTTACCAGGAGATAGAAGTGTTAAAAAAAATCAAGCTGTAATACTAGAAATGCAAGAAACCATAAATCAGATTAAAAGCGCTAATGAGAATATTACAAACAGACTAGATCAAGTAGAAGTCAGAACATCAGATAATGAAGACAAAGTTTATCAACTTGAAAAGAATATAGTCAACACAGAAAAGATGCTTAAATCTCACGAGCAATCTATCCAAGAGATATGGGATCTCATCAAAAGACCAAATTTGAGAGTCATTGGGATAGAAGAAGGCACAGAGGTTCAGTCCAATGGAATGGATAGCTTATTAAATGAAATAATACTAGAAAACTTCCCAGAGATGAAAGATGGAATGTATTGCCAAATCCTAGAAGCCTACAGGACCCCAAACATCCAAAACCATAATAGACCAACTCCAAGACACATAATTATGAAGATAGCTAACATACAGGACAAGGAGAGAATACTAAAAGCTACGAGAGAAAGGAGGCAGATTACCTTTAGGGGTAAACCAATTAGGTTAACGACTGATTTTTCATCACAGACTTTGAAAGCGAGAAGATCCTGGAACAATGTATTTCAAACACTGAAAAAAATGGATTCCAACCAAGAATACTGTATCCAGCAAAACTAAGCTTCAGATTTGACAATGAAATTAAAATATTTCACGATAAACAAAAGCTAAAAGAATTTGCAGGCAGAAAACCAGCACTGCAAAGCATTTTGAGCAAAATACTACAAGAAGAGGAATTGAAAAATAGCGCCCCAAACTAACAGTGGAAGGTATCTCAGTAAAGGGGGAGAAAAATAACCAAAGAGGAAAAACTAGCCAATTTAAAATAAATAATTAAGTAAACATGACTGGAAGTACAAACCATATTTCAATTGTAACCTTAAATGTTAATGGCTTAAATTCACCAATCAAGAGACATAGCTAGTAACCTGGATTAAAAAAACAAATCCAACAATATGCTGCCTTCAGGAGACTCATATGATAGGAAAAGACATACACAGACTGAAGGTGAAAGGTTGGGAAAAATCATACCACTCACATGGCCCTCGGAAGCAAGCAGGAGTGGCCATACTCATATCGAATAAAGTCAACTTCAAACCTAAGGTAATCAAAAGAGATAAAGAAGGACACTATATACTGTTAAAAGGAACCATCCACCATAAGACATAACAATTATCAATTTGTATGCACCAAACTATGGTGCTGCAACGTTCATAAAACAAACTCTCCTCAAGTTCAAGAGTCAAATAGACCACAACACAATAATTATGGGGGACTTCAACACACCGCTCTCACCATTGGACAGATCCTCTAGACAAAAGCTGAACAAAGAAACTATAAAACTCAATAACGCAATCAATAACCTAGACTTAACCAACATATATAGAATATATCAACCATCATGAAGTGGATACACATTCTTCTCAGCAGCACATGGATCTAACTCAAAGATAGACCATATATTATGCCATAGGGCGACTCTCAGTAAATATAAAGGTGTGGAGATAATACCATGCACCATATCTGACCATAATGGAATGAAAATGGAAATCAATGATAAAAGAAGGAAGAAAAAATCCTGCATTACCTGGAAAATGAACAATATGTTGCTGAATAATCAATGGGTTACAGAAGATATAAAGGAGAAAATTAAAAAATTCCTAGAGATAAACGACAATACAGACACAACATACCGGAATCTATGGGACACAATGAAAGCAGTTTTAAGAGGGAAATTCATTTCCTGGAGTTTATTCCTCAAAAAAAGAAAAAAACAACAAATAAATGAACTCACACTACATCTTAAAACCTTAGAAAAGGAAGAGAAAAACAACAGCAAATGTAGCAGAAGACGAGAAATAATTAAAATCAGAGCGGAAATCAATGAAATTGAAACAAAAAGAACCATTGAAAAAATTGATAAAACTAAAAGTTGGTTCTTTGAAAAAATAAATAATATCGACAGACCCTTAGCCATGCTAACGAAGAGAAGAAGAGAGAGAACTCAAATTACTAACATACGGGATGAAAAAGACAATATCACAACAGACACTACAGAAATACAGAAGATAATTAAAAAGTATTTTGAAACCCTATATTCCAATAAAATAGAAGATAGTGAAGATATCAATAAATTTCTTAAGTCATATGATCTGCCCAGATTGAGTCAAGAAGACACACACAATTTAAACAGACCAATAACAAAAGAAGAATTTGAAGAGGCCATCAAAAGACTACCAACTAGGGCTGGGGATGTGGCTCAGGTGGTGGCACGCTCGCCTGGCATGCGTGCGGCCCGGGTTCGATTCTCAGCACCACGTACAAACAAAGATGTTGTGTCCACCGATAACCAAAAAATAAATATTAAAAAATTCTCTCTCTCTCTCTCTCTCTCTCTCTCTCTCTCTCTCTCTCTCTCCTCTCTCACTCTCTCTTTAAAAAAAAAAAAAGACTACCAACTAAGAAAAGCCCTGGACCGGATGGGTATACAGCAGAGTTTTACAAAACCTTCAAAGAAGAATTAATACCAATACTTTTCAAGCTATTTCAAGAAATAGAAAAAGAAGAAGCTCTTCCAAATTCATTCTATGAGGCCAACATAACCCTGATCCCAAAACCAGACAAAGACACTTCAAAGAAAGAAAACTACAGACCAATATCTCTAATGAACTTAGATGCAAAAATTCTCAATAAAATCCTGGCGAATTGAATACAAAAGAATATCAAAAAAATTTTGCACCATGATCAAGTAGGATTCATCCCTGGGATGCAAGGCTGGTTCAATATATGGAAATCAATAAATGTTATTCACCACATCAATAGACTTAAAGATAAGAACCATATGATCATCTCGATAGATGCAGAAAAAGCATTCGACAAAGTACAGCATCCCTTTATGTTCAAACACTAGAAAAACTAGGGATAACAGGAACTTACCTCAACATTGTAAAAGCTATATATGCTAAGCCTCAGGCTAGCATCATTCTAAATGGAGAAAAACTGAAGGCATTCCCTCTAAAATCTGGAACAAGACAGGGATGCCCTCTCTCACCACTTCTATTCAATTTAGTTCTTGAAATACTAGCCAGAGCAATTAGACAGACAAAAGAAATTAAAGGCATAAAAATAGGAAAAGAAGAACTTAAATTATCGCTATTTGCGGATGACATGATAATATACTTAACAGAACCAAAAGGGTCTACAAAGAAACTGCTAGAGTTAATAAATGAATTCAGCAAAGTGGCAGGATATAAAATCAACACGCAAAAATCAAAGGCGTTCCTGTATATCAGCAACAAAACTTCTGAAATGGAAATGAGGAAAACCACTCCATTCACAATATCCTCAAAGAAAATAAAATACCTGGGAATCAACCTAACAAAAGATGTGAAAGATTTATACAATGAAAACTACAGAACCCTAAAGAGAGAGATAGAAGAAGATCTTAGAAGATGGAAAAATGTACCCTGTTCATGGATAGGCAGAACTAACATCATCAAAATGGCGATATTACCCAAAGTTCTCTATAGGTTTAATGCGATGCCAATCAAAATCCCAACGGCATTTCTTGTAGAAATAGAGAAAGCAATCATGAAATTCATATGGAATAACAAAAGACCCAGAATAGCAAAAGCAATTCTAAGCAGGAAGTGTGAATCTGGAGGTATAGAGATACCAGAGTTCAAACTGTACTACAAAGCAATAGTAACAAAAACAGCATGGTACTGGTACCAAAACAGGCAGGTAGATCAATGGTACAGAATAGAGGACACAGAAACCAATCCACAAAATTACAACTTTCTTATATTTGATAAAGGGGCTAAAAACATGCAATGGAGGAAGGATAGCATCTTCAACAAATGGTGCTGGGAAAATTGGAAATCCATATGAAACAAAATGAAACTGAATCCCTTTCTCTCGCCATGCACAAAAGTTAACTCAAAATGGATCAAGGAGCTTGATATCAAATCAGAGACCCTGCACCTGATAGAAGAAAAAGTTGGCTCTGATCTACATATTGTGGCGTCAGGCTCCAAATTCCATAATAGGATGCCCATAGCCCAAGAGTTAATAACAAGAATCAACAAATGGGACTTACTTAAACTAAAAAGTTTTTTCTCAGCAAGAGAAACAATAAGAGAGGTAAATAGGGAGCCTACATCCTGGGAACAAATCTTTACTTCTCACACTTCAGATAGAGCCCTAATTTCCAGAATATACAAAGAACCCAAAAAATTAAACAATAAGATAACAAATAACCCAATCAACAAATGGGCCAAGGACCTGAACAGACACTTCTCAGAAGAGGACATACAGTCAATCAATAAGTACACGAAAAAATGCTCACCATCTCTAGCAGTCAGAGAAATGCAAATCAATACCACCCTAAGATACCATCTCACTCCAGTAAGATTGGCAGCCATTAGGAAGTCAAACAACAATAAGTGCTGGTGAGAATGTGGGGAAAAGGGTACACTTGTACATTGCTGGTGGGACTGCAAATTGGTGCTGCCAATATGAAAAGCAGTATGGAAATTCCTGGGAAAGCTGGGAATGAAACCACCATTTGACCCAGCCATCGCCCTCCTCGGACTATTCCCTGAGGACCTTAAAAGAGCATACTATAGGGATACTGTCACATCAGTGATCATAGCAGCACAATTCACAATAGCTAGACTGTGGAACCAACCTAGATGCCCCTCAATAGATGAATGGATACAAAAAAGTGGCATCTATACACAATGGAGTATTATGCAGCACTAAAAAATGACAAAATCATGGAATTTGCATGGAAATGGATGGCATTAGAACAGATTCTGCTAAGTGAAGCTAGCCAATCCTTAAAAAACAAATGCCAAATGTCTTCTTTGATTTAAGGAGAACAACTAAGAACTGAGCAGGGAAAAAGAGCATGAGGAAAAGATTAATATTAAACTGAGATGAGTGATGGGAGGGAAAGGGAGAGAGAAGGGAAATTGCATGGAAATGGAAGGAAACCCTCATCGTTATACGAAATCACATATATGAGGTTCTGAGGGGAAAGGGGGGGGGAGGGAGAGAACTGAACAACAACAGATGAGGTAGAGAGGGAAGATGGGAAGGGAGGGGAGGGGGGATAGTACGGAATAGGAAAGGCAGCAGAATACAACAGTCACTAATATGGCATTATGTAAACATTGTGAATGTGTAACTGATGTGATTCTGCAATTTGTATTTGGGGTAAAATGGAAGTGCATAACTCACTTGAATCAAATGTATGAAAGATGAAAAAAATAAAATAAAAGGAAAAAAAATTTTAAAAAAAACCTCTATTGGAAAAAAAAGAAAAAAAAATAAAGAACTAATACAAAGCCTAAAGTTTTATATATTTATCAAATTTTCAATATTTACTTGTGAATGCATGTGTTAAGATACATGAAAAAACTTAGAAAAGGCAAAAGCATCTTTTTTTTCTGAATGTTCACATTAATAGAGACTTATTTAGCATATTTTTTATTAGTGTTATATTTCTAACTTAATATTTTTTCTTATTTGTACAGATTTTCAAGAGAAAAGGTGGAGAGAATTTAATACTGAAAAACTATATATGTACTACGTACATTCAATTATAACTTTTTAACATATTTTTTCCTCTAGCTATCTGATTTTTAAATGTTTTATTTTAGAATTGTTATCAGTTTTCAGAAATATTATAAATATTATAGAGTTTTTACTATACCCACAGTTTTTCTTTTATTATAAACACCCAGCATTATCCTGATGTGTTTGTGAACACATTGACATATTATTATTTACTAAATAAAATTTTATTCATATTTCCTAATTTTTTACCCAATTTCCACTTTTCAGTTCCAGGATTCTATATATAATACAGACTAAAAAATGTTTTGAAAGTGTTTAGACTTATAGTAGACATAACTTACAAAATATAACAAAATGTGATGTGTTCCATTAAAATAACATTGATAAAACTGTTTAGAAAATAAGTTTACATGTGAAATAATTGAAGTATTACAAGTTGTTCTGAATATTTTCTATTCCAAAATGTTTGTATGTGTATATGCAAGTGAATACCACAAGTTCAAACATTTTTAAACTCACATACAGTATTTTAATATTTAAATGTACAATGATAGTGGGGAGTTTTATTTTTATTTACTATTTGAACTCAAATTGCTCTCTCTGTAATTTATATGCAAATATTCAAAGTTATTCAGTGTTGAACTTCAAGTGGTATCTTACTTCTCATTTCTCTTTTGTGGAGTGTGCTCTTAAAACATGAATATTTTATAAGAGAGATGAAATGCAGAGACTAGTTTGTAAAAAATCTGAAAAATATTTTAGAATTTTGGTGAATGATAAGCACAAAATAACTTAATATTCAATATAACTGAAGACACTGAGTCAAAATAATTCCTTCAACAGAATTTTTTGAACAAAAATATATTTATGATATTTTCCCCAAATCTGAGAGTCCTTCTAAAAGAGGCACTGCTGTAACAAAGTTTTATATTTTAAAACTAAAGGTGAACAGACTGCTCATAAAAATCAGAAAATCTTTCACTGAGTAGTGGTAATTTTACATGTTTTATTATACTATACACATAAAATGATGTTTTGTGAAATATGTGGTTTAATTGTCCTAAAGGAAACTTAAATAATTTCATGTATAAATACATTTTAGTAAAGGAAAGATTTTAATTTTTTACATTTACTTTAAGCTTAATTGAACTATATATTAGTTTTAATCACTATTCAAAATCTTTAAGAAAATGAAACATTTCCTACACTATATAATCTTGATTTTTGTTATATTTTGCTGCAATTTTCAGCTTATTTGTAATTTCAAATAATATTCAACCAGAATTTAACACTAAAATTTTTTTTTAAAGAGAAGGAAAAAAAAACCTCCTACTTGAATCAAGTAAGAAATAGACTAAAGCAGAAATCTCAAAATAGAAAAAAGATGAAGAGAGAAGTAGAATTGATAGGAGAGAAAAAAATGTTAAAAAAGGAAGAAAGGAAAAGTGTTCTAAAACACTCAATGAAGGAAGAAAAGAGGGAAATAAAAGACCTGGCAATAAAAATATTTAACACTTTGCTTTAATATGATAGTCCAGTAATACTCTCTAATTAGGAGAGCAAGAGAAAGGATAACCATTTATGAAAAAGAAAAAACTATAAAGCTTGCAAATAAGTGAGAAAAAAAAGGTAATGAATGAAATCTGATCAAACAGGCATGTATAAGAAAAAAGTAACATTTAATTCACCTGATCATGGACAACATGATTAGGTAAATTAAATACAAAATAGTATGAAAAGAAAGTCAAGAATATCAGGTATTATACAAAACATGAAACTCTTTTATTAAAAAAGACTTAGATTTGGTTAATAAAAGAACAAATTTAATTGTGCTTTGAAAAAGGCATACTTAAAACAGTAATACAGAGATTGAAAATAAAAGAAGAATCAAACAAATCAATTAATACAAACATATACACAGACATCAGAAGAGGAAACAATAGTACAGAATGTGGAATATAAGATTAAAAACACTAAAAAAGATAAGGACAGACGTTGTGAATTGCTGTTTTTAGCAGACAACATAAGAAACAAAATATATATAAAATTTTTAGGAGTATGAGAGGACATTTTATTTAAAAAAAAGTGAGGGCTGAGCATGTAGCTCAGTGGTAGAGCATTTGCTCAATTCCAAGTATGACACTATCTCCCTCCACCAAAAAACAAGAAACAAACAAAACAAAAGAAAAAGAATCTGATTTTTCAGCATATTTCCCAGAATTGAAAACAAAATAAAAGCCAAAAAACTATACAGATGACATGCTATAAATGAATAATATAACTATTAAACTTGATTCAACTTATTACATTTTGCCTTTAGTACAATCTGACTACTATAACAAAATGCCATAGACTGACTAATTTATAAATAATAGAAATTATTTCTTAGTGTTCTGGAAAGCAGGAAGTCCAAGATCAAGGTGCCAGCAGATATAATGTCTGGTGAGGGCTCTCTTTCTAGTTCACAGATTGTGCCTTCTTGCTGTGTCTTACATGGTGGAAGGGGCAAGTCAACCCTCTTTTAAGAGCACCAATACCATTCATTAAGTCTTATCCTTATAATCTGCTTATCTTCCAAAGGCTCCACCTCTTAATATCAGCACATTGGTGATTAGATTTCAATGTAGGAATATTGGGAGGGTACAAATAAACATTTAGATGACAGAACAATTAAATATAGAACATTTTATGTATTGAATAGACATGTACATATAAACAAAATATATTTAATCGTTCCATAAAACTTTTACAAAAATGAATTATGTGCTTAACCAGAAAGAAACCTTTAAGAAATCCAAAGAATTAGAAAGTTTATGGGTTACGTTGTCATCACAGTCCAAAAAAAGTTAACAGGAAATTAAGAAACACACAGTGATTTAAGTCTTGTATGAAAGAGGAAATTAAAGAAGAAATATAAAAATGTCAAGAAACGTTGTAAAATTGGACACTTTTAAAACAATGAGGCACCATAAAAACAATGAGGCTGAGCAAAATCTGAACTCAGAAGAAAATACGTGATCTTTAATTATGAATGCAAGAAGGTGAAAATAAAGAAAGTAAGTACTTACCTTAAATTCAAGGAAGAATGACAACACCAAAACAAAAGAAATTTTGAAGAAGTATTAATAATGATAAAGCTGAAATTATTAAAGTAGATGAGATAGTAGAAAAAGATAATAAATTTAAAGATTGGTTTTCTAAAAAGATTGATAAACACCATGTGAGCTTACTAAGAAAAAAAGAATGAAATTAAATTAGGCAAGATTAAATATATAAAAAGAGTAAAGAGATTAATAGAATTCTAAGTAAATTCTAGTAGTGACTTGGTATCAATATATTAACAACAACAACAACAAAAAAAAAAAAACAGAA
This sequence comes from Callospermophilus lateralis, assembly GCF_048772815.1. Classification (NCBI taxonomy): domain Eukaryota; kingdom Metazoa; phylum Chordata; class Mammalia; order Rodentia; family Sciuridae; genus Callospermophilus; species Callospermophilus lateralis. Next base: position 309,274 of record NW_027512861.1, read on the forward strand.
AAATCGAACACTTTCCTAGGAAAATGCTCATCAGAATTGACACAGAAGCAGTGAAAACCTGCATAGACCAATTTTATAGAAGAGATTGGAGAAATGATTAATAATATACTATTGAAAAAGACTGCAGACAGATGAATTCATAGCTGAATTTTTAATCTAACTATTAAAAATAGATAATTTCAATATTATTTAAACTATTGTAGGTGTTAGAAAGATTAAACGTTCTTCAGTTAATTTTATGAAGTCAGAATAACTCAAATAAGAAAGCCTAACAAGAAATCCAACGACAATTAAAAATACAGGCCAATGTCATCTTGACATAGATGACAAATATTTAAATAGCATATTACAGAATACAATGGAGGAATGAATCAAAAGAGCAATACACTACAACCAAACAGGCTTTATTAGAAGAATAAAAGAGCAGTTCCATACCAGGAAGCCTAGCTACATATTGATTACATTAAAAATTAAAGGATAAAACCCCCTGAGCATTATCAATAGACTGTGAGAGGAAATCAGATAAATATCTAGTGACCAATGCTAAGTGTAACTCTTAGCAAAATAGGAACAGAAAGAAGTAAACTATTTAACTAATAAAGGTAAGCGACCAGCCAACACCATTATAAATGGAAAAAAATAAACTTTTTAACTAAAATCAGGTGTCAGATTTACATTGGTGCTTCAAGCAATCATAAATGAAACAACTTGTATAAATGACAGAAAAGAAGATAAATCTCTTGATAATGATCATATACCTGTTTTCTTTGAAATCCAAGAAACTCTCATGAAAAGGCATATAAAAGCATTGGATACATTGAATGAATGCAAAATAAATTGTAGAAATCACCAGCCTCTCTCTAGTCAGGCAAAATTACTTAGAAAAGAATATAGAAATAACATTTGATTCAGAAGACAAACACTAAAATAATTTGATATAAATTTGGTAAGAAAGAAGCAGGATACAGTATATGACCAAAACTGTAAAAATATTATTAGGAGATGTGAAACAAAATATAAACAAATGGAAAAGCTATCATATTTTTGGATAAGATGACTTAATATTATAATGCTAACTCTCAAAAATTAATGCATAAATCTATGCAGTTCTAATAGTCTTTTTTCTCTGACACAAAATACCATATAATAACTGAAAAGGGCTTAAGTTGTCTTCAAACAACAGTATACAGTGTCTATAGCAGTAATTATTAATAACTTTAATCTTTAATTGTTTTTCATATGTGTTTGTTGGGATCAACCTAACTACTATATATGACCATAAAGCTCTAAAATAAGAAAAAATCTTTATCTTGGAGCTTTGTAAAGCCTTGTTGAGAATCACTGAAACAACACTACAAAAAGGTTCTAAAGACTTGAATAAAAACATTTCTATTGGGGATGGAGTTGTGGTAGAGTGCTCGCCTAGCACGTGCAAGGCCCTGGTTTGATCCTCAGCACCACATATAAATAAAATAAAAGTATTGTGTCCAACTACAACTAAAAAATAAATAATAAAAACAGTTCTATACAAAAAATGTCAAATTATATATGGTAGGTTTTAAATATTCATCAAATTATATATGGTAGGTTTTAAATATTCATCTCCTATTTCCTGCTCCATAAATGGTGGAGTTAAGATTAAGTCTAGGAGGCTGGATTTTTTTTAGTCCACATTGCTCCTTCTCCTGTAGAGTGTAGTCAAACTTGATTGATGGATTGTGTGTTAGAGTCACCTATGGACCTTCATAAGAATATCAACTCAGGATTTCATCTGAATTCCTTCATTCAGAATCTGCAGCAAGAGTTATAGGAATCATAGGCAAAGTTTATTCTGTAATGATCACTTCTATCAAGATCACTTTTCTGATCGCAGAAATCTAGAAAAGGGCACTCAAAGTTTCCTCTAGAGGATGGTCATTTAAATCTTCTTTGTGAGAAATGGCTCATTTTCTTTTAGAAATGAGTGTTGAAAATGAATTTACAAAATATATACATATCATTTTTTTAATTAGAGAAATCTGAAATGTACACCCTGCTTTCTTATATCAGGAAGCAGTAAAACTATGTTGACAGGAACGATTTATGTTTGAAACCATATTTGGCTCTTTTTAGTTTACCTGTTCATCTATAAAATGCGCATGATAACAGTATTTACTTTGCATGATAATCACACCTAAAATGCACAAATTTTTTAGTAAGTTTTAGCTAAAAGTAGACAAGCAGAAGCGCTATTAATCTCCTAAACAAGAGTTATTTGAAATAATGTTAATCATAATACATGTCTCAACATGAGGCTAACATATAGTAGATACTTAACAAATATTCTTGAATCAAGGTTCAACATTTTATGATTTATAATGAAGTTTTATCAAAGCCATTAAGTATTCTTTTTCTGATTTATTATTGGTATCATTTCAATGAAATATTTTCCAACATCTCCAAGTCATGCTACTTTGTGAATACAAATGAATTAATATTAATACCTTAATATTAATAATTAATACCTTAATATTCAGTGTCTAAAACAAATTTAACAATCAGCTTAAGTAATAATTATTTCTCCAACCCAGGCACCCTCATACATCACAGGAAATTCTCAGCTACGTGTCTAAGGTGCTCAGGAACAATTCTACTCCTTTTCTTCACTGCTGTTGGATTTGAGTCATTTCCTTGACCTTGTATTGGTCACAGAGTCCTTCCTGAGAATATGCCCTTGCTGGGCAGAGTATTTCTTTATTGGTGTCAAGGCTGCATAGAGATCTACGGCAGACTAGTGGACACAGTGGCTCTGTGCTGTTACACTTTGTCATCAGACTCATAGTAAGCAGTTAATAGACTGGAAAACTCACAAATTATATATAGTAGGTTTTAAATATCCAAAGTATTTGTGAAAATGATTCCTCAGCTTCTGGACCTACTGTCTTTCCTTAGGGGGCTCAAAACAATTTGAAGACTCTGAGGGAGAGTAGAGACTTCAGGTACCATGCAATCAGGTCCCTCCATTCTTTTTGACAGTTTCTCAAGGCTACCATCACAAAAATTCTATTGTTCCTTTATTCAGAAACATAAGTTCTAAGCATGTCACCCATAAAATAGATGGCTAAAAATGACATCAGTTCATCAGATCCATAAATGAAAAGTTGTAAATCCCATCTTGGTTTTAGGTGGATCACTCAAGGCCTCATCTTCCTTCCTATACTCTATCATCCAGGATCTGACATAAGGCCCTAATTGAAAAGGCATCTTGTCAGCCCTTGCTCTGTTCATGTCATTGCCTTTGAAAGTGAAATAAGTGCTCATGGAGAGAAGAATCACATTTCTGAGATTGAGTCATTTGGCCCATAGTTGCTGCAGCCTGGCTTCTCTGGGGACCTGGTGCTTTGTCTCCTCAGCAACATGGATCTCTGGGGATTTCTGTTGTGCTGGGATTGACGTGTGAACATTGACAATAACAGTTTAGATAATAACAACAACACACCGTACAGAAACAATTTAATCTTATTCTTGATTTCTGAAAAAGTTTTCTTGAGAACATGTGAGAGTTGTTAGTGCCCTGTTAACCTGTTGCTTTTTTTCCTTGAAATTTTGGTAAGGTGCATGAAGAACCATGAGAGTAGGTTTGTTGTAAAACTCTTGCTCCTTTCTGGGATTGGAAGAATGAGAGCATAATATGGTTAAGTGCAGCATAAAGTGTCATCTAGTGCATCTACTATAAATGATCACGTAAGACTGATTAATGGGAATGCAATGGAGAACTGCTCCTCATCTCACTTGATCCTAGCAATGCATTGCTGACATTGATGTTTCAGTCTAATTCTGGGTGAAGTCCAGGCTTTTCTTTCTAATTCCTATTTCTACATCAGGGTGATGTGTACCTTAGATACACCCAAGGTCTCACCTCTCAACTTTAAACCCATTTCTCACAAGGGAAAGTTAAACAAATTCACACTAGGTGCCAATCACAGATGTGATAAGGCTTAATATGTTATCTCTCTTATAGACACTCTTGTGGAAAGGCATTAGTTGAGAAGTCCAGGCAGCAAAGTCTTCTCTCTTCCACTTACAGTCTATGAGAGTTTAACCCAGCACTACAAATTCTTGAGTCCAGTTTCCCCATGTAAGAATTAGGGAAAATGTTACCAATCTTACAGTTTTTAGAAGAATAATGAAGGGTTGAAATTGACAATACTTTCAGTACAATGTTTAGTTTATAGTAGATGCTGAACTTATGTTGATTTACTCAAAATAGAACAAAACTTCAATCTTGAGAAAATTACTTTAAATTGTAAAATTTCGTATTACTTGTGATGCATTTGAAAGGGCCTCCCCCCCACACTTTTATTCACGTTTTATAGGTAATTGTTAATTTTGAACTCACTTCTCTTTCTTTCTGTAAGGAAAACTGTACAATTGTATTGATCTTTGCTATGGTCTGAAATAAGCCTGTGTAAGTTTTTGGTTGCAAAAGGGGCCAGAACTACAAAAGTCCAAGGAATGTCATGTATGGGAGCTTTTCCCAGTTTCTATAAAGTTCATTTCATATTAAGGACATGATTGTCTCCCAATTCCAGACATTAATATTTAACATGGTGAACAATGAACCTAAAATATTCCTGATTTTTTTTCCTATAACCTTTTGTAGATCTCTAAATGGAAACAGGGTCCTAATCTTATACATTCCAACTGCTGCAATTCAACATTTTGCTTAGAACTAAGTGTGATTCACAACTCTTCCTCACCTTCCTGTAGGTGCCTTGTACCTACAGGATGGGGCTGCACCTGTTTTTTATTTTCTAACTTTCAACACGATCTTGGATACCCCTTTTATTCTTTTGCTTCACAGAGATGCTTCATTAAAGGATCTGAGGAGCACCTTCAAAAATTCGAGATGCTCCACTGTCTTGTGGTGAGCTATCTGTGCTAAGCCGCACACCAGGACCTGGTGCCACCGGGCCTCAAGGTAGAGGTGGAGGTGGCACGCAGCGCAGCGCGCAGGCCAACGCCCTTTCGCATCTTCCTAGTAGGGGACACCGCCCAGGCGCTCCCATTGCTAGGTCTTCTGTTTGCCGCGCTCTAAAGGAGCCCTGAGCGTGACCAAGGCTAAAGGGGAGGGGGGGTGCCAGGAAAAGCTCGAACACTGTCTTCAGTAAACCTCGAGGAGAAGCAGCGGCTCTTCCTGTGGTCCCTCCTGTCCCCAAGCCCCCACCGCGCTGGGGGCGTCGAGCTTTCCCCTTGTTTTTGGTCGCTCCCAGCATTCGCGGGCCCTCAGCGCCCTCTGCGCCCGCGCCTCTCAGTACGATGCGCACCCCCAGTCGTGGCGAGCTAATGGTCTGGCCCATCTGTAGCCACCACCCCCTTGGGCAGCTGTAGCTGTTCCAGCAGCTCCCGGTGAAGCGCAAGAGTCCGGAGCCGTGGCTGCGGGGGGCGGTGGGCGGGCGGGGTATCACCGGACCACCAGCGAAGCTGCCCAGCAAGGGGCAGCCCCCACCGGCCAGTGGCGGAGCTAGGGAGCCACCGAGGAACCGCCTGCAGCGGAGTGGCGAGGACCGGGGCTGGGCTTCTCTCAACCCGGTGAGTACCTTCTGCCGCCATCCTCCCTGAGTCCCTCCTACCGTCCCCTAACCCCCGGAGGTCTCGGTCCCTATCCTGCCCCCACCAGTGACCATCCCCGGACTCTATCTTCTGCCTGAGCCGCGGGACAGAGAGCTGCTGCTGTCAGGCTAATGATTCAGCACCATTCGCGCATAGAGGTTTGGACAGAATGGGGGAGGGGGAAGGGGACGAGGTCAGTTGCCGGTCTCACCTCAGTTTCTAGGCTCGCTATAGAAGACCTGGGCCCCCGGGTAGGGTCGGGTAGGGTGAATAGAGAGGAGCTCTGCTGGCTTGTTCTGTAATTCCGTGCTTTCCCCACAAGCTAATGCAAACCTCCGTGAGTATGGGTGCATTCTGGAAAGTGTGTCAGATTAATGTCTTTTCCCCACATCCAAGTGAAGTATAGGGTCCTTGGAGGTACCTCTCAGTTTCTTTGCTTCTGTCTCCATTGGGTTCATGCCATCATTTATTTTATTTTATTTTATGCCACAGCATTCCTTCCACTAGTGTGAAAGATGTCCTATCAAAGTTGAATCATATTCTGGGTGGGTTTGATTGGTCCTGGCACAGAAGGAAAAGATTTAAGGGAGGTAGGAAGTAATACTGTCATATCATAGGTTCTTATTTTTATATATAATATTTCACTAAATCCTCACAACAACCCAGGAACAAATGTGGAAAGTGAGAATCAGAGATGTTGAATTACATTCTCAAGGTCACAGAATAGGAATTTAAATTCAGGTCTCCCTAAGTCCAAAATCCATTGTCCTTACTGTACTAAACAGTAGTGGGTCCAAAGTACTAAATATTTAATAGCTAGTATTAAAGTGATCAATGAGAATGTTAAAGTGATCAATGAGAATGTTGGTAGGCAATTGACCTTTCTATTGTCAACTAAGAGATATAATTGAATATTTTCTATTTTGAACACTAAATGATAAATTTTGTGTTAGTTCCCTTTAAGAGAAGTCTCAATATTAAATTCTTCACACAGTGCAAAAAGTTGACTTAACTCTTTCTTATAACATTTTATAAGTATAAATCCAGGATAATGAGCCCATAAAGGAGAGGTCACATTTACTATAGATCTATTTGTTTTGTAGTTATGAAAGGGTGATATCAGTCGGCCTTTCTAGAGTTATTTTTCAAGCTTTGTGAAACTTAGACATATATATGAATTTTTTAAAAATTATGTCACAGCATAAAATAGCTATGGAATGTGCTCTTTTGATAGTCATACAATTTTTATTAACTCCTAATTACTCATTAATAACTGTGTTTACACATAACTGATTTTACATTAAGTGAATAAATATCAAATTTAACTTTATTTATTTGTTTTGAACATTTGGAGTAAATAAGACTAAATACAATTGCAGTTTATGTGTACTCTTTCAAAATACTTGATGTTTAAATGGTTTTTTTACAGTGATATTTTAATAGTAATATAGTGATTTTTTTTGAAGTAAATATATTTTGCATTCTTGTAGGTTACTATTCGTGCTTCAGTTGAACCTCTTCAGTCAGGATCTTCACCTACACCTTCCATTAATGCAAGCACTTCTACCCTTCAGCTCTCACCTCCAAGGTCTAAAAATATAACTGCTAAAAATCCCACAAAATCGAATACAAGTAAACCTAATACAACCAAATCCAATGCAAATAAACCTAATGGAAATAAGCCTAATGGAAGTAAATCTAAATACAAATCAAAAATCTCTAATATGCAAAAGAAACAAAGTACATTGGCTAATAGCAATAAAAAAATCAAAGTTAATACTGCATTGAGGAACTTAAGGTGATGTTTTATTCCTAATATACAATACCAATTTAAATTTAAGTATAAAAACATTATACTTAAGTTAATTAGAATAGTAATATGGCTCTTACTGATTACTTTTGTTTTAAAATATATTTATACCATTTTCTTTGTGTCTCCACAAGGTGTTGTCGGGGCATTCACAAGTGCATTGAGTGCTGTTCTGAAATAAAAGATTTTGCAAACCATTTTCCTACATATGTCCACTGTAGCTTTTGCAGATACAATACTAGCTGTAGTAAAGCCTATGTAAATCATATGATGAGGTAAGAAGAGTTAAACCTGTAAATTGACAACTAAAATTATAGTACAGGAAGTTTTTGTTTTGAAGCAAAGTTATCCCTATTAGAAACTAGTTTATCTCCTCAAAGAGCCAAAAGGACCTAGCAGTAAGGAACTTCTAAGATACTATCTGATGTTATTTTCCAACATAGTAACTCAAGTAATTACTGGTCTTAAATTGTAAGAACGGTTAATTAAACTAATAAAATTAGGATAGGTTTGTTGGAAAAATAATTATTCTGTTTTTTATTTTTCCCCTATAGGTATTTAAAAATGGTGATTTTCAAATAAAACTTTAAGTGTTTTAAGCTTAATTAGCATACAAATAAATGTCCTCATTAGGAATATCCTCTTCAAATTAGTCATTTTGAGAGAAGCTGTCGTTTTGTGATGAAATCCAGTGATTACTGCTTCTGCTCATAGAGGAATAGCTGTACCTAAATTTATTGATAGTTGAAACTATTAACCTTTTATTCAACTAGTAGCTGTAGCTTTTTAATTAATAGCTAACATTATTGGGGGATTTTCAGTGATGTTAGAAACTTCATTGAATCTGGTTTTCTTTCTATGGTCCTTCATCTGTCAGGCCATCTATACATACATTTGTTCAGTGAAAAGGAGAGACTATTCTGGTTATGATGCCACCGTTGGAATTCTTTTTCATTAATTCATTTAATTTATGTTGTTTAAGTACCTATCATTACACTATGCTAAGAAACCCCTTCAGAACCCACATTATTTTCATTTATATTTCTTTAATAGGAGAATATTTTATTCTATCAGGGTGGATTTTTATCTTTAAAAATAGTTATTCCATTATAAATGTGATATACTGCTTATTCATAGTGAGTTTGTTCCATTTAAATAAACATTAGAATTAATGTATAACTGAGTTTCTTGGAGATCATGACATAACCTCTGTTTTACTTTCTTATCATTATGAGATACTGCTTTTCCAGAATTCTCCTACCTTTCATGGCAACTTTAGCCCTTCTCTCTCAGTTTTTCTGCCTTGATGATTGGCCTACCTCCTGGTGTTTTGGCTTCTTTAGTGCCAGCACTTCACATCAGCTTTTAAGTTTTGGGTCCTCTTCATTTCTAGTCTCATCCTATATACTCTTCATTCCTTCTGAATTCTTATTACTCCATGATGTTCAGAGTTTTGACTCTTTTTGCCAGTCTAGTAGCATTCATCTAACTTTATAGTCATCGTGGTCCTCTGTTTCGAATCCTGTTCTTTTCTTTGTCTTCTACATTTTTATTCATGCTCACCTAGCATAAAAGCCAGTTTAAGATTTCAGCCTCTTCCCCTTTCTATCTTTATGTATGCTCAATTCTAGAATACAAGAGTTTATTTATTCATTCTGACTTTATAATCTTTAACTTTGATTAAGACCTATCTCTTTATTTTTCTTTTTAAAGACCTCCTTATTTTTACCTACAGTGTTTGTTTAATCCTTTTTCAGTACCCTAAAGATTTTATTTTCATCTTTCAGTTGTTAACCCAACTTATTAATTGCTCAATTGAAGGTCATCTTTTTCATTTTTCCTAAAAGCTAGCTCTTTTCAACTCCAAATATTTTTCTTCATCCAGATATTAATCTCAGAAATTAAGCTTGTCCCATTTCTCCATAGCCAGTTCTATCTTTTATCTCCTTCAATTCATCATAAACTAATTCAGTTAACTTGTATCTTCATCCCTATCTCACTATTGGTCTTCTGCTTATAAACACTTTCAAGGTTTTGTTTCTTTAATTTTAGGATGAGGGAGCTGTGTCCTTCCTGCATATTTTCTTTATTTCTTGTCTTCCTTTTTCCATGAACATTTTTCAAAATGTTTGTTGCCAACTTAATTGTGACTCATTTCTTTACCATTTTGAGTATCATCCCTACCTATCAACTAACACTGACCCTTTAAAGATTATTGTATCATGTACTTATCACCACACTTTTCCTCTTTTTTCATTCTTTACTCCTTAACTTTATTTTTAACGTTGTTGCCACTCACTTTTGAAACGTTTCTCTTTAGTCTCTATTAATAGGTTAATACCATTTTTCTTTTTTTTAGGTAACACCTCTCTTTCATTGCCTGTCTCCAACTGTTTATAGTCCCTTTCTTAGTAATTTTAGCACTTGCACTTTCAGCTTTCAACTTGAAATCTTAGAATTTCAATCTTTTGTTTTTCTAAGATCCAAATCTTTGTTTCTAATTATTTTGTAGATGCTTTTACCCTAGACCCACTGGCATCTCAATAGAACAACAACAACAACAACAACAACAACAAAAGCCAAATATTATTATCTGTCTCAGATTCACATTACTACCATCCCAACTTTTTAAGTTCCATCTCTTTCAGGGCACCACTTTGTGTGAATGTTTAGCTCCAGCTAGAAATAATTTACTGCTCCAAGTTTCTGAAACTCAAGAAGTTCTTTGGATTCACTGTGCATCATGGCTTCCTGAGACTGCCTCCCAACCACTGCAGTATCTGATACTCCTATTGCTCTAAACCAGGCCCCATTATATTTTCCCCTAGTATACTTCTGGGTAGAATGCTAATCTCTTATTCTGTTCAAAACACAAAGCTACCTAAGGATATCTTTTATTTTGCCCTTAATTTCTAAAGGATCAAATTGGAAAGTATTTTGTGTTTCTTAAACTAAGGTTCATCTGGCCTTCCTTCTCCCATTTATCATAGGTTTCCTTCCTGTCCTGAAGAACTTCCAAATCCATTATATCTCCAACCATTTGCAGTTGGCTCAAGACATTCTTCTTACCCTTTTGCAAACCACCCAAACCTGCATTTTATTGTCATCGCATATACTCCTTATTCATTGTTAGCTCCTTTCTCCTTTTTTTTTTGTTTTGTTTTTCCTTCATTGATACTGTCATTTCCTTTGCCTTCTCACTGAGTAGCACACCCTTATTTCTACTTACTGCAGATACTTGATCTAGTTTTGAAGTTTTTATGAAGGGAAGCTTCATTTCTCCAAAAGATGTGTACATTCAGTTGTTACCCTATACCATACCAACTCTGTAGCCTTTCAAGTAGTCTTTTTCTTTCTGGTCTCATACCTGCCCAGTCTTCTATAAAGAGACACTGATCCTCATAAGTTGGCTAATCTTTTCTAAAGTATTTTTCTTCCCATACTTATTTTATATAGTAGTTTTTTTCTTATTCTTTATTAGTCCCCATGACACCCTGTCCTTCCCTCTCAGTTCATCTTTCAAATGTCTGGTCAATTCTTTTGAATTGTGTACCATTCATCTGATCTGCCTTTCATTTTGTTTGTGTATGTAGAATCTCCTTGAGAAGTGGTCTTTGTATTTATCATATCACTTACTACTTTATAAACTATAAATGATAATCATTATTTATAACTAGAAGAGGCCCCAAACGTAATCTCAAAGAAGAGATTAAAAAATCTTGAAGCTGTTGAAACATCTTTAAAGTCAGACTCTTTGAAGGAAACAGATCATTAACTTCATAATTATAAATTATTTTTTTAAAATAGTATTACTGGGGTCAGTTATTTGAATTATTTTACTTTGCTAATAGCTTGTAAGTGGTAATCGAAATCACCTGAGAAAGTAAAAATTAACTACTATATAATCTTACTGTTATTCCTCAAAAAAGATATATGAGACAACTTTTTCTTCTACATGTAAGAGAATTAAGTTAATGGACATTACTAATATCTCTTTTTAATAGTACTTATATCACCCAGATTCATTTTCACAAATACTGATTATTACATACTAGGAAGGTACAGTTTGTGTTTTAGTCAAAAGACCTGACAAGAACAATTAGAGAAGGAAAAGTTTATTTTGGGGCTCATAGTTTTAGAGGTCTCCGTCTGTAGATGGTTGACTCCATGGGCCTGGGCCTGAGATGAGGCAGAATATCATGGTGGAAGCAAATGGTGGAGGAAAGCAACTGGGAACATGGCATCAGGAAGGAGAGGCAGAGCACTCTCATGATCACAAAATATATATCCAAAGACGAGCCTCCAGTCACACCCTACCTGCCTACAGTTACCACCCAGTTAATCCCTATCTGGGATCAATGCACTGATTATGTCAAGGCTCTCATAACCTAATTGAGTCATCTCTAAACTTTCTTGCATTACTCACACATGAGCTTTGGGAGGCATATGAAACCATACAGTTTTCTAGAAAGTGTGATAGGCAGGTAGTATTGGGGGGTCAAGTCCTTGCTGTTAATTTTTGCTAATTAGTAGGAGAAATATGTTTACCTAGGTTAATGTGATAAGCAGATGACTATGAGAGCACAGAGAAGGTAAGAATAAATTCTTTAAATAAGAAGTAGAGAAGACTTTCTATAAATGACATTTCTCTTAGGCTTTGAAGAAAGATGTTAAATGTTTCCAAGTAAAACGAAAGCTGTTGTAATGATTTGTTCCTGTACACAGAGTTCTGTGTCACTGTTGATTTTTTTCTTGCAATAATTTACGAATATATATTCATTCCACATTTATTTATTAGCATTTATTCTGTGTCAAACCATCTTCTTCTCTTTCACTCATCCATGAATTCTAGGGCAGGTGACTTACCACTCTAGTTATTATATCATCATTCTACAGTTTAGTGTCTTAAATAGTAGGTATACCATCAATATTGTTGGATGTTAAGGAAGTCATTCCTTTTGTGTTTCTCAGAAAGTTAAGTTGTTTCTTGCATGGAATCAAGATTATTAAGGAAAATATGGTCAAAGAGGGATTTTGTCCTCAATTTCCTTGAGGTATAATTTATACCTAATAAAATTTACCTATTTGTGAAGAACAATTCAATGAGCTTTTGGTAATTATAGTCATGCAGTTGGGTAGCAGGTTTTTTAGACCTACGTCTTAACACTGTATTTTTACTGTATTGAATAAAAGTCTTAGCCTTTTCTGTTTTCTTAGGTGTGTTTCTGTATTTCTATCAACTTTGTGGAAATAGGGAAGAAAGGTAGCTTTTTCCTCCTTTTTATTTGTGAGTTGTGATTCATTTTTCCATTCTTACATTACAAAAAATTGCAGTTGTAGAAGTTATGTAGTAAATACAGATGAGTCAAAGAGGCAGTATAAATGCTTTTTTTTCCCAAAGATAGGGAACTCTAAATCATAACAGGATTCAGACAACTAAAAATTTAATTAGGAACATTTGTAGATATTTGGTTCAAGTTATAGATAGATGTGGAAGCCATCAAAAAGACCCTAAAATATAATTTTTCTCTCTCCTTATCAAAGAATAAATAAAAACAGTATACTTATTTGAAGAGAAAAAACTTTAAAATGTCATTAAAAAAATAACTTATTTTGAACTGAACCTGGTGGTACATACTTGTAATCCCAGTGACTTAGGAGGTTGAGGCTAGAGGATTCCAAGTTGGAGGCCAGCTCATCAATTTACGAGAGACCTAGTCTAAAAATAAAAAGGGCTGGAGGTATATTTCACTGGTAGAGCATGCTGGGGTTCAATCCCCAGTAAACCTGCCTCCCAGCCTTGGACTCATTCCTCTAAGGAAACAATGATTTATATAATTTTTTGCACACAATTTCAGGGCTTCCCAACCCCCTGATCTCTCTAAAAACTGTATTTTTGTGATAATATCTTAAATTCATAAATCTCCAAATAATAGTTACCCTAGCTTGAAGAAATGATATTTGAAATCTTCTGAGGCTGTTTTCTAGGGATTATATTTAGCCAGAACATTTCTGTTCCTTTACATACAGGCATCACTGATGTGAGTAGCCATTTATCTAGTTTGTTGGCTACTGCTTTTCAAACTTTAACTTATGTAAGAACCACTGAAAAACTTGTTAAGGCAGTTTCCTGGATCCCACTGCCAGAGATTAATTCAGTAGGTTTGTGAAGAGCCTAAGATTTTGCATTTCTAAATAAACTCTCAGGTGATGGTGATACGGTTTTCTGTGACTTTCAGATATAGTGTGCTAAACTACTTCTGGTTTTCTAGTACAGAAAGCTTTCCTTATTGGCTACAATGTTTGGTTAATGGTTTTTTGTTCTGTGATTAGAGGAAGCATTAAGTTATGAGTTCTGCTTTTTTTCTTAAACCTCTACTAACAATTACAAAGAACTGTCTAGATGTTTGAATTTACAGATGGTAAACAGCAATATTTAGCTAAAATAGTGTATACTTTCTAGATCAGTTGAATTCTGTTCCCCTCCCTCTATACCAGCATGCTAAGATTATTAAAAAGTTATTTTCAAAAAGTTGATTTCTAATAATAATTCAGATTGTAGCAAAATTAATTTGTTAATAAAAATTTAGAATTGTTTTAAATGTATAATAAATGAAAAATTTAGTTTGTTTTTTAACTCTTTGAGCATTTCCTTTTTACATAATGGTGAGGTATTGATCATCTAAGTATATGCTTAGGGAAAAAAGTATGTGTCATTAGGAATTAAAAGCAAAATGGAATATCAGATCAAATGTTAAATTAAACAGAGTTAATGGTTCAGTATTTATTCTGTAGTCTTTTAAAAACTAGAAACTTAAGTACAGACTTGAAATATGTTTATAAATTAATATAATTATTATTATGAAATAATAGAATTCTATACTAAAATTATTAAAATGTCTTCTGTCTCTCCAGCTTTCACAGTAGTCGTCCAAGTAAAAGGTTTTGTATATTTAAGGAGCATTCTGAAGATCTCAGGTAACTAGTTGATTTTTTTAAATTCTTTCTACTAAACAATGGTTATAATTTACATTCTTTCTTGCATAACAAATTTATTGAAATATAATTCACATGCTGTACAATATGCATTTAACAATAAAATTAATAGGTTATGGTATTGTGCTATATTATACTATACAGTATAGTATAGCATCCAAACCTATAATAGGTTATAGTATTATACTGTACTGCTGCTGTACAGCAATGACCACAGTTAATTTTAGTACATATTGGTCATTCCAAACAGAAACCCTTTCCCCATTCATTAGTGGTTATCCCCATTTCTTTTCAATTCTCCCCATTACTAAGAAATCATGAATCTACTTTGTGCCTATGTAGATTAGTTCATTCTAGATATTTTCTACAAATGGAATGATAGACTGTGTATGTAGTCTTTTCCAACTGCCTATAAAGGTTTATGTATATTGTAGCATGCATGTATGAATGCTTCATTTTTCAAAGTGCTGAATGATATTCCATATTATGAATATGTCATAGTTTTGCCATTCATTCAGTTCATTTTCACTTTAGGTTGTTATAATGCTACATTGTGAACATTTACATATTAGTTTTTATAAGGACATGTCTTTTTATTTTTCTTTAGTATATACTTAACATTAAATTTGCTGGATTTTATAGTACATTGATCCTTTTGAGGAACTGCTAAATTGCTTTTCAAAGTAGCCTCATTATTTACATTCCCACCAGCAGTGTATGAGGGTTCTAGTTTCTTCACAATCTTTTGTAACATTCGGTATTATATCCTTTTTTTTATAGTCATCCTAGTTGCTAGGAAGTGCTGTATCATTGTGGTTTGCACTTTTAAATTAAACTGTCTGGGAGTGCCAGTTTGGAAATCTGAGTGATTCCTAATGGATATTATATTGTTCCTTATAAGACCTGAGATATGCCATTAATCTCTTGGTAAATTTATTTCATTGGTGACAAATGGTGTCAAGATGAAATTCTCATGCATTTGCATTGTAAAATGAAAGGAAAAATCAGGCCCACCAACAATATTTGAATATCAAAAAGTTACTTAAGATACCTATTAAAGTGACGCTGTTAATTTTTGAAGCACATATATGAAACCACTGAAATTCTTGAAATCAGTAGTCTTCATAATTCTTTTTTGTTTGTTTCTTTTTCAAATAGAAGTATACATCTTAGCTTCTGTAAAGAAACTATGGATGAATGTTGATAATTAGCATTGGTTATACCACACACTGAATTCAAAATCCATTGAGCACCATTTTTAAAAATTCTGATTTCCTTTGTTTCTTTTTCTTTGTTTATTTTCTGCTTATGTTGCTATTCTCCTTGAAATAACAATATCTTTGTTCCACCAAACTAATTTATTGATAAGTATAGCCAAAGACTTGTTTGATGCTTTGGGTTCATGGAAAAGGAGGAAGAGGGAATGGCATTATGTCTTAGGATCTTTGTGTTTATTATCTCCTATGCATAGTTTACTCTTTCCCAGATATTATATGGTTATTCCTTTATCTCCACTCTGACAGTGATCCTTTCCTTAATTACTGCATTTGAAATTGTATCCACTCCCCCCATGCTTCACTCTAGCACTTTTACCTCCTTTTAATATTTTTTTTCATAGTGCATTTGCAATACTGTATATTTTACTTTTTGTTTGTCTGTGGTCTGTGTTCTCTTACTACATTCTATGTGGCTTGTGGTTATTTTTGTTGTTGTTGTTCATTTGTTTTTGTTTTTTTAAGCCTAGCATATAGTAGGCATTCAGTAAATATTTGTTGAATAAATTAATGTATATGGAAAAATATGTATTTGGACAAAAGGTCCCATTTATGATGCTGAGCCAGTAGCTCACAGGAAGATAAAAAATAATGGTTCAATATTAAAACTTTTAGTCTCATTAGAGTGTTTATTGTATTCAGAGAAATTGATTGTTACTTGAGGTACTGCCTTAATAAAGACTTTTATAAGAATGAATAGGATTTATTGCATTTTAAAAATCAGATTTTAATTTGATTTTTACCTCATTGTTGTCTAGCTCAGTTGTTTGTTAGTTTTTTAAACAAATTATCTGATTTTTTAAAGGTCTGGAGTGTTTTTCTCTCAACTACCATTATGTCTCACATTGGAATTGGTCAATTTCTGTGAGTGGAACTTAGCATATTTATAAAATTCCATATCCCCCAATCTTTGTAATTACTTATTGAAATGGAATACTTTTTATTGTGTATATTATGTGTATTATGTATTTATCATGTATGTATTGTAGCAGGTTCTGTGTAGATGATAGGGATAAAGCAATCTTGGAACTAGCCTTCAGGGAATGTTGTTCATTAGGTGGGAAATAAAGTATGAACAGAAGTAACTATGGATTTTAATAAGCGCAATAAGTTATTTCAGAGAAGTGAGAGATTACTTGGAATGATCTGGATAGGAATTAGGTTTACTTTGTTTTTAAGGATGAGTGTGTTTTTTTTTAACTGGCAGAAGAAGCAGAGGGATCTTCTAGTTGGAGAAAATAGCACAAAAGTGCAGAAATGAAAAAGAGAAGGCATACAGAATGTATGGCTAGTAGTAAATGGATGGAACATGATGT
This sequence comes from Callospermophilus lateralis, assembly GCF_048772815.1. Taxonomy (NCBI): domain Eukaryota; kingdom Metazoa; phylum Chordata; class Mammalia; order Rodentia; family Sciuridae; genus Callospermophilus; species Callospermophilus lateralis. The sequence continues at coordinate 326,262 of NW_027512861.1, forward strand.
TTGTGTGATAGTAATGGATTAAAGTCTGTAGCAACGATTTTGAGCTTACAAACATATTGGAATGCATTGAAAATTAAACTTAGGAAATTTGGACTTAATTCAGAGGGCACTGGAGAACCATTAGTGTTTTGTGTAGATTCAAGTGATACTGAAGGAAAGTTGAATTCAGGGACATACAAGGTGAGTTGTAGGTGCATAAATCATTTAGATTAGGGATCTGAATTAAGGTGGTGAGGTGGTATTACATTGTGTTTATGATGTAATATGGGCTCTGGAATCAAAGTGCATAATTTTACACCTGATTTTGACCTTTACCAGCTCTATGTCCTTGGTAGGTTACTAAGCTAACTCTGTACTGTATAAAAGGGTAATAATTATAACACTTAACTCTTCAGGTTGTTGTAAGATTTAGATGAGATGATATGTTTAAAAGCAGCCTGGCACAGATAAGTACTCAATAAGTTGTTAATATTATAAAATGCTTGACATATTAAATGTTTTAAGAAAGGAGAAAGTCATAGGTAACTATGGTTTGAGCTTTAGTGTCAAGTGAAATGGGACCATAAGAAAGTCAGGAGGAGATGATTTGGGGAGAAAGCAGATGATTTTAGATTTGATGTGCCAGTGAATTCTCTCAGTGCACACATATATCATGCTATTAGAATAGAACTTAAGGATGAGAAATCAGTCTGAAATATCCTGTTTGTTTGTATTCATATACTGGTGTAACATATATATTATGTAATGAACATCAAATATATGAATGTTGAATGTATATACTTTGTATTAAACTGATAATAACAGTGATCAGTTAAATGATCAATTTTTTTCACCTAAACAAAATTTAGGTGAAACTTTGATTTATTAGAGAGATTCCAAAGACTCTTATATACCCTTAAGTAGAGGAGCAACAGGCAGAGCAAATAAGGAAAACAAAAAGTCATCAAGAACTTACTTTAGTTCTCTCTGCTTTGATCTGCTAAGGCAGCACAATGCTGTCTTATTTTCTCTGGACTTGGGTTTCTTTCTGCTTTCTCTGTACAGACCATCTGTTCTCTACTAATGACCCAACTATAATATTCCCAGACTCACATATTTTCCCAGATCAAGAAATTTGATTAAAAATTCCAATTACAAATCCCTGTTTAAAAACAGATTGAGTTAGTCATGCCATCCCTTTTTAAATTATCTATATCCAGTGGAATAGGCAGTAGCCTGTTCTTTACCAGTAAAACTCTTTTTAGTATCTATGAGGGCAGTTTGTTCATAGAAAAAATTGTAGTTAGTTATTTAAGCTAAGTATTTTACATTTTAACTTTCTTTAAGCTTTTAAGTCTCCATACTCCATTTAGAATTTTAGAAATACTCCATTTAGAATTTGAGTACTTTTTAGTAATCACTTTCTAGAGGAACTTTAATTTAATGTAAGATAAAGTTCATTTAAATTGAACAGACTGAATTTTTTTCAACAGTGACATTTAAGTTCAAATTACTTTAAACAATTTAGTGTCATTTATCCATTAAATATACTTGATTTTCTTTTAAACGGCACTTCAAATGCTTGACCCAACTAGCTCCCAATTGCTTAACATTTTAATAAATCTAATAAGTTCAATTATATAGTGGCTTTCTAAGTTCTCTGAACCATCTCAATATTTTTACAGTCTTAATAATATTTAAGATACTTTTCAACTAAAAGTCACGAGATCAAACACATTTTAAATATGAATCTTAAGGCCATTGACACATAACTTTAACATGCCAATTATGTTTAAATACTTCAGATAGCAAATGTTATTCAGTTTAATTCAGTGAGTATAAGAACTATTCTAGACTCAGAAAAAGTTTTTCATGATTTTTGGACTTGTTTCCTAACTTCCTTTGAAAGTCCTTAATCATTTCATGTGTTATTTAAGAATCAAGAACATACTGGAGTTCTCCCTGCTTTGACCTGCTAAGGCAGCATGATGCTGTCTTTATTTTCTCTGGACTTGAGTTTCTTTCTCCTTTCTCTGTACAGCACTCACAAGTTTTGTTAAAGAGAATGAGTAGTATAGGCCCCATCAGGTAGGCAATAGCATTCACAGTGCTGGGATGATGAGGATTCCAAATTTGTGGACTCCAACATTTTTATTAACTACGTCAGTTAATTCCATGTTAAATAATAACCACCCTTGGAAGATCATGCTAAAACCTTGGCATGTAGTGGCAGGTATCATACTATACTTCTAAATACATTATAATTTTCTTCTAATTTTGTCCTCAACTAAATAAAACACTAGATTATAAATTTCATTCAAGTACTGACTGTTTTTTTTGTTGTTGTTCATAATAACAGTGATACAGTTGTATAGACAACCTCAGTAAATATATATTGAGTGAATGAATGCTATTCTCACTTTGCAGATGGGCAGAGGAACAAATAGAATGTGACTTGCCTATATTATTGCAAATTGTTAATGGAACCTAGACTGATTGTAGGTCTTTTGACTGGTACAAAAGATAAATATTTATAAAACATAAATACTCTATGTAAATAAGTAGTAGCAAAATTTGGACATAGCTGTACCATTTTATAGAGAATCATTTCAGTTACATCAAATTTATATAACAAATAACAAGTTACATTTATTACACAAAAAGATAATTTGTGGAAAAATAATCATTGAACTTGTATATAGATTTAACAACAGATAAAAACTTTTCTTTTATGCTATTTTTTTAAATAGGGGCATTACTCTAGTGTGCCTTAATTGTGATTTCCTAATGATGTTTCTGGCTTAGATAATATGGCTGCACACTTAAGTCAACATGAAACCCATACTTACCAAGTTGTAGTAGAGAAAGGTACGTATATATAAAACTGTGCACTTGTGGATTTTGTTATTTATTCCATTATTTTTGGTCAACCACAATATGAACTCTTTACTAAATTGTTACTCTCATCATAGTTCATATGCTGTTGTAAATATAAAACTTTTCTTCTAATTTCAGTTTCTGTCTGTATCCCAAATTCTGAACATCTTTCTAAGTAAGTTTAATTTTTTTCAGTGCATTTTACTTTGATGGATTTTAGCACTTACTGCATTTTTAAGTGTATCATTAATAGCAATGAGAAATATTTTTTAAATGTTTTTTAAACCTGCTTGTTGAAATAGGTTTCTGCTCTGTGGAGCTCGTGACCTGGTGCAAGACAAGTTGGAATTTCCTAAGTTCAAAGTTCTGAGATATTTTCTTACACAAAGCCAGTCAAGCAGCCAAGTTTATGACACTAGCTTTCATTATTCAGCTCTGTTCAGCTTGTAAATGGGTTCAGATTCCTGTTCTACTTTATCTTTGTGTCAAGTTGACATATCTTAACATACATTTTTTTTCTCCAGTTGGTTTTCTCTAAAAATAACTTATTGCTATGGTCTTTTCTTACTTTGCTTAAAATAATTTGTGTTTCTCTCTACTGCACTTGCCTTCAGAGTAATACATTCCAAGTGATATGGTTGTTTGTCTTCTGTTTTGTCTGCTTCTTAATTTCATGTCTTAAGTTTTTGGACCAGATGATTGTCCTTTTTCTCATTTGTTGTCTATCATTGTGCTATCTTTTTTATCAGGTGCAGAATCAGCCCAGAGATTTCAAAAAATATCCAGGGTACACCTGGACAGTGTCCCCCTTCGATGGACACAACTGATGACTGTTCTCTCTTTCCAAGGAATGTGAATTATTTGACTGTGGGACCTGCTCTAGGTTGTGGCCTCAAGAAATCATATCTTGGGAAAACTCCCTTCCTGCATGACTGGCCTCTTATAAGGCTGATGTTGATTTGGCCAGAGATGGCCTCGGGGCCCACCAAATTGAGCATACTTCCCACTGGCAGCTTTGGTTCGCCATCTTAATAAGCTCATGGGCCAATTATAACTAAGATAAACCTATCAAATCAATGGTTCATCATACAAATTAAAGTTTACTCATTTTGGCTGCTACCCATAAATCTTCCTGTATCCTGAATGCAATCCAAGAAATATAAAAAAATCTAGTTGTTAGGAAATCATGACTATTTTTCATGTCCTTGGAACAATAAGTCTCTATAATTATGATTCAAAATCATAGTTATTTTTACTGTTATTTAAAATTATCACCTAGTATTAACTCTAAAATTTTCTCAACAATACCTATTCTCAGATTTTTTTATTTTTAAAAAATTTAGTTTAATTTTAATAGCTTGATTTTATGTTCTCTAAATTTAGTGATATCTACTTTATGACATCTATTTTTCTATTCTTTTCTTTAAAACTTATTCAGTGTTTATGTTTTTAAGAACACCAGGAGATTTCTTAAGAATTCTCTTCAGATTTCACTTAGCTACCTGTTGATAGCTTTATAGTATGGCTGTTCTCAGACAGTTATGATATCTTCTGTCTTGTTTCAGGATAATTATTTCTATTACCTCAATAATTTTGGCTTTGAAGGTGTTAAAAATTGGTAAAGCTTGCAGATCTTAAAAACAAGTTTTAAAGTAACATATTTGTATATCTAATCTGTAATTTAATAAAATTTTTTTTGTTTAAATGTCTCATTCTTTGCTAGTAAACAATTTCTTATAAAAACTATTTTATCCTATTGCTTTAATTGTTATATGGAAGCATTGTTATGTGGCATGCAAACCTAAGAGCTAGTGCATCTTGCATTTTTTCCTCTAGCATAATTAAATTTCATTATACTATACTAATTTCTTGAATTTTAAAGACTAGCAAAGTGCCTTTTATGCCTTAATTGCCATAAGGATCATCAGACTCTGAAATTATAACTCAGGTGTGGTTTCTTTTATTCTAAAATCAGAGATAAAGCCAGTTTAGATGACTGCTTATTTTGTAATGTTTACCTTATGAGTATTAATCAAAAAAATTAAATCCTGTTAGCTTTAATTATCTGGACAAATTTATAAGGTAAATGAAGGATATTCCAAAATGTCCAAAGGTGGCTTGTTTCTTAGTATTGGACTTAGTAATATATTATTCTTTATTTCCTTATCTAGCTCCCTGAAGTTCATCTTCCTTCTTTCTACCCAATTTTTAAAAATTTTGCCCAGAAACAACAGTTTATTTTCATTTTTAACATTAGTTCTTTATATGTTATAGAATAGAAAATCTGCTTTTCCTTGATTGTAATTAAAAAATATGATATAGCAATATATGAGCACTATTTTATAATTTTTCTGAGACTTAATTTTTTGTAGTATCAAGTTCATTTCCTTGAAGTATAAACTATATTATCACCTGTAACTTCATTTTTAAAAAATTGGTTTGACTAAAGCAGGACAAAGCTTGCTAATTATTGTAGGTAATTAGTTGAATTTGTGTGACACTAATAGGTTTTAGCTTAAGCCTGATCTTTCTTTACCATCAAGTTATTCTAAATAGTTGATTTGCCTCATCAGCTATTGCCATGTCACATGTTTATGCTTTTTGGTTACTGTTCAATAGGTCTAATTTTTAGATTGAGTCTATTGTCATTCTTAGAAAATGACTCTTAAGCTATAGAAACTTGGATTCTTGCCTTATTGTCACATTTTGGCAAAACATCTTGCCTATATTTTAGATGATGGTCAATACTTTGAAGAAGAATGAAGTAGGGAAGAGAAATACAGGAATATGGGGTAGAAATTAGGAGACCACCATTTTAAATCTGGTATCAGGGAAAACTTCGCGGACACATGACATTTTGAGTAGAGGCTTTTACCTATTTTTAAATTGAATTATCTCTTACCTATTGAGTTGTAGGTGTTCTTTATGTACTACAGATAAAAGTTCTTTATTTTTACAATATTTTCTCCCAATCTGTTGCCTAATTTTTGAAAACAGGATTATTTTAATTTAGTCTCCTTTATTCTGATTATTAGTATTTATTTATTTATTTTAAAATATTTATTCTTAAGTTTTAGATGAACACAATATCTTTATTTTACATTTATGGGGTGCTGAGGATCGAACCTAGTGCCTTGTGCATGCTAGGCGAGCACTCTACCACTGAGCCACAGCCCCAGCCCTGATTATTAGTATTTAACCAGGAGTTGAAAGCTATACTTTTTTTTCCTGACAAGAATCCTGCTTAGGGGCTGGGGCTGGAGCTTGGGCTTATTGGTAGAGTGCTTGCCTAGCACGTGCAAGGCACTGGGTTCCATCCTCAGTACCACATAAAATAAATACATAAAATAAAAGGTATTGGTTCCAACTAAAACTAAAAAAATAACAAAACAAAAACTATTTAAAGAAATAAAAAGAATCCTGCTTAGGTTGATAGCCACTCCTAGCAAATTATATGTAGAAATATTCAAATAAAGAAACTATTACACTATAACTTCCCTGAACTCAGGGATGTATACTTGACATTGCTAAGGGTGTATAGACCATGAATTCCTGTAAGAGTCCACATAGGTCAGCAAGAGTTAAAAAAAAGAAAGCAAATACAGAAAAAGGACAATGGGCCATATTTATTTGTACCTTCTCCTGCATAAGAATTCATAAAAATGTGAGACTATGAGTCAGTGAATGACATTTTAGGAAAATATATTGTGTGGTTTTCACCTTTGGAAGCAAGTAAGTAAATGGATGAAAATTTGACTGAGTAACATGGTGGAGCTATCTTAGCAAATGTTAAGATTTTTTGTAAGAATTTCTTGCTTAATGATAAAGGATGCAGACTTTTCATAAAGAGGATAGAGGCCATTGAGAATACTACTTGATCTTTAAGGATATGATTGCATAGAATAGAACTCCTATCTAATTCTTGTTTTTTGGAACTGTGATGAACTTCTTCTTTAATTGCCTTTTCTACCTAGCACTTGCTGTGATTCCTACTCCCAGACCTCCCAGAATAGCAATCTTATTTTCAAAATATTTTGCTAGCTTTTTTTTCACATATACCATAAAACTCACTATTTTAACGTGTACAGTGAAGTGGTCTTTAATGTATTCACAATGTGTTATAACCATCAATATTGTAATTCCTAAAAATTTCTCCCACTCCAAGAAGAAACTTCATACCTTGTATCAGTCATTCTAAATTTTTCCATATCCAGGAAACCACTCATCTGCTTTCTTTCTCTATGAATTTACCTTTCCTGGACATTTCATGTAAATGGAATCATATAACATGACCATTTACATCTGACTTCTTTTTATATAGCATAATCTTTTTGAAGTTTATTCATAACTGTAGCTAGCATATTATGTGAGTTTCATTCCTCTTTATTACTGAATAATAGTCTACTGAATATATGTACCACGTTTTGTTGATGGACATTTTGGTTTTATGACTTTTTGATTATTACAAATAATGCTGCTGTAAACATTTGTGTACATGTGCTTTGTGTGAACATTTATTTTTAGTTCTTTTGGATATATCCATTCAGGAGTTTGATGGAGCATACACTTCCTCTGTATTTAACTATATTAAACTTTTCCACAATGGCTGGCACCAATTTACATTCCCATCAGCAATGTATGGGGGTTCCAGTTTTTTCCGTACTCTCCCTACGCCTATTATATTCTTCATCTCTTTAAATTATATCCATCTGCATGGGTGCTAAGTAATTATTTTATGATTCTGATATGCATTTCCCTGATGTCTAATGATGCATAATATCTTTTCATGTGTTTATTGGCCATTTTTATAACTTGTTTAGAAATATGTCTAATCAAATACTGTGTCTAAAATTGGTCTCTTTTTTTTTCCTCTCTTTCTTCATAAGAGTAAGTCTTTGCCTTTTGCTGTCTCAGAAATAGCTTTGGATCTTCACAATTGAGCTTGGACTAGCATCATAAATTCATCCTGGAAAACTCACTCAAGGCCTACCTGCCATTTTTAGATATGATGATAACTGGGCAAGCAGTATTTTCTGTTTTTGATTGGTGGACGGCTTTTCTTTATTTTCCATTTAAAAATGTTTCAAAAGCATATTTTGATGGAGTTATTGTCATGACTGTAATTTGGATTTGAGCAAATCTCATTGGGAAATGAATTATGATAGAATGATAACGTATCTATGGTTGATATATTATTGGTGCTCACTGGAAGTGTTAAAGTAGAATCTGGACAACTAATAATTGGTTGTTTATAGAAGAAATTAGTGCATAGTAAAGAAAGTTGAATTATGTGCTTTTTGAGATTCTTTGCAGCTCTAAGATTCTGAAATTTGTCCCAGTGAAATGGTATAAAAAGTATCGTATTTCATCATTATTTTGTACAAACTTTTTTTTTTGTAAAAAGTTTGATTCTCAGGGTAATGTAGATTTGCCTTGAAAATGTGGAATTACTTCAATAACATAACAAAGTATTATGCACTTTATTGTTTTTAAGAGATTTAATTTGTTTTACTTTATTGAAGTTGAGATAGTTTGCTTTCAGTTCTAAAAAAAAGTTTTCTTCTTACAGATTAGCAAGACATCTACAAAAAGAGGCCCAAGCTCAACACAACAATTCTGAATTCACAGAAGAGCAAAAGCTACCATCAAATAATATCTAGATATATTCAATTCCAAATGAAATTGCTCTTGAGTCCATTAAGCAGAAAAATAAACAAAAAACTGTTATATTTAAGTAAAAAAAATCAGATTGATTATGCTTTGCCTAACATTAAGTGAACATTTGTACAGATATATAACTTATCACTTAATGAATTACTTTAGTTAACTATTTAGGCCTTATTTAACTCTAATGGAAGTCATCCACACTTTTAGTTGAAAAGCGTGGGTAACCCAAAGACTGGAGTTTGTTCCGAGTCACTTGGAAAAACAGAAGGATTGGGAATAAGTGCATTCCACCTCAATGCTTAACTCTGAATTTTCATAACTCTTTATGTATCACCTCTCGAAGCAAAACAGAAAACACACACAAAACCCCCCAAACCAAAAAACAAATGGAAAAAAAATTAGCTCAAGTCAAGAAGTTGGCATACAGATCTGTCAGCTAAATAAATATATAAGATTGCAAAATGTTTCAGTACTGTTCTTTCTTCCTTGAATTAAAATTTTTGTATATCAAGTTGATTCCCTGATAGAGATTATGTAAAAGGGGATACTTTAAAGTAACTTCATTCTAAAAGAAGAGAAGAAATGGGAGGAAACAACTCCCATTTTCTCCTGGCTCAGAGTAACTAGTTTTAAGTCAATTTTTAATCCTGTAGATAGTGAAAAATATGTGTTAGTCTTCTCCTCATCTCTTAAGAAAAGGCAGTGTGAAAATCCTGGTGACCTAATTCACTCTTATTAATACTTTTCTTTTTTTGCACAAGGGGAAATGGGAGTAATTTTTTGCATAACTTTTTAATTAAACCTAAGCAAGTTTTTAGTCCATAGGCCTGTGTTTATTAATTCTTAGTTACAGGAGTTTGGGGAGAAAAAGCCCCCAGAGGGTTAGCTGTATTTCTTGCCCAAATATATTTGTATTTTTAAAATATTTAAAATCTACTTCAAAAAAATTATGTTACTGCAATTTAAAAGGCTGTTTTTCTTTTTTCCTTAATAAGTGCTAATATCCACAATAGATTTAAGAGACTTAGGATCTTAGTCCTGGAAAATAATTATCACAAAGGAAATAGCTGATATGCTTAAGGAAAGGAACAAAGACTGTACACTATACCACTTCTATAAAATTTGTGAAGTCTGTCTAGGAGTTGTTTATGAAATGATCAGCCGGCATCATTGAATTAAGACTTAAAATATCTAAATCTTGATGAATAGAATCTTAGATATCCAGGTACATAAATTAATAGTTAATGAAGTATGTTATAAATATGAAGACAAAATAAAAAAATGTAAAAAAGTTTTAATGATCCCATATTTTAGTCACCTGTTTGCCTTCAGTTAGTTAGATTTCTCCAGCATTTGTTGCTCAGGCATAGAACCTGTGAGCCACATGGCCTGAGATTAAAGTCTTTTGACCTCCTAAAACATTCTAAAATTACAAAACAAACAGGTTAATATCAAAAAATGAACCTTGTTAAGTGATGAGTAAAAAAATAACTTATTCTTGATTTTTTTTTAGTATTCTGAGACTAGAGTTGGTGTTGATAATGCTATTGATTCTTTAATTTATCGCTGATAAATAATAATAATTGGCCTGCTGAGAACTTCTAACTGAAGGAGATTGGAATCCCGAAAGCAACCTAGGCAGCAAAGCCTCTGCCCTCCTCCTGCCCTCCTGTCCTTCACCCTTCTCTCCCAAAGCCTTCTCTCATAAAACCTAGAAAGCTCTCTCTCTCTCTCTCTCTCTCTCTCTCTCTCTCTCTCTCTCTCCTCTCTCTCTCTCTCTCTCCTCTACCCTCCCTGCTATTCCCTTCCTGTCCCCTTACCCTCCCTTACCCCCTCCCTTAAAAACCCTCATTTCAGACAGGACCTGCCTTAGGTCCAGAAGGAAAGAAGGCTATACAGAGAGGCCAAGAAGAATCCTACCAGACAGGGCTTGCTAGGATCCTGGCAGCCTTTTACCATTAGCTCACACCCCCTTTCCAGTCATTTCTACATGGCCATCCATTCTTCATGGAACATAAACATAAAAACAGGAGTTTTCCCTGGATCTGTAGGTCTTTATTTCTGAAGGCTTTTAGGTCAAATAAAGTTCTATTAAATAAATGTTATGATTTTTAAAATGTAAAGATATATACTAGTTCATAAATTAGAAGAAGCAATTTATATAGATAGACTCTTTCTGAAACTCATCTGAATTTTTATTGCAGTTCCTGGACCTTTTATACAGCTATAGAATTAAGATACTGTATTAGTGATAAGAGGATAAACAGTTCGGTAAGACAGAAAACTCAGAAAGTGATTGCCACATGATTTATGATTGAGGTGGGACTGCAGATCAGTGGTGGAAAATGTCAGTCTTTTTAATAAGTAGTGCTGAGACAATTGAGTATTTATGTGAAATTGAATGAAATTAAAGCTCCTACTATACACCATAGACAATAATTCTGTGTGACATATAGAATTAAGTGTGTGGGGCTGGGAATGTGGCTCAAGCATTAGCATGCTCGCCTGGCATGCGTGTGGCCCGGGTTCGATCCTCAGCGCCACATACAAAGATGTTGTGTCCGCCAAATACTAAAAAATAAATATTAAAACTCTCTCTCTCTCTCCCAATCTCTCACTCTCTCTCACTCTTTCTTAAAAAAAAAGAATTAAGTGTGAATGGCAAAACAATAAAATGCTTTCAAGATAATACCTTTATGATTTTGGAGTGGGGTAAGTTTTCTTAAATATAACATAAAAAACACTGATTGTAAAGGAAGATATTAAGAAATTTGATATTACTAGCAGTAAGTATTTATCATAATCAGAAGACACCATGGCAGACAAAAGTCATTCTTAATATTCAAAACTAATACTTGGTGTTAGAAATTAGCAACGGTTGCTATCTTTTGGAAGAGTGCATTGGATAGGGTGTGGGGAAGGACACTCTCAGGAGGCTGATCGTATCTTTCCTAGATCTGATGCTAGTTATACAGGTGTATTCACTTTGTGAAAGTTCAGCAAACTGTGCTAACAATTTGTACATTTTAAAATGTATATGCTCTACTTCAACAAAAAGTCTTTATAAAAGAAAACTAAGAAGCTATTTGTAAAACATTTGTCCAGCAAAATAATAGAGACCTCCTACAGCTCAATAAGATAGACATCTCAATAAAAAATCGAGCAAAATATTTGAACACACTTCAGAAAGAGGAAATCATTTATTTGATTTATTTGAAAAGGTGCTCAACCTTATTAATCTTCAGAGGAATGCAAATTAAAATGATTGATCTCTTTATACCAAAATTGGCTAACATGAAGAATCTGAGAAAACAGTACCTAATGAGGAAGTGGAGCAATGAGAACACTACTGCACTTGGGCTAGGAATAAAAATTGGCACAACCACCTTGGGAAATGGATTGTCATTACATAGTAGGTATGAAGGTTGCTGCAGTCTCTGGCTGGGCACAAAATCACGAGCCACCACACAGCTTGTAGATTCAAACAGCAATTCTTTATTTCCGAACTCACACCGGCCGTCTACAAACACGTTCTGGGGGAATCCAGGTTCTCTGCCCAAATCCACCACTCCACTGGGCTTCGGTCTCCCAAATATACTGTCTGACCCTAAGAACTCAAGAGGAACTCAGGCAGCAGGATATGCCTTATTCTAAAGGGGGAACACTCTAATCTCCTATTATGCTAAACCGGGGACACCCTAAACACGGATCCACCCTGGTCCTTGAGCAAGGTCACCTTTCAGGACTCCTTCCACTAGACAGCATGGGAGTAGCTGGCAAGGAAATTGTCATACCTACTTGGCTGATGGCTCCCAGCAGAGGTAACATGCCAGGTGACTTAGTGATTCCTCTGTTTCAGAAATGGGTGCTTATGGGCACCAGAAGATGTTCAGAAGAGTATTTATAATAGCCTTGTTAACTATATCCAAACACTTGGAGTAAAACAAATATCTATCAACACAAGAATTTGTACATAAACTGTAGCATATTTATACAGCCATGTACTACATAATAGAATGAACTTTTCTGCAGAAAAATTCATATATGATATACATACATGTGAATATGTATGTATATAAATATCAATGTATACATATTCACATTTTTCATAAAATTTCAGAGGTGTTTCTTAGCTCTCTGAAGTTCATCCCAGATGTCCAGGTACAAGCCCCTCTTCTAAAAGTACCCTCATTTGTCAATCAAAGAAGATGCATAAAAAAGGTATTATGTATATATTTAATGATATCAGCCTGAGCCCATTTAGGTTTGTTAATGCAACAGTGGAATGCAGCCTCCAGGCCTTCCCATTCTTGCATTTGTCTGTATTGTCTTCATATTTGTTTAAATTAGAAAGTAATACATTTTTAACAGCATTGTTGAGGTATAATTTGTATATCATAACATTTCCCTTCTGTAAGAATAAAATTCATTGATTTTTGACACCTCTATAGAGTTTTGCATCTGTCACCACTATACAAGTTTAGAACATTCCCATCACCTCCCAAAATTTCCTCAAGCCACATTTGCCATCAATCAAATGTGTATTTTCAAATATAGTGTGTTGATTGCTTCATGTATTTCAAATAACTCATCATTAAAAATAGCATAACACATTGATGAATAGAAACTTGAAAAACATCAACCAAAATCTTTTGTTAAATGTATTTTGAGGTTCTGTATACATACTTGATTAAAATCAGCTTATTTGCATCTGTTCTCTACTGGTAGTTTCAAAAAAGGGAACATATTGAACAGTTGATTTCTTCCTTCATATGTTCTTGGTGGGTGAATGTTGTCATGTTGTTCTGGGTGGGTTTTAGTTTTAAAAATTTTACTTGGTTTTGGGGAAAATGTTCAGTTATACAAATGGCCCTTTTATATGGCAGTCTGTATATTACTACTTTCTTAGAATAAATCATACAAAATAGAATGAAGAATAGAAGTTAGACTATATAGTTAAATTAAAACATAAATATCAAATTGTAAATTATTCTTTATTAGGAGTAACTAAAGGAAAGAATGTATTGATCAACTCTGATATTAAATGTCTCAGACTTTAGAACAGAATAACAAGTATTTTAAAAGCTTTTCTTGTCTTTGTTCTACCACTTCATATTAAGATGCTGAGTATAATATAGAAGTACATATGGAATATAAATATTATGTGAGCATATTATACTATTATGTATAATTGGGCTTCCTCAAGTGATGTTTTTAACAAACTTTTATTATACATACTATACACTATTATTATAGAAATTATTATTTCTGCTTAAAGGTGATTGTATGGTTGGGAAATGCAGATATATTATGTGTAAAATTAAATATTTTTCTAAAAAAGTATAAATCAGATGTTCATGAATTTTGGACATAAAAATACATAATGCCTAGCTAGTTCTTAAGAGGTAGGCTATATCTTCTGTTTGTCAAAGTATTTACTCTGAAATATTGGTGGAGCTATCTTTTATTGAGGTTTCTCTGTTGCCAGGTACTTTATTACCAAGGTTGCCATCAGAACCAGGAATGACATTACTCACTATCAGGATGGAGAAAATTGGTCTGAAAGACCCTGGACAGTGCATTGATCCCTATATTACAGTTAGTGTAAAGGGTAAATAACTGGCAAATTGCATTATGTTTTTTCTCATATGGGACAAAGTTTTTGACAGGGGATGGTCTTGTATATGTGACAACTTACTTTAATGCATTCTATAATGAGGCAAAATCCTAGAAGAGATCATAACAGAACATAGTTCTGAAAGACTTACAAAATATATTTCCTACTTGCTTTTGAGTTTGTATAGATTTTTGCTCTTCAGATTCCAGCTAACGTGCGGACTAAACATACACATTGTCCTTAACAGCAGCTACAGCCTTCAGGATGTAGATTAACAATAGCACTCCTCACCTTCCATGGGTGTGTAGTTTTCTACACAAAGCCCCATGTCCTGTTTTCCCATCTCTCCTGCTTCAGCCCCTCTTCTTCCTGTGCTACTGAGGTATCTACATAGGTGAGTCCTACAGAGGCAGATGAAAATCAGGGGACAGGGAAGTAGGGTGCGTCCATAACATCCATGCCCTGAGAGCAATCCCGTGGGATGAAGATGTGATTAAGGAATAAATGATACCATTTTACAGAAATAACTATAGTTAGTACAAATGGCTTATTTTAATCTGTAGTTTTGCACCAAAGGAACAGATCGGTGCTGAAATTAAATGGAGGAACTTTTATCAATTGCAGAAATAAAGTCAGATCCATGGGTTCATTAGTGCTAATTAAAAGAAAAATATGACCACAAAGAAAAAGATTTATTTAAAGAACCTAATCCACAGCACTAATACTGGTACACTTTTAAATTCCGATGTTACTAGTTATCAAATATATAGTATACTGGAAAATATTTACATTGTTTGATAGACCATTTGTAAAACTGCATACTCATTCAGAAAGTATACTTAAAACACAAAAATATTTAATGATGTTGTAAATGTTAAGTTACCTTTGCATATGTTAAACTGAAATATTTTTATGTAAATATTTTTTAATTATTAAATGTACTAAAATGTTTTTGAGCTTTTTGAGACACATAAATGAATAACACATAAACACTGAGGAGTTATTAAATGAGTCCATGTTGAATTTGATTAAACTGAGATTTTAAAACCCAGAAAATTAAAACTATATATAATGTACCATCTGGTTGTTGTAAATTCAGGGTATGTTGTAAACAGTATAACCAGAATTTAGATAATATATATGAAAAATTATTCATTAACCAAAGGGTTTTTGTTGGCTGTTCTCATCCATTTTTGGTTCTTAACAGGGAAATTATGATAAGGTTAGGTTTAAAGGCTTTTCTAAATAAGCCATATACTTGATCAAAGTTAGAAATTGGTGGCAGAGCTCCATTGTGGCAAATTATATACTCCAGATTTTTTTGCATAGAAAAATATAGTGGACTATTCCCTAAGGAAAACATGTTTGTTCTTTTTACCACTTCACTATGAAGATCAAGTTTTGTCCACTTGGCCATGTAAAGGCTTCCTTGTCCCCTTCATGAGGTCTCCTATCCAGTCTATATTCATTTCTCTCCACATACCCCATGAACTTCAACAACTCTCACATACTTGCTCACACCAAATAGGAATCTCTTAGCCTGAGAATCTCCTCTCAGCTCTTTCCATGCCTCTTTAGGAACTGTAACCTTTGCAGTTTCTAGATTTTCTGTCTGTATATGTGAATGCTCATAAGCAGAAACTTATTTGTTTCTCCAGATCTGAATGGCATAGATTTAACTCCTGTGCAAGATACTCCTGTGGCTTCAAGAAAAGAAGATACATATGTTCATTTTAATGTGGACATTGAGCTCCAGAAGCATATTGAAAAATTAACCAAAGGTTTGTAATTATCAGTTACTGACTTCTTAAGGACTTCTTAAGGACAGTACTTATCTGGGTTTGTGTTGATAGTGTACTTAAAACAAGATCTTATGTCACATAGTTATGAATATTGACTTAAAGAAAGTCAAATCAACATTTTTTTTAATTATGAGAATTAGCAGTTGCATTATCTAGTTGTGTAATAATGTGGTTAAATATTATTTGACAGGGAAGTATTTCTCATAATACAGAGTTAAGGAAGCAGGTTCTCTAATAATTACCTTAAGTCCTTTTAGGAACCCAATGATTACTTTCTAACAGTTAAGGAATTATTTTTTTTCTTTCAACAAGATGCTTTGGGTAAAAAGATACTATAACTGGCAGTTAGTTTGTAAGAATATGGAAAGGACAATCTGGGCATGGTGGTTTCAGGAGGGAGAGAAATAAAATATCAAAGGAACTCTTTTAAATTTCTATTCTAATATAGGTGCTTATTGAAACCATTTTTATAGGTACTGCTGATACTTAAGTAACTTCTGTTTTTCTTGTGGTATTTAATATTTTATATTCTTTGGTAGTTTATGATTCTACCTGTGTACATAACTTACATTCTTGCTATACAATTTTGTTGTACTTTGTAGAATTAAATGATATGGAGAAATGTCACTCAGACATGGTAGATGAGCTTGGAGTGACAGCCACAGTGAGTTATCAACAGTTGTGTCATCAGACTGTTTGACACATGTTACTTTGTAAAATCATAGGCTTCTGGTGACACATAAGAAATGTGTGGTCTCTGGCTTATGTGGTTTGTTTTAATTCCTTAGGTGCAGCTATCTTCTTTGAATTCAAACACTACAAGCCTAAAAAAAGGTTTACCAGCACCAAGTGTTTTGCTTTCATGGAGATGGATGAGATTAAACCTGGGCCAATTGTAATAGAACTGTAAGTGATATACATATAGGATTCATACTGTACTAATGGTTACTAGTTCATGTTTCTTCTTAGTCCCTCTTATCTAGAATGTAACATTGGAGTAAATCAATCATCAAAGTATTTTAAACAATCATCTTTCTATTGTGGTTACAGATACAAGAAACCCACTGACTTTAAAAGAAAGAAATTGCAGTTATTGACCAAGAAACCACTTTATCTTCATCTACATCAAACTTTGCACAAGGAATGATTCTGACATGAGTAATGTGGAATTTCTGTGAATTTTACCACTCAGTACAAACCATCATAGCTCTGGGTAGCATATTCATCCTTCAGGAGGCAGGAAGTGAGCCGTACCTATAGGCCAGTGAGTCCATTGCAAAGCTGTACCACAGAACTAAAGTCCAGCACCTCATTGTTATGACTCCTTTGGATACAAGGTTTATTGTAGATTTTGAAACATGTTTTTACTTTTCTATTAATTGTGCAATTAATAGTCTTTTTCCTAATTTACCACTGTTCCTACCCTGCTTCCTGGAACAATACTGCTGTGGTACGTATGCTCATCTTCAAACTTTAAAATACAGCAATAAGAATGTGCTAGAGTTTACACATTTGCTCACTTTTGCTCCAATATGGTCTTTTGATTTGAATTAACTTCAAACTTTTGAATTGAAGTGGGTAGAATAGTACCAGATTGCTTTGAAAGGAAATTGGATCACTTATGGTCTGTCTTATAGGCTGTTCCTTAGAGCTGGCCTAAATTCACCCTCATCTGATAGTTCTACTTAGAAATAGTGTGCCTTGACCAGATCAATATCTTATATGGGAGTGCCCCCCAGATTGTAGCTGTGATTTTTTTCCAGATGACCAGATTGTTTTTCTGAAAGTGAGCATATTTTTAGTCATGTTGATTAGTTGTTCTACATCACATTGCTATTGTTTCTAGGGTTAACATTAATGATTCTAGGGTTAACATTAAAACCATCTCTCTCAGAATAATTACAAATTTTTGGGTGGGTTTAAATCATGTCATCTAAAAATAATTGAGTCAGATGCTAATGAGATACTGCAGGAACAACTGCTGTTTTTCTGACAACTGACTGTGAAACCTTAAAACCTGCATACCTTGTCTTTATAAAGTGATGAGTATGCAAAATCTGGAAAGATATTCTATTTTTTAATATAAGTAGATACAACTGCCATTTATTTCCTATTTAGATATATTGACATTCATATGAAAATATGCAGGTCATTAGCCTATTATAATTTCACCATTTACATTACTTTTAACTTAATGATGAGACATAAATAAAACTTTCATAGTACATAAGGTGGATATTTGATACACAGAACATAAAGATTTGTGAGGAGCTTTTTTGTGGGTTACATGTAGAACCCATGTATTTTAATATTCACTATTTTAAATTAACAATGCATGAAGGGAATGCAATACTTGGCCTATTTTTAAACTAGTGTAAACCCTAATCATACCATCTGTTTGCTTTTTAAAATGAATAACAGTAATTTTAGCCCTTGCACTTCAAGAGATCTAGTCTTTAATTTTTCAGTTGTCTGTTAGGTCAATTTTGTTTACTAGATGAATGTTAATAAAACGATATGAGCCTGAAAGAATTCTCAACCAAATTTAGTCTTTTCTTTCATCTGGATTGGGTTAATTTCACAAGTGCAAAAATAGTTCAGTCTACAGTAGTTCTAGGAAATGAAGAATTTGCCTTAATAAAATGTTCACTCAACTGAAACTCTGAGTAGTCAAAATTTCCAGACTGTAAACTGCTCAAGAGAAGGGCCTCATCTTCTCCATGTCATGTAAACTTTCCAAGGTGCTTGGCAGCACTCTGTACCCTGTGGAGTACTCAGTACCTTTTTGTTTGATGTTACTGATGTTGAAGTTGCTCCCTTAAAATCTACTATTAAAATGTAGCAAAACTGATACATTGTTCTTTCTGTTTTTTCATAGACTATAAAACATGTATATCAAAGTGATAATTAAAAAAAAACAAACCTTTTTTTTGGGGTTGTAGATGGACACAGTACCTTTATATTTATATGTGGTGCTGAGGATCAAACCCAGTGCCTCACACGCAACCCCAGCCCCTCAAAGTGATAATTTATATAAAGAAACATTTAGCATCCTTCACATAAGAATGCTTTTTTTTAACCTCTATTTATTTATGTGATGCTGAGGATTAAACCCAGGGCCTTGCCTGTGCTAGGCAAGTACTCTACCACTGAGCCACAATCCCAGCTGCCACCAAAGAATGGGGTTATATGAAAAAAAAGAGGATGCTTTGTATGAATGTCTTTCATCAGCATTAAACAAACTTAAATTGAACATTGTCATTAGCTTAGCTTTAATTCAGACCTGAATGACCAAACCTCCCCTGCCAAAAAAGGTGGTTTTATCTTGAAGCAATTAACACAAAACAATCTGTATCTCACAAATTAGTTGTTTAAATTTACTTTCTAGTGTGGGAGGGGATGAGTCACTGGACAATAATTACAACTATAGCAGTAATACTTTCAGGTTGAAACACTACTGCTTCACAAATGAAATGATTTTAGTAACTAAACTCAAACACAATTTGCTGGAGAGGACTTCTAAAACTTTTGAGATACAAAAGTATAATTGAATCAAGGGACAGTATTCTCTCACAACCGGTATATGGGCAGCTACCTTGGGCTTTGCTACAGAAGTGGTACAATCAGATGGATGTAAGGAGAGGAAATTATGGGTGGGCTCAGAACTGCTCAGATAAACTACATAGAACGCATTATAGCTTACTAATAGAATAAATACAAAAAAGGCTTTAGAGGGAAAACTACTATTGCTTTGAATAAAAAAATAAATCTGCCTTTCCTTGAAAATCTATCTTCCTAGCTGACATCACCTTTATTTAAATGCTATTTTAAAATTAGAAGTTATAGTAACTTCAGCATTGCCATGTGTCCTGTAGAGGTTGAAAGATACATTCAAAATTGGTGTTTGTGACTTAAATTTTATTTTACATGGCTAAAAATGGCATAAGGTATTATATGGTTTTTCTCTTACACACAGCTGCTGCTTCTGATATTAAATGGAAGCTATGTAGATTGAATTCTTCCTAACGAACTCAAATTCTTTTTGATTCTGAGTCATCTTCAGTAGTTTAGAGATTTTGTTTCACAGAGATTTTGTTTCACACTGAAGCTTTTGCCCCTATTTTGAGAATACTTAGGGGACATAAAAAGAACAATGATATGTTCTAGGTTCCAACAATCCTATTACTTTCTAGAACTTTAAAGAATGGAAGAATATGGTCTAGCAGTAAACAAAAGTACCAGGCTTTTATAATTTTATTTAAATCTTAAACCTCTTAAAATGTACTGTTAAAATTGCTGTAATTAAAATTACAGCTCTGGAGAGCTAGTTCTTAGGAACATTGTTTTAAAGACAGTAGTTACAGATTCAGGACTTGCTTTAATTGATTTTTAAATAAAATATATTTGAGTATCAGTAAAAAAAAGAATTTAATTCAGCCCATAGTTGCTGATTAAGGACATTATAAGCCTTAGGGTTTCATTCATTCTTAGAGGATTATACTAATTTTTTTATCATATTCCTTGAAAATCAGTGGCAAGGTATGGGAAAGAGAAGAGTGTGTGTGCACATTTTTTTAAAAAGAAATTTCCTTATTTTTTATAGACACAACATACCACCCTATGTTTTACTGTTTTAATGCAATAATGGCAAAAGCAGTAGAACTTCAGGTCAAACAACTCTTGCTACTAATGTAAACTCATTCTCAGAAAACCATTCTCACATGGACAGTGGTTAGAAAAAAGTACATGAATGTGCTACAAAAATAGAGCCACAAGACTTCTCACAAGTAAAAGAAATTCCTCTGTATAAGTCCACAGTTGACCAAGGTCCAGCCTCCTTAACAGTGAGCAACAGGAAATATGCTGCCAAGTCACCATCTTCAGTTCTGAGAGTGAGTTTACATGCTTCCCCAATGGCACAAAGTCTCATGACGATCCAATGAATCAACAGACACTTGGGAAATATTAATAAACAATTTTTTATGAACTATTACAACAAAGAACTTCAGCAAGAAGGAAAATGAAGTTTATGATCTTTGAGTAAACATTTTTAGCGTAACAGTCTCTGCGACCAGATATTTAAAGAGAAAAATCAAGCTTATAAAACACCATTTCTCTGTTATCAACTGGAATACACTAAAAATAGGATACTGGAAATACATGTTCTTAAAGCATTTCCACAGGAAATGTCCATAATTATGACATTCTAAACCATTTAGCAATTGTATATGCTACATTAACTAAAACAAAGGTATTCCTTATTGCACATTTTAAAGTTGGAAGGATACTCTAGTTTAAGTGGGGGATATTTAGGGGGAAAATATTTTGGCTCCAAATGTATACTGTGCCAAGGCAGCTTCATTCTAAAAACATAAACCATTTAAAATAAACTTTTATATTTTAAAGCCAATAATCCTTCAACACAATGAATAGTTCATAGTCCACTTTCTGACTAAGTGTCAGAGGTTAATTTTATGGGCCCTGTTTAAAGGCCTGTGAACAGCCCTCACTACTCTGAGAAACGGGTGTAGGTGGAGGTTCATCTTTAAAACCTGAAGACATTAAGTCTTTTGCAGCAGGTGGTGGCCCATAGTCTTGGGGACCATGAGTTGGAGGTGGTAATGGGGCACCAGGAATGAAGTACCCTCTTGGGCCAAATGAGCCTAAAGGTCTAAATGGTGCAGGTCCTGGAAAAAAATCACGAGGGTCAAAAGGCAAATCCCATTGTCCAGGTGGAACACCTGGTGCATATTCTCTGAAGCCTATTGGTGGACGGATACTAGGACCTGGAAAATAAAAAGGAAGTTATGTAAATACCCAGAAATTTCTGAACTTGGGTGATTTCAAGTATGTTAATATAGTCTTTAATTTCTCCCAAGCCTAGAACATCAACTGGTGAACATCCTGACTTGCCAGATGAGGCAAACTGAAATGGAACAAGTTTAGGTTATAGCCTGGCCAACCAGCCATGAAGCAACATATTAAGGATTTAAACATGGCTCTACCTAGCTCCAGGCTTATCTTTTATCTTTCCCTACTATATAATTGCAGAATTATTTCTATCTCACAAGAGCTCCATTTATATTTGGAAGTACTATATTACCATGACAAGATGATAGATTATGAAATAAGAACTTTACTATATCAAAGAAATTTTGATAAAAGGAAATCCCACTATTTATTACTGTATCCATTAAAAATTCATGAAGTATTTCAGCATGGACTTTACACATGCCATCAGAATCAAGGTGCATGCCCTCCTGGAAAAGGCCTTCCACAGCCACCTAATTAAATCAGCAACATTTATTAGGTCACTGTTAAATCCTCCTCTTTAACACTTCCCTCTGACTTTTCTCAAGGTAAGGAGGGTTTGACTTTTCCTTTTCTATATTCTATAACCTACTGCCTATGCTTCCATTATGGGTGATTACAAACTTTATGTTATAGGATTTTCATATCTGTGACAAAATTTTAAGTTATGGCATGTGTCTCATCCACCTTTTCATCTATTGCAGTGCATATCAACATATTTTCAACAAACATCTACAGAAGTAATATTTCTGGCTTTTCTCCATATAGCCCCTTATCCTTGTCTATGAGATAGCTATTGCCTATCTCAGTATAAGATTATGTAGTGTCCCATATGTCCCAAAAAACTGGAGGAAAAGTTAAAATGTACTCAGCTGTATCCTTTCATTGTTAAGACCTGAGATAGCAACCAACTGTTTTAGCAAGCAATAGAAATGAAAGATGAATGTGATTTATAAGTCAATCACTACTGTTCAGATCATCATACCAAATGGTGGAGGAATTGGCCGAGGCCCAAAAGGCTCACCAAGCTGAGATGGCGGTCCATACCAAAAGGGAGGTGGTGGAGGCCGTCGCATCGGGGGTTCCATAGGGGGGCCCATGAAGGGTACCCCTGAGAAAGGAGGGGGCCCTTTCATAGCCATATTAACCTGCAATTTAAGATTTTAAAGAAGTTAAAAGTTTTAAAATTCCTATATATTAAGACAAAGTACCAACACCGATAAAAGCTAAAACCAAAAGAGGCACCTGTCCAGAGAACACCATCAGTGCAACAAAACTCTACCCACCCCTCCTGTGTATTCCCACTGAGAGCTTACAGAAGTTAGAAGGATTCCACAAGAGGGAGCGGTTTGTTAGTGATTATATCTGCTCAGGAAAGGGAAAGGCAAGAGGACTGGCAGAGGTTATTAACAGAGGTGATTTCTGACCAGTATGTCATGCTGTATTCACTACAACCTATTTCAAAGGGAGTCCCCCTCCTCCCCATCACTTCCCTTTCATCACAATAGCTCATTACTTCCATATTAAGAATGAACAGAATAAAATGAAAAATACATTCTTTACCCATGTAATAATAGCTACTATTCAGAGTATCTTCAGTAAGTCTTTCATAATTATTCAACCTCTGAGATCTTTAAGTAGACTGTCTTGTTTTAAATAAGAGGGAACAAAAGCAAATGGATTATGATAATTTGTTGAAGGCCACACTGCATATTAAAGGGTCTCAATCCCAGGTTTGCCTCCAAGCCATGCTTTTCCCACCTCTACTCCTCTCTAACAACGGGTCTTTGCTCTCTTTTAAATCTTCTACTACAAAGGGGTTTGGGGGTCTTATCTAAGCTGCCCTTAGATTGCTCCAGAGATGTATATTCCTGGAATATGTATACACTGGAACTTGAGAAGTATTTTCCAACACAATGCTATATACACAAATTAGGAAGACAAGGCTTTAATATTTACTTTCATTTACTGTACACCATTTGAGATATTGATTTATCATTTCCTATGAGTAGTGAGTTTGAAACTAAACAATTAAAAATTTATTTTATTATAGAGCTGCAGAAGACCTACCAGATATAATAGCAACACAGTTACAAGAAAATGCACTTATGTGAACAAATGAGACCATTGCTTGGGACTGGCTCAAGAGGTCATTTCAGATTATCATTGTTGCACTGAAACAGTATTTCACTTTCAGAAAATCTGATACCAATCTAATTCAAATCACTCAAAATAGGGTTTGCACAAATGGAGGAATTCTTAAATAGCATTCTTCCAAACAAAAATAAAAATGATGAATTATATAATTTATAATGAATTTACTTTGCCTTAGAACATTCAACACAAAACACCATATAAAGTTAGAGTGATAACTTTTCACATTCTGTAGTTCATTATAGTTGTACACACTTAAGCCACATTTCCAAGGAGAAAAGTAAGCTCAATATTGCATGCAGATTAAAGCAAACAAGATCAGTGTCATGCTCTGAATATCCTTCCCAGAAATGCACAGAATAAAACCCAATTCAGTTCTCAACCTCTAAATACTTACACCAACTGGATGCTCAGTTAAAGAAGTAATGGTAGAAACTGAGGGGGTCTCAGGTTCTTGGGGAACAGTTTGCTTTTTAAAAAACAAATGGGATGGTACAAATAGAACACAAAGAAGGATAAAGCAAAGAGCAAGTACTGTAGGAAAGCAACATGTTCCTGCACGACCACATGATTCACAGTAACTACAGAACTTACCTTGCCCTCATCCGTCACCTTAGCTGGAGAAGAACTTTTGGAGCTGCTGTTCATGTGAGCTGGACCACATCCTGGGTCTGTTAGAGATCAAAGAATGGATTCAGACTTATTCTAACATGAAGATAATAAAAATCCTGCATCCACAATTACAGATTCTTTGAAATTACTTGGTCTCTTTACCAGAGGCAACGGGTTTCCCAGATGCCTCAGAAGACCATTGAGTATGAGGTAAAGGTCCATTCATTGACCCTTGGGAAAAAAGATCAGAGCCCTTGTATGTATTTTTCAGAAGAAATAAACCACTGGTGGACAGGTCAGGGTTCAACAATAACTAGAAAGCAACATTAAAATGGGTTGCTCAGGGGTTGGGGTTGTAGCTCAGTTGCAGAGTGTTTGCCTAGCATGTGTGAGGCACTGGGTTTGATTCTCAGCACCACACCATCTACAATTAAAAATATTTAAAAAAAAAATGGGTTGCCCAATACATAAATCACAATTTATGAAGAGACTTAAGTAAAATAAAGAACTGCCTTGGGTTGATAGAACAGCAAATTAATACGTACTGGTCCTAAACTTTAAGCTACAGACTTGAAGTATGTATAAGTTGGCTTTTCTTTAGTCTGTATAACCTGACTTCCAATCTTACCAAGACTACAGTCCTATTTAGAATTGGAAATAAGACTCAGTATTTCATATTGGAAATATGTATGCTACATAAAGTTTAAGGCTACTTTTATAATATGTGGAAAAGGAACACCATAGAGATTTAATTTAAAGATAAAGGTTTACACTTCACAGTGTAAAATTTAAAAGAAAAAAACAATACAGGGACCTCCAGGAAAAAAAATGTTTTCTATTCTAGAACAGATTATACAGAAAACATTCACTAAGATAAAGTAAGAAATTATCTTCTATATATTGTACAGGCCCAAATTCTATGTTTTCATTAGAATATTCAAAAGGGAAAAAAAACCAAAACCTTGAAGCAGTTTACTATAAAGCAACATGTGAATGCTCACCAAATCCATTTCTAGGCATATCTCTTTGATTAAGAGTAGCAGAAGGAGGTCTCCCAGCTGGCTCTGCTGTCAGTGAAGGGGAACAGTCTCCACCACTCACGGGGGATGGACCAAAAGAGCCATTATGGCTCAGTGGACCTAAAGACAACAATGCCGTGTTACTACTTTAAGGCAGCCTTCTCCCTGACACCAACCCCCACACCTCCCGCTTTAGCAAATCATTCAGATTATTTCATAACCATTACACACAGAAATAAAAAGTAATTTACATACATTCTGCACCAAGAAATAAAATAGCTCCTTTTACAAAGTGCCCCCTACCTCTCCGAGGAGGATTTTGTAAATTTGGTCTCCCCGGCATTGGTTTTACAATCACAGGTTCATCTTGCCGCATTGCCATCTTTTGGGTCATTTCCAGTAGTCTTGAATATTGAGAAAGAATGGGCTGAATTATGAAACAGCAATCATAGATAATATCTAGCATAACCTTAAAACACTATAAAACATACAGTAAGATACCAAAAATCACATACTTCTGTCTCAAATTAGCAGCTTCCCTTTTCTCTTCAGCTATAGCTCTTTCTGCAGAACGAGCTTTGAGCTATTAAAGAGAAAATATTCAAATTCAGTTGCGGTAGGCTATGCAAAAAATAAAGAAAAGGGGAAAAAAATCTTACCCAATTATCATGAGCTTTGTTCTCATGCATAGCAATCTGAAAAAGACAACACATTAAAAAAATGTTTTTAGGGATTCATTATTATAGCCTATAATTGTCTGTATTAGATATCAAAGAATTCTGCAACTACAGGACAATATTAATTACTACCTGGTTTTTAAATGAGCGCTCAGTTTTCTGTAATTCTTCTTCCATCTCTTCAATTCTCCGCCTAAGAATTACAACAATTGAATAAAATTTGAAACATTCTGACCATTTTCTCTTTATTCCATCAGCTATACTTTTAAAGACTTTTATCATACATAAGAAAAACATTTCTAAAGTTATATGAATCCAGTGTGTTCAAAACTAATACTACAGACCAGGTGCAATGCCACATGCCAGTAATCCCAATGATTGGGAAGCTGAGGCTGGAGGATCACAAGTTCGAGGTCAGTCTCAGCAATTAAGTGGGAACCTATGCAACTGAGACGCTGTCTCAAAGTGAAAAAAAGGTCTAAGGATGTAGCTTAATAGTAAAGCACCAAAAATAAATAAATAAATAAATAAATAAAATAAAAACCTAATACTAATAACTTCTTTATCATTTAATTGCTAGAGATTCTGAATTGATAAATTATAATTTCCTTAACTGTTCATCAGTGTGTTCTCAAGTAATTCTGCTAGAAATATCTTCCTCCTTAAAACTTTTTCTTTTTTTCAAATTATATCCATAGAAGATTTCCAAGGTCTATCAAATGCCACACTTTTGTGGGTCTTGATATAACACACAGCAAACTGATTTCTTAAAGAATTACTACAACATACAAAACCCCCAGAACTGTTTGCATTGACCAAGTTCCCTATGGTCTTGCCCATTGGGTACAAGTAAATTTTTGTTAACATTTTTCATTTGTTAAGTTGAAATTTATTTTTTCTCCTGTGTGAATTGAATGTGTTCATATCCTCTCGTTATTTATACTTCCATGCTATTTTCTTCTATCTACATAATGTAAAAAAAAAATTAAAAAGAAAGCTAACACTAATTCATGAGACATTGACACCCTCCTTTAGAAACTGAACTCACTTGTAATTTTTAACTTCCTGTACAGCGGAAACCACCTTTTCATCTGCAGCTGACAGCTGCTGCTCTTTTTCTAGTCTCTCACATTCTTCTTGACTCTGTTTCCTAAAAGAAAACCAGTTATCAAATCAAAAGTTTCTCTTTGTGAATATCACTTCCCACAATTCTATAAAATGCTTAGGCACATAAAATAGGAATTCAAACCTGCAATTTCATAAATCAAACTCTGGCAAATCACTTACATTTTCTAACTTCTCCTCTTAATTCTCTACTTACCAGTAAATAAAATAAATGTGAAAACAACATGTGCCCCAAGGGCAAGTCTCCTGTGTGTAAGATAATAAAAACTCACTTTACTTCAATGTGGAAGATCAAGACTGATCAACCTAACATAATTAAACATATTAGGATAAAGCAGGGGATAATTCTTTTCTCGTTTCTGCCATGGGTAGGACACTAAGTATATCTTTGTCATGGAGGAACTCTTTTCTCAATCCAAGACTGGTACCATATAGTCAGTCAAAGAAAAAATCTTCTAGAATATATCTTTTAGCTATGCAATTAACCACAGAACATTTTTCACACTTTAGATATTTATTTCAAAAGAATTGTAAATTAAGCAAAAAGACAAATCTGAGTTTTGATAATGTCTATCAACCAGAAAAAGAAGCCAAAGTGACCCACTATCAGAGTATTATCTACTGACAAGTTTTAACTCTGATCATGAAACTCAAGATGTTCATCTACTGACACAAAGGTAGCCACATTTAATGATTTAAAAAATACTATTTTCTGCTATCCTTGTACTACTTTAGCCATAGTTCCAATTCAAAAGATAATTAACTTGAAACTTAATTTTCCATTAATCAGAAGAACTACAGTAAAAAAGGATTACTGGTACCAAATAGAAAAAGGGGATAATATATTCCTATATAGCTTCTCATTTAATTTTTCAGAAAGTATTTTATGAGTGGCTATAATATACTAGTTACCTTGTAAGATGCTAAAGAATAAAAGAGCTCACTGTTTCAGGTATAAATGATGCCTAAAGGAATATAATAATTTTCCCCACTGGCTTAAGAAGGAATATGGAGAAAACTGAATCTTGAAGGACAGAGAAAATTTTGTTTCCAATTATCAAAGAGTTAGTCTGAGAGCAGTAAGAACAATCAAAACATCTTTAAAAGAATATAAAATTGTGTTTGAAGGGATCCAAGTTAAAAAGTCAGTGAAGATATATGTATGTGGCCAAGATCCATTAGAAAAAGGAATCTCAGAATTACAAGTAAGGCTGGCACTTTAAGATACTTTTCTCCTATTGAAGATAACACAAAGATATGAGTCTGAACCAAGCCTTCATTAAATTCCTGGGCTTAGAGGAAAAATGAGGCTACCAATAAAGGGACCCTTAATAAAAGCCCTAGCCTTTGAGTTTAGATTAGAAAGTACTGCACACTTAAGTGATGAACAGGCAAAAAAATCCAAAAGGAACAATACTGAAAAACATTGAAAAGACAAGTCATTTTTTAATTATCTTAATTGCTGACTAAGTTTAAAGTGACAATCTTACTCAAGTAACCTCAACACTTTTCTATAAGAAGATAACTTCGTCTTAGTCCTCAAATTTCATCTATAATTATCACAACAATGTTGGCCAATCAAAACTGACCAGGCACTCCATAAGACAAAATTCTGTGAGAAAAAATCCCACAGAAAAGGAAACCAGCTAATGGGGTTATCCGCACATGTTTTAAAATCACTGTGCTTTATATAGTCAAAAAAGTAAAGTCAAGATTATGAATTTCAGGGCTGGGAATATAGTTTAGTTGGTAGAGTGCTGCCTTGCATGCACAAGGCTCTGGGGTTCAAACCCCAGCACCACAAAAGAGGAAAAAAAAGATTATGAATTTTGTCAAAGGATTAGAAACTATAAAACAAAGAAATAGTTGGGTGTGGTGACCTACCTACAGTCGAAGATACTCAGGAGGCAGAGGCAGAATTATGAGATTAAAGATAGCTTGGAAAGCAGTAAGACCCTAGTCCCTTATGAGAAAGAGCAAGGAGTCTGGGGAGGTAGCTCAATAGTAGAGCACATGGCTCAAGGTCCTGGGTTTGAGCTGTAGTACTGAAATAGGACTGGGGTTGTGGCTCAGTGGTGAAGCACAGGCCCCACATGTGTGGGGCACTGGGATCAGTCCTCAACACCACATAAAATAAATAAAATATTGTGTCGGGCTGGGGATGTGGCTCAAGAGGTAGTGTGCTTGCCTGGCATGCGTGCGGCCCCGGGTTCAATCCTCAGCACCCCATGCAAACAAAGATGTTGTGTCTGCCAAAAACTAAAAAATAAATATTAAAATTCTTTCTCTCTCTCTTAAAAAAATCCTATAAAAAATAAAATATTGTGTCCATCTACAACTAAAATAATATTTTAAACCCTGAATTTTTTAAAATCCTAAACTCAATGAATGATTTTAACAGCAGATTTGGGAAGTGAAATAAATCCTAGAGCTTTTAACATAGGTCAGAAGAAAATATCCAGAAGAAGTAAATCCAGAATGTAGGAGGCAGTGGAAATCAAATTCTAATATACATTATTATAATCAGAAGAGAGAATGAGGAAAAATCAACATTTAGAAAAAGACTCGAAAATTCAAGAAGTGTTTAATGGTCCCAAGCAACATAACTGCAAGAGGAAAAGTGGGTGGGGTGGGGAAAACTACACCTAGGCACTTCCCAATACAACTGTTAAAAAAAGAGAAAGGACTACAGAAACTAGAAGAGGGATAAGACCAAACAACAATGATAATGGACTCCTTAAAGAAAAAATTTAAAACAGATGGTAATTAATTGGATATTTTTAAATTTCTAAAACTAAGTAACAGTCAAAATTCAGTAGCCAAAAGAAAGATCCTTTAAAAATGGAAACTGGTTTTAACTCTAATCATGAAGTTCATGTCAACCTAATACAGATTATAAAGGTAGCAATATTTAGTGTATAAAATACTATTCTCTGTTTATCCTTGTATTACCTTTGATACACTAATCAAATCTATCATTAAAGGACAATGTTCAAATAGAATGAAAATAATTTCAAATAAGAAACCAACAGTGTAGAATGCAGAACTACAGAAACTTTAAATATGTGTATAAATTGAATGAATGTCTTGTGGAGTTCACAGTATATGAAGTACTAACATACAATGCCACAACAGTTATCTGATTCAGGAGCTACTTAAAGCCCATAAAAAAAATAATAAACCTATTAATCTATGTCAGGTTTTTATTAAATCCAGAATATATACCATGGCCTTTAAATTATGAGAAGATGAATAAAATTATAATTATATAATTATAATTCCATTATAATTTATGATTACATCAAGCTTATACAGGGGATGAGGAAAAAAATTTAAAATATTTAAACTATTAAAAAGATACAAGGAAGAAAAAAAGAACAGGTCATCAAATAGAAAGCAAATTCTTCATAAACCACATGCACATATTGACATGGACAGACTTATATTTTAGAAAGTCCACTCAAGCGGCTATAGAGAAAACTACTAAGAATTTGAAATAAGTTATATACAAATATAAAAAATGTAGAATGAAGACAGATGATCTAAGTTAGAAACAGAAAAGATGACACAGGCATGAACTAACATAGTGCCTGGGGATGAGTAAAAAGAGTAAAAACCACAGATGATGACTGAATGAATTTTGGAGGAGTTGAGAAAAATAGTGCTACAATTTAACTGCATTACAAAAAATTAATTGCCATTTAGGTCATTCAGATTACTAGTAGGGACAGAGAAAACAAGTGTTCTTTTAAAAAAAAAGTGATAAAATGAGAAATGTTTCTTTGAAACAGGCCAGGAATTTAGAACTGGCCTGAACAAAAATTTGAGATTCTAAAAAGGTCGATTGGAGATCACAGAATTTTAGAAAAGTTAATGGAAAGGTTTCAATATTTAATGCATTAATTAGGCAACAGAAGTCAAAATACCTAAAAATAGTTAGGTCTGTAAGAAGGTCTGTCTTTGCTTTACAAGATATATATATATATATTATATATATATATATACCGAAGAGTAAAATCAGGTGCAAACAAATAAAATCTGACACAACCTATTTTTAGAGAATCCAAGTATTTTTGTGGATTAAAAACTTCAAATGAACTTTCAAAAAATAACTAGCTCCATACTAAGAAGATTAATATATAAATATATTCTACAAACAAGTACTTCTGTAATCATAACTCCTAAGGTCCTTGCCACAGTTCAATTTTGTGTGAACATCTGAGATATTCAAGTCCAAAACTTGTAACATCAATAAGTAAATATTATCCCTTTTTGAAGTTTTTATTCTACTAAAACATGTCATTCCAAATCACTCAGTATTTTTAAAGGTCCAGAGTTAGAGATACAAGTTCAAAACATTAGAATTACATAACTGATCACAATGAAAGGTAATTAAAATAAATAGGGAGATCATAGAAAGGGTCTAGAACTTTGAGAGGTATTTCCACATCAGTGACTGTTAATACCATTTTACCACTTCCTGCCTTCATATGAATTTGACAATTGATTACGATGTCCTCACAGCCTTAGTTTATGGTTCCAACTACCTCAGGACTCTTAAGACTGACAATGGAAAGAAAAATGCAACTTATAGGAAACAAAACACAAAGGAAAAAAGACAAATCTCTACTTATTACAACTAGAAGAAATTGTAAATAATCTTAAGAAAACATAAAATTATCTATTAGTTCACACAGTGATAACAATAACAAACAATGAAAATCTTACTTTTGTAGTGCCATCTCATTTTTCTGGTAGAGTTCATTTAAAATCTCCACTTTCTGCCTTAGAGTTTTGCATTCCTCTTCCAGTCCAACTTTAGAAGACTGTAGTGAATTGCAGTCACCTTCTAATTTCTTTATTTGGTCTGTAAAGGATAAAACAGCTTATCTCTATATGTGTACAAGGACTTAAGAACTTGTTTGAGGGAGTAGTGCCAAGAAAAGTAAGAAGCATGAAAGCAAGAAGCCATTCTTTATCTTTCCAATAAAATTTTAAGTCTTTCCAACATGGCAATTTCTTCTCAAAAAGAACCCACCTTTTAGATTACATTTTGTGGGCATCGAGGCTCTTAGCATAAGTTGTAAAAGTTTTAGATCCTCTTCAACTACTGATATTGTAGTTTGTGTCTAAAAATTGCAGAAAAGAGAGGTATTCTTAAAAGTGAGGCACAGGAAGAATTCACAGGCACTATGGGACTCTTACAAACAACTATACCCGAGAGACATCCATCATCTGCTTAATTTGATCTTTGATCTTCTCGTTCCGATCACCTAAAAAACAAAAGACTTTTGCTTTTTCTTTCCTTACTTTTAACTCTATATTCTCCTAACTTCCCCAAACTAAATAATGATTGTGTTCAAACACCAGAAGAAAAAAAAATCAATTAAATAACTAAACTGATTAGACTAATGACTTTTAAGAGAATTGCAAGCTTAGATTTAAAAAAAAGAGAGAGAGAGGTGAATTTCAGGCTGGGGTTGTGGCTCAGTGGTAGAGTGCTCACCTAGCATGTGTGAGGCACTGAGTTTGATCCTCAGCATAAAAATAAATAAAAGTACTGTCTGTCTTAAAAACAAAACAAAAAAAGGTGAATTTCTAGTTTGCACAACTAAAATGTTATCTATGCTATTCTTGTAAGATAAAAGCTTTTCTTCTCTCTCAGATCTATCTTCACCTGGGCAAGTAAGTGTCTTATTTAGAAAGATTCAATCCTCTATTTTCTCCCTGAATCTACTACCAGGTGTGGTTTGAAATACTTGCTATGTAAGCAATATCCAACTTGGGAGAAAACATCTGGAAATATTTTCCTCATCAGTAAACACTGTTACACTCCCTCTCTCTAGCTTTCTGATAGTCTCTAGACTCTGTTCTCACAGCCTTAGTTTATGGTTCCAACTACCTCTGGACTCTTAAGACTGACTATGGACCTTAAAACCACAGAGCCATAGAGATGATGAGTATCAAAATCAACTATCATCTGCATAAGAAATAAATTTCTCTTACTGTACAATGTTCAATACTCTAAGTATTGTACAGGATGTGACTATTGTAGCTGCAGTGTACTTACTAGTTTTCAATGGGATAGAAAAGGTCAGTGTTCTTCACATGCCTATTGCTACATTATACCCCAGCAACCCACCTCTGCCAATGCAACAGACATATCTATAGATCCAGTGATATGTGTCTACAACCCTGAAGCTTAAGAAGAAAATCAGCTAGCTGAAAAGTGGCATCTGTATAAATACTTAATTAAAGACAGGAAAGCAAAAAAAGGATTCAACCTCCCTGAGACTGATCTTACCTGCTACCTCTCCGTTGGTTAATTCATCTGACTCATCTTCTCTATTTTGATCCTCAGATTCAGATTCACATTGTAACCGATTCAACTGTGTGATATAATTAGTCAAAGCCTAGAAAAGAAGCAAAAGGTTGGAAGACTCTTGATTTTAATTCAGAAGATTTCAGGAGAAATCATGAGATGAAACATGTATTTGGAGTATAAACTTACATTAATAGTATCATCTTTGTGATTAAGAAATACAAGTAAATCTTTCTGGGACTTCTCAAATGATTTGATGTGTTCACTGAGCTCAGCGTGTGATGTACACCAGTCTTTGACTTCCTGCTGCAACTGAAAAGTCAAAACACATGAATTCCTGTGGGTTAGGGAGGGGTTTCTGCACTGGATACATCAGGACTACAAGACTTAGACAAAGAAATAGAGAACCATACTCCTCGGTGGCCTGCCTCAATGGAGGGGGTTGAGACCTTGGTTAAGGAAGAGGGCAGAGTGGCCCCAACTCTCACAGCTGCAGTAAGAACATCAGAGTTCTCAGGAAGTTGACCCTGTTTATTGCATTCCCCAGAAAATTGCTGCCAATTCAAATAATTTACCTCCAGCAGGAATGGCTGGGCACATATGACTGTCTCCTAAATTTAGACTCCTTATCATGTAATCTTCCCTTGGCCAGTGAATCAGTAACTACTCAAAAGAGGATAATAAAATACTTAATTTTCTGGTTTAAAAAGTTTCTTTGAGGCTATGCAAGTTAATAACTGGTTGACATTTGATAAGAAAAGCAATAATCCAAAAATCCAAAACAGATGGAGAACATATACATGCACTCAATTTAGGGAGCATGTTTAAACTTTGCATATCTAGAAAAGGTCCTACATGAATATTCCTTACCTCAGAAACAGATCCAAGAAAGATACAAGATAATGATATTCACTTCTCTAGTTTACATTATGTATGACATCAAATTTTCTTTACCTGCTCTTTCGTCGTCTTAAGTATGGTATTTTCTTTCTGAAGCTGACAGCATTCCAACTTCACCTTCTCTTCACGAAGCTTAGCTTCATTAAAGACAATTTGAAGCTAATGCAAAACACTAGAGTTAGTGAATTAATTCCAAAGAAAAAACAAAGTTATACTTTCCCAAACCAGACATCATATAGTTCTCATTTTTTGCACATTTTAGCACACTTCAAATTTTTGGTCCGCAAAAAACTAAGATATAGTATTAATATCCCATATTATGCCAACTATCCCATTAGCAAGAGTTGGCAGCTTTACCTCTGAAAATTCAGAAGTATTCACTGAAATGACATCTTCAAGCTTCTCTATAGATTTCTTATTTTCAATTATCTGCCAGGTGAAAACAGAACACAAAATATGCATTAGGATTTCAGTAGAAATAGTGATATGTGTGTGTGTGCGTGTGTGCGTGTGTGTACACACATATATATACTAAAAAAGATAAACACAACAAAATATTTGTCAAGCCATCCCATTACATTTCAGTAATGCAGGGGATCCAGCTTTGGACTAAGCAAAAAATCAAGAACTGAAAGAGATGAGGGAAAATGAAGTCATAAATATTTCATGGCATCCACAACCTTACTGTTTATGAGATAACCAGAAAAAAAGGTCAAAGTATAGAAAATCATAATGCAATAATAAAATGTTTTAAAGCTTAGAAAATTAATTAATTACTGTTTTAAATAAATCAGTTCAAATTAGTAATTTTTTTTCTAGTGATAGAGAAAAAAAATTTCCCAAGATCATTTTTAAAATTTTCTTATCTTAAGTAAAAAATGATAAAATTTAAGGGAGAATAGACTAATCTCACATACAGAAGAATTCCCAAAAATTTATAAAGATATTCGCTCCTTAAGGAAGTGGACATAACTCCCCAATCTTTGTTTGCAATGCCTGGGATTGAATCCTCGGCCTCATGCATGCTAGGCAAGTGCTCTACCATGAGCTGCATCCTGAGCTCGTAACTCTTCATACTTTAACTGTGGGCTGTGCATGGTAACTTCCAAAGAATATAATATGAAAAGGATTGGAAAGAATTTTTACAGTGACGAAATCTGATAAATACTACCTCAGCTAGGTGATCAAGCTTACTTGGGGGTAGGATATTTCAGAACACACTCTCTACTATCTTTTGCAACTTTTATGTAATTACAGAAACTTATAGAAATTGAAAATGAAATATGTAAGTAAAATTTTTTTAAGTACAGAAAATTGATTAATTCATTACTCTTTCAAGTAAAAAGTAAACAAATACTGTTCAATTGGACAATAGTTTTTTAGTTGATCTGCATGTTTCCAAGGGCAGAGCAAAGCAATATGAAAATTATCCAAGGTTGAGAATAAAAATATTTCCTAGGCCCATAAAAATAATTTGTTGTATCAGTACTTAAAAGTTCCACAAAATGGGCACAGATGTGGGTTCAACTTCCTTGACTCCTAATCTTACTTTAGTTAACAGCTGGACTAAGTTCAACTTAACCAATTTTACAAAATATTTCAAAAGCCAAATTAAAGCAACACTTAGCAGCAAAACTCTTACCAAGTCGTGATTCTTAGCATTCTGTTCTCTTTCAGATTCTAACATAACATGAAGACTTTTAGCTCTCTCATCCAGAAATTCTTTAGCTTTTTCAAGAAGCTTTATTTTATCCTGGGAAAAAAGGTGTCAAGATTACTCACTCATTACATTTACTTTTGAGTTTAGAATGTAATTCCCCCAAAAGAAGGGATTTTTACCTTATATTTAGTTGCTTCATCAGAAAGAATCATATTTTGTTTCATGGTTTCTTGGATCTGTTTCTCTGATTCCTTTATCTATGTAAATAAAGCATTCAGAATTAAGATACACAAATTATAGTGCTACTATACAAGTTACTTCCAGACAAGTGACCCTTTCCAGAAGAAAGCAGTACTTAATACATGTGACTGCTTAGAATTTGGATGATTTGTAGGAAATAATGAAATAAAAACTTTAAAATATGATTTTTAAATTAAAACAGGTAGAAATGATTCAAGCTAGAACCAAGGGAGAAAGAAACAAAAAAATAATTATACCTTCTGTTCATACTTTGAAAATTTCTGTATCAGTTCTTCATCTTCTTTCATGAAATTGATTATCTTTTGGGCAATTTGCTGTTCAGTGACTAAAAGGGGGAAATACACAAGATTATTACAATCACTAAATGAAATCCAATTACTCAATCTACTAAAAGTAAAGACATGTTATATGGTACTATGAGGAAATACTTCTTAGCATAACTAGTATGCTTTTAAAAAGCAATCTATGCTTATTAGCAATAAGAGTATAAAATTATTAAAATTTAAGAAAAATATAAGAACAATGATATTTTGCTGGGTGTGGTGGTGCACACCTGTAATCCCAGTGGCTCAGGAGGCTGAGCTAGAAGGATCCCAAGTTCAAAGCCAGCCTCAGCAAGAGCGAGACACTAAGCAACTAAGTGAGACTTGGTCTCTAAATATAGGGGGTTTGGGATGTGGCTCAGTAGAGTGCCCCAGAGTTCAATTCCAGGTACCCTTCCCATCCAAAATGATATTTCAATTTAAGCTTATTTCACAGATGGGAAATACAGTAAAGTGTTGTAGCTTGATATTCCTCCCTTCTCAAAACACTTTCTTTTCAGAAAATGGAATCATTTAATTCTTTGCAAAGAAAAACAGAAATGAAAGCATACTGATTCACATTACCATTCTTTAAATTATCTACTCAATTACTTAATGCATGATTAAATCATTAGGATAGAAATACTCTTCAAATGTAATACATCTGCATTACATCAATATTCAAAGTTAATCTGCCCCAAATTAAAACTTATCATCTCCCTATCCACAATTTGTTCCTCCTCTTTATCTCCTATCTCAGAGTTGGAACCAGCATCATCTACTCAGTTATCCATGCTAGCAACCTAGGAATAGTAAAATTTTCAGGAGGTAAAAAAAAGTAATAGACATTAAAAGTCACTGTATCTACTTCTAACATAGATAAAACACACATCAAACACCAATACAATACAAGTTTAAGAAACCTAAAAATTTACCTTGATATACTCTATCTTTTACCTAGAAGAGAGAAAAAAGATTAAATTTGATGTCAAACATCTGCTCAATAGAAACAGCATTCCTAAAACAACAGTCAGAATCATAACCAAGTGAGAATTTAATAACATTCTGGTTCAGAATAATAAATTTATAGGATTAAAAATAAGTAAAGGTTAACAAGCATTTTAAATTTAATTGGTAGTTATATTTCATAAATAGGCTCTGACATAAACACACTAAGATATGTACCTTATTTCACAGTAAAGATGTGTGTGTGTATGTGTGTGTGTGTGTGTGTACTCAAAATCATTTACTTGAGAATTCTAAATAACCAGGATAAAGTCTAGAAACAATCAAAAGGAATCTGAGGAAACGATACTAAGGCATAATCTTTGTACTAAGATATGCCACTTTCACTCACCAGAAAACATCTTAGAACTCCAATTTAAATCTGCCTATTGGCTGAATTTAGAAACTAATAGGCTACATCATCTTATTTCTACAAACCACTAAATATATAGCAAGAAATCTGAAAGGGAAGACTGCTAGAAGAAAATGCACAAGCAACAAGAGAAATGACAATTAACATATTCTGGAAAGGACAAAAACAATCATTTCCTAAAGACAGCAATAAACGGCCTGATAATAAAACCTAAGCAGAATTTTTTTAAAAACATCACTAAATTTCTTTGTAACTTAGCATATACTTGTCCTTTCAAATGTTATAAATGGTGATGGAATACTCAGATGTGTCCATGGATCATCCATGGGATCTTCGTAATAGGAAATTGCATTCAGAAAACTCCAACACAGAAAGAAATGGCATTTCTTTAATGTCATAGCCTTGCTAACCTTTTACTCAAAATGACAACAGAAGAAAATGGGAAGTAGCATAAAAGCAGTCATCTAAGGAAGAGACTAAAGCTCCAAAGTCAAATGCTGAAACTGAGGAGCAACAGCTAGGAACCAGATCCCACATAACCTAGTGAAAAGAGAAACAGGTATTGTTTCTTTCTTGAAATGAAAGAAACAAGAGAGAAATATAAAGTGTTTTCATGTTTTTCCCTTCTCTTTATCCTTCTATTTCCTTTTTCCTTTTAGCTGAGAAAAAGTTCAATGAGATTGAACTGTGAAAATTCCTCACAGGAATCCAGGCAAATGATTCTTCTATTTAAGAAGGGAATGCTTTTTAAGAGATTTTACACTCAATTGTACAAGGAGAGGAAACTTACCTTAACAATGATATGTCTGATATAATTAAGAAATCAGAAAAAGAACACTCAGATTTGAAAAGATTTGTATCCAATGCTTTTGGCCTCTTTAACTGTTAGGCTTTTCATATGCAAAGTCCATTTACCTAAAATAATTTTCTTCCAATTATGTTAAATAACTATGAAACAGAATGACCTACAGTACAAACATATGTATGTATAAGCTTATATATATACGCTTATACATATATGTACACACATACACAGAGATAGACTAATTCTGCTCAGAAAAAAAAGACTTAATGAACAAAACATTTAATGGATTTTTGGACAACACATAATCTATACTTCCAAATAAAAAGGTATTTTCTGAACATATGATCAAATCATAAAATCTGGGAAAAATATATATAAAAGACTGGAAAAATTATCTTATCTTCTTTATCTCATATTACTGTATTTCTTTGTAGCATTTCCCCCTGTTTATATGTGTTTATATTAACATACAGTTCATCAACATTTAAATCTTAGTTTCTGCTTTTTTTTCCACTTCACATTTAATTGTGAGCATTTTCTGTACCTCAAAGCCTTGAAATAGATAAATCTGCCTACTATTCCATTAAGCGAACATACAATATCCCCTAAATGAATTATGTTGTGCTAAGTCTTCAATCTAATACACTGTTCCACTGAAAAACATTACCAAAATCTTCAAAGCATAGTTATTTCTTTAATATAGATTACTAGACATATATGCTACATAAAAGGATATTTATCTAACCTATCCCATCTTTTATCCCACTTTTAAGACTTCTGATACGTATGAAACTACTGGTCAGGATGGCTGTAAGAATTACCAGTTCTACCAACTGCACCCACACTAAATTATTTTATAAGGTTAGTTTGACTTAAACCACTAATTTGTGTTTTAGCAACTGAAAAGGAAAAAAAGTGGGGGGGCAGTGACTATATAAAATAATCCTTGTGCTTATGTGCTAAGGTATAAGTAAGTTAATTTACTCACAACAAGAACAGTTCTCCAAAAGAAAATGACAAAGGATACCAATCCAAAGAAAACAGTGAAAACTACAGGCTCCCATGGTAGTCCATAAAAATCAGGCCCAGGTTGATACTCATCAGGCAATGCAGTAAACAGCTGAAACAGACAAATTAGAAGAAATGGGAAACCTTAAATTTATAACAAAACAGTCACAAAGAATCATGGCAATTCTAAACCAACCTCCTCGTCAGAAATCCACCTCCTCAATATTTTCCAATAGTTTCTTCAAGAGAAAGGATACTGACAGTCTCATATTTTTTGTTCACTTGCAGTGTTTTCAAGTATAATGAATCTAAATACTTTTTTAAAAAATTTATTTATGTATCTTTAGTTTCAGGTGGACACATTATTTTGTTTTTATATGGTGCTAAGGATCGAACCCCTAACCATCTAACCATCTAACCCTAACCATCTAACCCTAACCCTAACCCTAACCCTAACCCTGTGCCTCATGCATGCTAGGCAAGCGCTCTACCACTGAACCACAACTCCAGCCTGAATCTAAATACTTTAAATTGAGCATACTTTAAATTTTCCAGTTTGTAACAGGCCCTATATCATCACATTGTCTAACACCTGGCTAGAATCCCTCTGGATCATTCTTTTCTCTTAGATAACCTGGTTTTTATAATTTAAAAAATTCATTTAAGACAAAAACTTAAATATATGAAAGAACTAATTAATTTTATGGCAACAAATAAAAACAATGAAACAATAAAAAGATTTCAAGCCCCTTTGGGTATCATTTGATAAGCTAGAATACCTTACTATTCTGAAAAGTGTTTAAATAAAGAAAAGGAATCAAATATTTATCTCCTGCCTTAACTATACAAACCAAATATCTGTGTAAAGAATAATCAATCATAGCCAGGCGCCGTGGCAAACACTTGTAATCCCAGTAGCTAGGGAGGCTGAGGAGGGAGGATAGCAAGTTCAAAGTCAGCCTCAGCAAAAGGGAATTGCTAAGCAACTCAGTGAAACACTGTATATAAATAAAATACAAAATAGGGCTGGGGATATGGCTCACTAGCCAAATGCCCCTGAGTTTAATTCCCAATACCCCCCCCCAAAAAAAAAAGAATAATCAAATTTTTATTTGTGTAGGCATCCCATCCTTTAAATAAAGAAAGAAAAATCCAGCAACTCAGACCATTGCTATTTTGCAACCTATAATATATTAGCAAATCTCACCAACGTCACTGTTGACTAGTAGTCAACATCAAAGGAGAGGATATGCATATATCAATGCAATATTTCCTATTAAGTTTTCATAAGAAAAAGAATTGAACCTAAACCTGACTATGAATTTCCAAGAAATATAAAGCAACAGAGAGAAGCTGAGGTTGTTAGCTCAGCACTTGCCTAGAATGCATGGAGCCCGAGGTTCAATCCCAGCACCACCAAAAAAAAAAAAAAAAAAGGCAATAGAGAAAACAGGTTAAATTGTTGTACCAGGGGGATGTCATTTATTCACCAAAGCTACAATATATCCTAGAAGTTCCACAAACGTATTTTTTTCAATTATTGCAAAAAGTTACAACAAAAGGAGAAATCAATTAACTTATATGAGACTTGTTCTCCCACTGAAAGCAACCAGAAAGTTGGAATATATATATATTTTTGGTACCAGGGATTGAACTCAGGAGCACTTGATCACTGAGCCACATCCCCAGTCTCAGCCCCATTTTGTATTTTATTTAGAGACAGGGTCTCACTGAGTTACTTAGAACCTCACTTTTGCTAAGGCTGGCTTTGAACTCATGATTCTCTCTCAGCTTCCCGAGCCACTAGGATATTAAGGCATGTGCCACCATGCACAGTCAAAATATATTTTTAAAGAGCTATTTTTCAGATAGAAAGCCACAAGGGACATGCAACTGTCACCCCTAAGAGAAGGAGAACAAATAGGTGAGCATTCTACCTTGAGGCACCCTCTAGACCTCAGTTTGGGAAGGGGAACCCAAATGGGGCCTAACAGTCTCACTGAGGAGAAAGAGACCAGAGTTCCAGGAGATTAAGCAGCCAAAAACATGTAGAGAAAACTACCAGAAAGATGGGAGCCACAAAGAAAAAGAGTTCCAGAAATCTGCATGGAGGTGGTCTTCAGTTTGGGGCTACATTCTAAGCAGTACCTGCGAGGGCCAAGAACAACTATAAGCTAACCAATCCCACAGTTGGCACTGAGCTGGGAGAAGTCTGGATTCCAGCTAACCAGAGAGAGTTGACATACAAAAACAGTATGGTCAACAAGCTCATGAAGAAGTATTTGATCCAGGCATGATAGCACATGTCTGTAATCCCAGCAGCTCAGAAGGTTGAGGTAGGAGGATCCCAAGTTTGAGGCTGGCAAGTTAGTTTGAGCCTAAGCAAGTTAGTAAGACCCTATCTCAAAAAAAAAAAAAAAGTTCACTCAATATCATTAGTTATCAGGAAATAAACTCACAAAGACATACCCACTAGAATGGCCCAAGTGCTAGTGAAGATGAAGTCAAGTGGAAGTCTCCTAAATTGCTGGTGGAAGTATAAAATGATTGTGGTCATTTATTAGCATGGCTAGACAGTATCACAGAAGATAAAAACATACATTAAACATAGGAGGCAATTGCACTCCTAGATATGAGTCCACTTATAGGGGCATATATATGAAATAGTACTGTAGGAAAAATGAATCTATAGTTTAAAAAAAAAGTTATCAGTGGTTGCCTGGAACAGGTGGTGAAGAAACTCACTGGGAAGGATCCCAAGGAAACCCCTTTTCTAGTGAAAAAACTGTTCTATATCTTGATTATGGTAGTTTTTACATGGGTATCTACATTTGTTAAAACTCAGAGTGTGATTGCTTTGGCAGCACATATACTAAAATTGGGACAATACAGAAAAAATTAGCATGGTCCCTGAGCAAGGATGACACCCACATTTGTGAAGCATTCCTTAGTTTTGTGAAAACAACCCTTCAACAGATGAATGGATAAAGAAACTGTGGTACATATACAAAATGAAATGTTACTTATAGCATTAAAAGAGAAAAAAATTATGGCATCTGCGGGTGAATGGGAATATCAGGCTAAGGGAAGTAAGCCAATCCCAAAAACCAAAAGCTGTATGTTCTCTCTGAAAGTGGATGCTGACCCATAATGGGGGTGAGGTGGGTGGCAAGGGGCATGGAAAGAATGGAGGAACTGTGATTGGGCAAAGGGGAGGTAGGACAGGCGAGAGGGCATAGGGATAGGAAAGATGGTGGAATGAGATGAACCTCATTACCCGAGGTACATGTAGGACTACTACACGTGTTGTGTACAACTAGGAAAAGTTTTGTTCCATTTATGTACAATGAATCAAAATGCATTCTGCTATCATGTATAACCAATTAGAACAAATTAAAAAAAAAACTCACTGATATTGGCTATCAAGGAATTACTGTTAAGTTGGGTGATGGCCCATGGGTTCATTATACTATTCTCTATGCTTTTCTTTAAAGCTTTTCTAATTAAATTTATTTTTTAATTAGTACATAGAAATAAACATTATAATTATTGAAGTAAGTAACATGACATTTTGATGCATGTATACACTATGTAACGTTTAAATCAGGTTAAATATATCTACCTCCTCAAACATCATTTATGGTAAAACTTTCACAATCTTTTCTTCTAGTATTCTGAAATGTACAGTATGTTATGATTACCTATAGTCCCCTACTATTCTCTCTGCTCTTATTTGAAAGTTTCCATGATAAAAATACTAAAAATAATTTTTAAATTAAGATATAACTTCAAATATTTAAAGGATTTCTATGTAGAAAAGAATTCAATTTTATAGAGGAAATCATGTGGAGGAAAATTTGGAGTCAATACAAGGATGAACTAGACAACAGAAGAACATATAGCCTTGTAAGAGAGTGACTCCTGCTAGGAAATACTGGTGTACAGGCCTCATAACTACTCGTCAGGGCCACAGTAAAGAAAATTACAGCAATGAGTGAGAAACTAGACTAACAGCCTTCCAAGGTTTCTTCTAACACTAAGATTCTACTAAGATTCCATTGATCAATGAATCTGATTGGTGCACATCTCCCAAACACATCAGAGCCTATTACTCTCCAGTCCTATCAGATATCATACTACTTGTTTAAGATTTTACATTGACTTGTTCATAATTTTTGCATATATTTGTTAAGTCCTTTTCTTAAGGCTTTCAAAAATCACAATCATGCCTTACACCTGTTAGACTCTTTTAGTCCTCGCACAATGTCCTGTACATACTGGGCCATCAAAATGCCTTTTTGAAGGCTCCTTTCAAATCAGTCTCGTAACATTGTGCCTCTTCTTTGCCACTCACATCAATGTCTTACCTATCACCGCAAAATCACTGACCATACCTGCACCACATTCGTGTACCCCGACCTAGACCTAGAGGAGGGCTCTGTGCATACCTAAAAATATGAATAAAGAA
This sequence comes from Callospermophilus lateralis, assembly GCF_048772815.1. Classification (NCBI taxonomy): domain Eukaryota; kingdom Metazoa; phylum Chordata; class Mammalia; order Rodentia; family Sciuridae; genus Callospermophilus; species Callospermophilus lateralis. The sequence continues at coordinate 370,706 of NW_027512861.1, forward strand.
ATCCTTCCCATATCATGAGGCTGTAAACTTTCCAAGTGATGTTGATTCATTCTGATAATCAAATTATGACTGTGGAAGACTGGGCTTTAATCACTGGAAATATCATTATTCTAACTGCCTGGCTTGTACATACTCCTTACCCAGGTGGCTGCCACCACCATGAACAAACATGGAGCCAACTGAAAACTGATTCATTTCTCCCCATCACATCTTTTCCACCCTGGTGGTCTCTCCTCCCCAGGTATTCATTGTCTTTATACCACCTCTGACTGCCTACATGAGAATTAGGGGGTGCGTGGGGGTAAAACCCTACAAAATGCCAGACATCTCACCAGACACTTTACCTTGTCAAATCATTTAATTCTTATGATTGGAGTAAGCATTATCTACATTTTTCAGATGGGGAATCTGATATTCAAAAGTTTAGTTATTTGCCCAAACTTCTAAATGATAACCTTGGGATTTGAAACCAGATCTACCTGGCTTCAAAATCTATACATTTTACAAGGAAAACAACAACATCACTTTTCTTAAACAAGTCTTGAAATAACACAACTTACAGGAAACAACTTCAGTTGAGAAGGATTACTGTCACAATGGCCCTAGGACCATCTTATCCTCCAAGCTCTAAAAGCTTTCTCATTCCTATAATTAAACTCTAAAAGTCCAACATCAACAAATACCATGACGGGGAGGTAAGTCCTAAAATGCTTAGATAAGCTTCTAGACAGATTAAATGTCTTGTTTGGATCATGATTTTCTTTAGAAAGGTCAGCCTTAAGTGACTCTTTCTAAGAAACAGAACTAACCTAATTCCTTTCATTCTTAAAACTTTCTAAGGATCCCCACTATTAATGGTCTAATGCTACTTTGGCCCATGACTTCCTTTAAGATTTGCTGGCCTCTCCAACAGACCATCCCCCTCCAACTTCACACGTTATACAACACCAACTATTTACATTCTCCTGGCCTCCCCAAATATCCTTTTCTTCATGTTTCCATTTCTCTGAACACATTTCTTCTGACTGCCAGCTTCCCGCACCATCCTCCACCCCAGCCTGTCTAATCAACAACAAACCACATGTCACACTCCTGTTTGCCCTTTGCCTGTGCTTCAAACACATCTCAACTACTTTCTGACCTTATTGATCACCCTTCCAACCATAATAGATGCATTTATGGACAATAATGTTCTACCATCAAATAAATACCTCTCTTTCTGCCATTATCTTACTGTGTTTCAAGTGAATGCTATTATCTCCCTGCCAGAATGAAAGGTTCTGAGGGGAAGAACCAAGTTTTTACAGGTGTACAAATGTCCAGCCTTGGTAGACAGCAAATCTTCCTCATATGCTAAACTAAGTAGCCATTAAGCCACACCCCTATGGCTTTTGTTTTAGGAGCTATCTACTCAAAGGGTCAGGAGTCATTTTCATAAAGACATTTTAAGTTCTTCACTTCATGACCAGAAGCCACTTAACAACTAATAAATAATCAACATTCTAATTGAAGAAACTATGTCAAACTTACCATCTTAGTGAAATAAAGCAAGTATAAATATAACAAGGAAAGCACGTTGTCCAAAAGGGTGGCATCTGCTGGCTCTTCCAACTTTATGTACTTTAGTTGTTTTTCTGTATCAGCATCATCAACAGGAGTACCTTCTGTTATAAGTAGCTCTAAAATTGAAAGGGGAAATGGCTATTTTATTTTATGCTATAGAATAAGAATTGTCTCTCTTCAGTTTCAATATTCATCAGTGTTTCACTAAATATATGAATCACAGTGCCTGGAATATGTGGCTCTCCTAAAGACAATTAACACAGAGAAGAAAACTTCAAAATCCTAATTAGAGCTGTCAGACCCTTCAATTATAAAATGAACCATCTCCAGTCTACTCTCCACTACTTCCATGGCCATACAACTGCTATCAGAACAATATTTACTAAAGGAAAATTTTTAAAACCAGAGATATATAGACAGGGTGACATTCAACAAACATGGATTTAGTGCTGGTGAAACTTTGTGTTAAAAATTTTAGGAAAGCTGAAAGAGAGGGAGTCTTGGTTTGCAGATTTACAGATGGAATGAGCCAAGGCTTAACACAGCATCTGGCATCTGGCAGAGATACTCAACAACTATTTATTGAGTGGACAGATGACAGCTATTTAAAAAGAACACAGTAATATCAAGAGAGACTAAAGGATATTGGGTACAGACCTGCATTGAGGCTCTGTGAATGAGGTAGAATTCCAATTAGACCTGAGAGCTTGTAGGGGTGGAATTTCAGTATGAGTTACATGAGCCTGGGGTACGTTTGATTAAACAGCTAGGAGTCCAACGTGCAGTTATTAAGAAGTTGGACCAGTTGGGCTGGGGATGTGGCTCAAGCGGTAGTGCGCTCGTCTGGCCGTGCGGCCAGGGTTCGATCTTCAACACCACATAAAAAAAAAAAAAAAAGATGTTGTGTCCGCAGATAACTAAAAAATAAATATTAAAACTATCTCTCTCTCTCTCTCTCTCTCTCTCTCTCTCTCTCTCTCTCTCTCTCTCTCTCTCTCTCTAAAAAAAGGAAGTTGGACCAGTTGCCTCTAAGGTCTTTCTCAACCCTGAGATTCCATTCACTACTATTTTTTTAAGCTTTTGCCTAATTTTTAAAATTTTTTTTTTAGTTTTTGATGGACCTTTATTTTATTTATTTGTATGCAGTGCTGAGAATCAAACCCAGTGCCTCACGTGTTAGACAAGCACTCTACCACTGAGCTACAACCCCAGGCCCTCCAATCACTATTGGTCTATGAATTTGACTGCTGGTGAAGTCTGCCCATTGGCTCAGCATCTCAGCACTTGAGACACATTAAATGACATTTGGGAAGATTTTACATATAAAGGTGATTGACATCATTTTGTGGTGGAACCTAAAAGGCCAGGGAAATAATTCATGCTTAATTTTGTAAGCCAAGTTTCCCCTAATCTTGAAAGTTTTGGAGCATGAAAATAACAAATCTTAATGGTGCGTGATTCATTTTCAGAACCTTATGGAGTTAAAGACAGTTCAGAAGTCAGTAGTGTTCATATATGAATGAAATGTCTTCTGGAAAATGGAAGAACTGATATGTTATTCCTTCTCAAATTAACTGAATCCCCCCTGCCATGAGTTCTCCTACACTCTGTGTGTGGAGATGGGGGCGGGTTCAGGATCAGTGCTGCTAAGCCCTGCACTGGTGCAGGATAATGCTATAGCTATGCTTACAGACCAGAACCTTTAAAAACACAAAATAAAGTAATTATGGCTTCATAGCACCATACTGGATGGATAAAATAAAACAATTAGTCATAATGTAATTTACTGATAAAATGAGAGTGAGCAACACAAAAGTAGAATGCTATTGATGCCATTATTGGGGATTTTTTTGAAAAATTGTTTCTCATCTCCCACTGGATACTGTGCACTATGATGAAGTATTCATAAGTGTCAGTCTAAAATGGATTGCAGTTCTGTACTGCTTCCTGTAAGTATATAGTATAAAGATCTGGACGATTGACTGCATTTGAAAAAGTTTAATTACCATGTCCAGGAAGCAAGTCAAAACAGGACTTGAGGTATAGTACATTCCATTTAGAAGAAAAGGGAAAAAACACAGAATTTAAGAGACTATGAACAGTGATTCTCAAGCTAACTTGTACCAGGCCAGACTTTCCTGGAAGGCCTGCTAAACACAGATTGTGGGTCCCACCCCCAGAGTTTCTGGTGCTGTTGGTCTGGTTGAAAATTACAGTTTTAGAGCATAAGGCCTTTGAAGAATAATATTTTAGTTGTAAATGGTTTACACAAGCTAGTCATAGCTAAACATTTGCTTTTAGGTGAGTTACAGTCTCTGGCCTATTTTTGATTTCTAGTCATCTTTATTCTTGATTTTCTCTCACTTAAGAGATTTTGTTTTTTGAACTCACATGTACCTATATTACTCTCTGCTCTATTTTGTACCTTTGGCAACAAATATCCTTGAAAGCCTTCATTATGATAATAGCTCTACTTTGTAGAGAAAAATTGGCAAGCTTTACCTGGGTCTACTTTCTCAGTATTTGGGATCTGAGACACTTCTAAGACACCCATGTCCTCAGTCACAGGTTGACTCAAGAGGCTGGGCTCTTCAGGATGGTTCATATTTAAATGATGACTCAGGAGGCGAGGCTCTTCATGAAGATTTCTATTAAGATGATTTGTGTTCTCTTTAGGAAAATCATCTTCATGGGGTGGCTGCATCTCTACAGGGGAGAAGAATGCATTGAGCCAGCTGGATGACACTATCTACCCCAACTTAAGCCCAATGATCAGCACTCCCCCTCAGCACACAGCTCCAGATACCTCAACACTGCCCTCCTTGTCCTGGCATGCACCCATGAGAACAACTGGGCAAGGATACGGGAGGGTTCATTGTTTTCATCCCATTTAAAGGATGACTGAACTATACAGTCAAATTTATAAAGAAGCCTTTAATACAAAGTATTTCATAAACAAATACATTTATGATAGAGGCTTCAATAACTTAACTTCCCTTGGCAAACCAACATACACCCACATGAATAAATGTGCAGAAGAGAATTCTGTTCCAGAACAAAAATGTGAAATGTCTATTCTGCTCAGAAATAACAGGAACTCTTTCATCTACAAGTGTGCTGGTCTCACCGAGCCAGTATAGAGAAGGGAATTCCGTAAGTCTAGCTTGCTAATGTGACTTTCAAATATGTTCCAAGTAACCTAGGAGCCAAATGGTGAACCTATCTCCTTCCTGAGCTCAGGACATAGACCAATAGGATCCAGAGCAAAGATTATCTCTTCACAGCTTCATATTCTACCCTGAACATTCACTTGTACTTTGCATTCTTATCCAAAATATATCTGCTTTGATTAAATGTACAAATGTTTTCTTCCCCAAATTATCAGGTAAAATTAGCATTCTTGGGATGTAAATTTTCCAATGGCTTTATGTCCTTCTGGAATTCTTATCATATACTCTCAGTTGAAATATTTCATTTTGAAAAACAATGGATAGAGATGATCAAATATGAAACCAAGAAACAGAAAGCTTTTATCAGGATATTGGCTCATTGTCAGTTTGACGAATATTTAATTGAAAGGCTTCTATGTGTCAAGCACTACATTATAAGGCTTGTCATCCTGGTTCCATCCTTGATTAATATGAATGCAAGGACCTTAGAACCCAGAGGAGTAAAACCAGAATAAGTGACCTCTCCCCTAAGAGACTGGAAATAGCATGGTATCCACAAAAGATAAATGCTGGGGAGGGGAATTCAGGCAAGCTATCCATTAAAAGTTATTCTAGGGCTAGGCTTGAGTGACAGAGCACTTGCCTAGTGCAGGTGAGGCACTGGGTTCGATCCTCAGCACCACATAAAAAGAGATTAAATTCTAAAATAAAAAAAGTTATGCTAGTAACTCCACACCCACATGATCTAGTACAGATATTTTATGATTAAGAAATTATGTTTAATAAAGCCTTTTTATAATTTTAACATAAAATCTGTACTGTTAACAGGTCTACTTTTGTGCATTAGTTTCTCATTTATATCTTTCTCTTTAACTTTTTATAAAATTTCTCTTTGAACATGCTAACCAATCCCAACTGTCCTAAAGGAAAAAAGAATAAGCAATGTCCTTTCATGCTCTAGCCCAAAAGAATGAATAAAGGAATATATGGGGCTCCTGAGTCAGCCTTCTTTCTCCTTTAGGCACATGGAAACTGAACAGAACTTTACAATAATACACAAAAACACCTGGATGGAACAACTCCTTTTCTCCAGCTCAAGCCGCAAGCAGGTATTTACCTTCAGCTTTAGTCCAGATTTCCTGTAGAGGAGGCACTGTTATCAATGGAGCAGTCTCCTCCACTGTGGAGTGCTTGTACCTCACAAAATAGATCAAGTATTGGATATCATCAAGCACTGCAGCCTCTTCAAATATGTTACTTTCCTTTATTCCTATGTCTCTAATATCATTCACACGATTATCAAGCATTTGCTCTGCTACGCTCAAAATGTGTGACTCAGAGGCACGGAAGACCTTATCTAGAACTTTTTCCACGTTATAGGGCAGGCTCTCCTGCTGTGCCGACTTCAGCTTTAATGACATTTCCTGCAACATGGCTTCCAGTTCTTGGACATCAAAGTACTTCAGGAAGTGTTGCAAGGACTTTTGTTCTGTAAAGAAGCTGCGGATTATGGGCAAGTCTTCCTCCTGACCGCTAAGCTCTGGCTTTAGGGCTATATGTGGACTCTGTGGGAGTATATCATCTTCAAGATCTGCATAAGCAGGACCCTGGCTTTCTGCATCCATGATATGCCCTATGTCCTCAAGGTCCTCTTTTGAGATTTCTTTTCCAGTAGCCTTTTCTGTAGATCCTGAAGTGTTCAGATGTTCCTTAGGGTTGTCTTTTTCAAGATCATCATAATTTTTATCCTGAAATACTTCACTTATCCCTGAAGTCTGAGTGTTTTCCTCATCACTTCCGTCAAAGAGTCCCTGGGCTTCCTCATCTGCCAGAGGACTTTCCTCCTTTCCCATTTCCATATCACCTCGTTCCTTGTCCATCATGTCTACCCTTTTGGCTGTGGTTTCACTTTTCTTAAAAATCTCCCAAATTATACTCATTTCTTGTTTGTTTTCTTTGGTTTCTAGATCAGGATTGATAGTCTCTAAAATTGCTTTCTCAAGAACGTGCTGGTTAACATTCTGAATCCCAGAATGTTTTTCTTTTGACTGTTTTGCACTTACAGCATTTTCATCCTCCAGTAGCTCTTCAGGGGGATAATAATCCTCCTCTACTGATGCTGGCCTTTCGGTATGGAGACCCGGTACTTCTACCTCGTCAGTTTGCTCTGTTTTTTTAATTTCCTGTGTCCCCTGTGTTGCCTTATGCTGAATCAATTCTTCAGCCAAGGACTGCTCTTTACCCTTGTCCTTGGAAAGCCCTATCTTCTCATTTACATGACTAACTGTAACAATCACATCTCTTTCTTGTTGCCAAGAAAAATTTTTTCTGGGACTGTGGACCTCTTCTTCCGGTTCTCTTAACAAACCAATTCCATCTGGAGAGGAGAATCCAGATTGATTTTCAGTTTTCAGAACTAGTCCCTCTTTAATTTCCTGAGGTTGATGCTCCACTGACTCTATGTGCAGGGTTGGTGTATTTACTGAACCTGGCTCCTCCATTCCATCTTTGGATGTATCATTTTGATTATCTCCCAGGAATGTTGCAATGCCCAAGGATTCTGGTGGTTTACTCTGTTCTTGGGTCATCAGACTCCCTACAGCTTTATGTAGAGATTTATTCTCTAAGCTATCTTCCAAAATCTTCTCTCCAGGTGAAGAGAGTTCTTCATTCACTTCTTTTGGGTCTTTTGAGATATGGATAACTGCTTCTTTTAGGTCATTCTCTTTGTTTTCAAAGGCTGATTTTAATGTGTCCTTGCCCTTTTCAACAGCTGGCAATGAGCTGAGCTTATTGCTTTGGGGAGAAGTATATGCAATCACCCCTTCTATCTTCTCATCCTCTAATTCTGAAACATCTTGCATCAGGTGCTTCTTAGGCTCCTGAACATCTGTCTCTTTTCCTTTAATATGAAGTTCGATGTCCACTTTTGGCTCTTCATCATTATCTGTCTTAGAGGTTTCCACAAAAAGACCATATTCTGCACTTTCAGGATAAATATAATCTGTTGCTGCTTGTGGTTTCTTCTGTTTTCTATCTGGAACTAAAGCTTCCTCATCTTCTTTTTCTTCTTCTGAATAAGAATTCCCCAAATCCATCATATCTGTTTTCTCGTCACCACCTGTGCCAATAAATAAAGTATCCTCCAAGGTTGTCAGTATATTTTTGTCATCATCCTTGATGCCTGGGGGCAGAGTTACCTCAACCTTATCTTCTTCATTTGAATTCTGCTCTTCACCTATTGAATATTTCTCCACTCCAAACTCTACTGGGAATTTCATGCCTTCTTCACTTATAAAGTTTAGTAATGGGAGCTCCCCAAAGCTTTCCTCATTCTCCTCTTCTTCCTTATCAAATGCATAATAATCAGCATCCAATTGCTCATCATCAAAATCTTCGTCTAATGAAGTCACCAGTCTGGTCGTCTCATAATCAGACACAAGTGCATCAGCTGTATAACCAAATTTGGTTTTCAAGTCTAATGTCATTTCTTTTTTCAAAAGTGTATAAGCATTAGTCTTCTGTTCATTTGAGACCTGAGAACTGTTGCTGGTTTTGTTGTTTTCACTTTCTGGCACTTTCAATTCATCTTGTAGTATTTCTTCAAAGGGTTCAAATGAAGTTTGTTCACCTTGAGCATTATCTGTTTGACTATCTGCATGAGGATGGTTCTTCTGAGCCAGAAATTGTTCCTCAAGATCCATAGTGTTTTCTGAGAATGCACTTTCAATTTGCTCTGAGTTTGCTACTACTGGTTTAGGTTCAGGTTCAACATCCTGGGAGACTTGAGGAAATTGTTCCACTTTTTCTATAGCTTTCTCAGAATCTTCATTTTCAGAATCATACAATTCCAAAAATCCTAGAAGTTCTTCTACACTATAATTATCAAAATCATCTCTTCCACCATCAAAACAGACAAAATCTGTCTCCTGTAAGGAAAAGGAAAACATTAGTGTGTCAATAACAAAGTGTCACAAAAGCAAACTCATCCATGCTCCCAAATTCAGGATTGGTTCTAAAGAATCTTTGGGGTCAACCAGATTACCCTCCTCCAACCCCCATTGGCTAACTCCTTCTATGGCTGAGTAAATCTGTCTTTTTCTAGACTACAGTGTTAGAAAGTCTATTCTTTCTTTCTTTTTTTTTTTAACATGGGTCATATTCTTTAAAAAGCATAATGAGTAAAAATGGTGACAATTTGGTCTCCAACAGCCTGACTCTTGGGTCTCTCTCAATTTGCTCTGAGCATAAGTAGGGAAAGGCAAGGTATCACTTGTAGGATCCTCCAGCTCTAAAATCTACACCTCTGTTTCAGGAATTTAATTCTTAATCATTTGCTCAGGAGAAGCTGGAAGATCCTGCAGCATTGAGAAAGATGAATCAGTTTTAAAGTATCTTACTGAGATACAAGTACATTTGATGGAATAAAGAATGATATTAAGGAGGCTCCTCACATTATTATTACCACAAGAACAAACTGAAAACAAGATTCAACAAGTTATACACCTTCCTCTTCATCAGGGTTTCACAGTCACTAAGACCTCTCTCAGGACTATCTATATATTTATTTAGTCTTCCTTCTTGCCACTAGTAAGCAAATTGACATATAAAAGGCGCCATAGTATGAATGGAAATTTTTTAAAAAATTTCCATCTCCTAATTAAATCTTCATAATATTCTGTGGGGGTTCTGGGGGTGGGGGAGGCAGTTCAATGTAGTAGGGATGAGTGATTTCCTCTCCCCATCACATGCATTTCTAAGCCATGAGGGATGCATGTAATGGGAAACATAATGAAAAGGCAGAGTTCAAAACAAATGAGTTCTCTGTAATCAGTGAACTGCTGTCACAGCTTAAATCCCAAGAACTAACTCTCTTTACCAACAATGAAGTCCAACAAGCAACAGAAGTGATTTTATGGCCCCTGAGATTATGAAGAAATTTTAGGAACAGCAACAACAAACAGGATGACTTTATCCATTCACCCCATCTAATCTAAGAACTATCCTAGCCTAGCAGCTTGCATATTCTACAGCCACTACAAAGAGCTGCCCAAAGATGTTTCAATGTTGGTGGGCATCTATTACTACACAATTTAAAACTCTAGAAAATAATCAGCTGAAGTGAGAATTCTAGAACACGAAATCCTTTCAGTCACAAAATCAATTTAAGTCAGAGCACAATACAGGAATGCTGTATAAAGGAAGCAGTTGGGGCCTTAAAAGATCTGAGACTGAACATCACCTGAAACACTCAGGTCCCCTTTTCCAAATCTATAACATGACTACGATCCCATATATGACTAAGAATAAGAAAATCTTTGTAAGTACGTATTTCTAGCCTAGTATAAAAGTTAGAGTTTATTAATTTAACCTAAATATACTTAAAATGTCTAATAACTATCCAATGAGTAGTTTTCAAGTTGGAATACCTCCTTTTGCCTGTAAAATGAAATTATTTACCTCTTAAATTTAATAGCCAAGTACAAATATATTACATTATTTATTTTTCACATATAAAACAGAAGAGAAAAGCCCTATAGTTGAGTAAACAGCCTTCTATAAGAATATCTGTTTCAATATATTAGAAAACTCTCAGATTATAATATAATCACCCTTGAATGCCTTTCAAACTTTTTTTTATAGGTAGTCTGATTTCAAATGAAAATCTGATACACAAATGTTATAAACACATTATAAAACTTTCAGAAGCAGTTAACTGAATATAATGGGTGGATTTATAAGCCAGTTTACAATTGAGAACAAAAAAGAAATCCATAACTTACATCTGTTGAAATTTGTAGCTCTTCTTTAGTATATTCACGAACTACTTTGATGAAATCTTTCGGAAAATAACCAAAAATATGGCCAACCTATAGTGCAAAGGAGACAAATATAAAATAAATTCTGTACAAGGAATATAAATAAGAGATTCTCAGAAGTGGCAGGAAATATACACATAATAGATAGGTATATGGTATAACCAAGAAAGAAAGTTGCTATAACAATTACACTGAGATTATTATTCCAAATACAGAACTGTTAAAACAACATTTCCAACCACTGAAGTTTTCTTTTTTACATTTAGCTTAATTCTCAACACAGAGCATTTAAAGTTAAGACTTCTGAAGTAAATAAAAGATTTGCATAGAAGATTATTGTATATTATATGGTTAAAACTATATAAATCAAAGCTGGTTATAAATGCAATTCCAAATAACCTCTAGCAAGAATTTACCTGTACATTTTGTAGCATTGCTCATAAACCAATATTTATGTCTTTCTTAACCAATACATAACAGTCATGAAAATTAATAAGTAAAAACAATACAAAATCTCTAAAATGTATTACCACTATAGCAAATGTATTGATAGTATATGCTTTCCTAGCTTTTTCCAAATCTACTTTTACAAGTACTTGGGGAGAAAATAAAATTACAATATAATGCATACTAAATCACATATCAAGCTTCAGTTTCACCCAAAATAAATCCTCTGCAGAAAAGAACCCCATTTATTTTCAGCACCAACAGCTAAATTATATGAAGTTACATAAAGTGTACAAAAGGTATATAAAGTTCCCCTTGAGAAAGACACTCTTATTACTAACTACTGACTAAAAGGAACAGAAGATTCTTGCCAATAATTAAAGGAAACTGATAGGCAAATCAAACGCCCAAAAAAGAAAATTAAAAAAGGCATCTTATCACTAACTCTAAAATATCCCCATTCACGAATGTTCTTGTTATATCTAGAAACCATCTGAGAGCCAGTATTAGTGGTAGAATACTGCCATGAAGATTAGATAAGACGGAGCAATTAAAAGCTTCATCACTGGCAGATAAAGTCTGAGACTCTAGAAAATCAACAACATTGCAGAATGAAAACTAAAAACTCAAAAGGAGAATCATTTTGAAAACTAAAGAGTTTTTAATTTCCTAAGTATAACATTCATGACATGAGAGGCGAGTCTGAGGGGAAATACACTTTTCCCTTCTGATGAAAATTCTATTAAGGTTAAATTTGGAAAAGGAAAAAAAACCAGAGATGTATGGAGAAAGGAAACACATTTATCTCTTCTTAATCTGTGTCAATTGAGACCATAGATTATATAAAGCTCCATAATTACACACTGGGTGGTATCCCATTTCTTGTGATATGAAAAAAAAATGATGCAGAATCATGGAGGCTCATGACTGGAAATAATTTTTATACCTAATTTTGCTTCCATACATCATCCCTGCTGAGGTGCTGCTGATTTGATTTGTGGGTGGGGAGCAAAGAACTGCCAGAAGAGAACAAATTCTGCATAAGCTACTATCAGAACAAATGTACTTAAGTGCCACTGCCCTGAAAGGAAATATTCAAAAGGAAGATGGATTAGACAGGGGTCCTTTCCTAACTGAGTTTTTCACTTTATAGGGAGCTAAGATAAAACACAACCTGACTGAAGGCAAAGAAGACAAATGAATGCCACAGGAGCAATGCAAACAAAGTGCCACCCAAACACTCATCAGTCGGCAAAGATCCTTTCTGGTCAGGTGCTGAAAGCAGGGCTCCTCAGGAAGACAGGATGAGTGCTGCCACCCAGAATGGCAAGAGTCCTAGGGATGAACATAGTTAACAGGCTACAATGTGACAGGAGAAAATGTAAATCAAGCCCATTTATCCAAAAGTTCAAAGAAGGGGAGAAAGACGACTACTGTATGAAAAATGCCACTTGGGTACATGGAAAAACAGTTCCAAGTTTAAAGATTACGAATCCTATTTGGTATACTTGAAAGAAACAATAGATGGTTCTTTATATGGAGTACTGCAACTGGGACTCTGTCTAAATATAAAGTTTGTACCTAAAGGCACCAAGTTTCAAGATCATTCCCTAAGAATCAGAAATGGCAACAAAATGAAACTAGTTTTCCCATAGGGATTACTCTTTTTTTCTGCTGTGTGGTATTTTATTTAGGGTGAGAACTTTCAGGGATGCAACCCGGAATGTCTCTAAACTGGAACATTCCTACAGTCATCAAAGAACCTTGCTACTATTTTAAGTAAACAATCCACATATCACATTTAAATGAAAAGAACAATACTCATAAGTCTCTCAATGAGGTCACTCCTTGTGAATCTCCCCATTTAAAATATCAAAGCATGATATAAACAATGTCATGTCTTTCATCAGAAGATCCATACAACTGGCTAGAAGTAGAACCCCTGGGGGAACCTTCAGGCATAGATTATAGGAAAAGCAGGAAATGGATGACCCAGAAGTTGCAAAAAAGAAAAAAAAAAGCACATAATGAACATAATATTCTGCTTTTTTAGAGTAAAAACAGCACAAATGATTAGGTAAAATACACAAAAAATCAACTTTAAATATGCATGCCTGAGTTACTATCTCAGACTTAATTTACAGGATTAACTCTAATGTCCTTGAATCCTTCCCTTTTGAAGCAGCAAAGCTAAGAATTGTCAGGTTTTCACCATGACAACCTTTATGATGTGTAGAGCCTTCTGGAACTTGATGTGAGGGGTAGCAACCACAACCAGTTCAGTTCTGTTTCAGAAAGTCTACTGACTTTCTATGCTGTGCCAGGCCTAAGGCATGTTAGGAGCACAGGGCCTGGCAGAGAGGTTAGGTTAACTCTACAAAGACCCCAAGAAATCAGTCATTTAAATCTACACTGCTGAAAAACCCATCAAAAGTAAGAATATAACACCTGTCAAACTTTTACTTACACTTCTGGCCCAAAGTTCTGGTGATACCTCTGCCAGTTTATAGTAGACATATGCAGGGTCACCTTTTTTAAAATTCACAAAACGACAATCTGGGCCTCTGAAATCTTCAAGAGCTTCACCTCGGTACATTAACACTGTATATGAACATTGAAAAAAGAAAAACAAACATTAGAATTTGATTTTTCACAATCCACATTGACCCATCAGGAAATATGAATCCCACTATGAACAAAAATCAAGTTTTTCCAGTACTCTCTGGAATCACTTTTAATTCACCTGCTCAAAGTATCTAAAATTCTTCGAGATTTTATTGCTATAAAATACAATATTCCCTGCAATTAGACAAGGGAAAAGGAAGCTTCTCTATTTTTCTCTGTGCTGAGAAATAAAAAGCAATGTGGCTACCACCAATCATGGCTGGTTTCAGTGAAACTCTTGGTTCTTGCAGGCCACAATTTTTTTCTGTTTCATAATCATAAAAAGCTTCATTTTGCAAATATGTAAATCCAAGTGTAGACACGGACAGGCTTAAGTATGGCTTCATGCAGAGGTAATAGGGAGGGAAGAGGGAAGAATATCCAGGAACCTCCAAGGGGTTAATTAACTTGAACTAACCGCTAAAAGACATTACCTTTAAGTGGCTGTGCCATAAACACTGTCAATTTCATTTGCAGCAGAGTTGCTGTCTCTGTGTTCAGGATCTGGGTAAATTACCAGGAAATGTATTTTCTCTGAGCAAATATTGTTGACTACATCCAACATTAGGATTGTTTCAAAACATCCTCATTCATATCAAAAATCAAAAGTGGGTATCCTATCTGACAAGGAACAAGTTTAACCATGAGAAAAGGTCAGGCAATACCTTCATGCTTAAAATGCAGGACTAGAATCACAATTGATCTAGAAACTGGTAGAAGCAACATTTTTCTTTTGGTTGACCAAATACACAGTTTCTGATTTAAGATGAAATGGACAATAGATGTATGTAAAAAGCACAAAGAAGAAATGGAAATAACACTTTTTCTAAAGGCCAATTAGCAGTAAAATACACAAGAATGTGTGTTTTATAAAAATATATGTCTGAGGAACAAACACAGATTTGGAGAGGGTAACTTGTTATTTTGAAGCTAAAATAGGACTATTTTCAAAACTGTCAGCATCCTAATTCAAAGATAATTAAGAGGCCAAGTTGAAGGTGAGAGACACTTTAAGGTGGGGAATTCTCATCACAAGTGGAAATGGCAATGTTTCTCTTGTTCCCCCTTAGGTCATAGAGGATTTACAAATCAGTAATATATTAGGTGACAACATAATGCATACTATGGAGCACCTATTTAGTTATTTTTTTTTGGAGCACTTATTTGGAAGGCACACAAGGACACCTGACATACACACCTCACTACTTCCTACAACACAACACAGACCCACCTGTTGTGTTTGGTCACATCTGTTTGGACACAGGCCATTTCTCAAGTTATGTTACCCCACTGAACCTTACCAACACCATGTCTTAGTACTGAGGAAGCATCAGTGATGAGATTGTCCAGGTAGCCCACATAGGATAGCGCTTGACAGCAAAGAATAGCAAACATTCTACCATGCTGGAAGCCTGATTTTGTTCACCCAAAACTGAAAGGAAATATCATGGCAGCTGCTTTGCTTTTCTGAGTGTTTATTTACTCCACCCTTAGGGTTACCTCTAGGAACAGCTTAACATATATTGGAAACATCTTTTTTCTTTATGGGAGTGGAACAAACAATTCAAATTATAAAATTTGTTTTTGGTAACACCAATTTAGGCATAAAGAGCTCAATGGTAAACTTCTTGGCCTTTTCAGCATGAATATTTTAAAATATGTACTGCTTACAATTTATGGACAACATGGTCATCAAGTTACAAGGTTACTAGAAACCAAGCAGGAGGCCAAAAGAAGAATTCTGGGCCAGTAAATATATAGAGGAAAGAGGTTCCAACAACACTAGCAACTGAGTCTAAAACTGAATTGGCTTATAAAAATCTTGGAGTATTTATTATTGTTATTGCAACAAACCTCTTCATCTGAATCTGAATGGCTATATTCTCCCCACCGCCCACCTCCAATCCAGGACTGGGAAGCAATTCTGTCCGCTTCCTGCACACAGAAGAGGCTGCAGTTCCCAGGTGGCCAGTGCAGATCCTTGGCCTCTTTCAAAAGCAAAAGATTACTGGCCCACCTGCTACCCTACCTCAAATATTAAGGGAGGCTTCTATGCACAGAAATGACAGGTTGAAGCAGAGTCGGGGCCGAGACCTCGGAACACATTGCGTGCCTGGACTTGGTGCTCTTCCCAAGCCTAAACTCTAGTCCCTGTTAAAAGGCAAAACCAGCCCAATCCCCAGTGCAGCAAAAAAAAACGAAGGGGCCAGTGAGCCTTTCCCAAGGAGCCCCACCATCAACCTGCCACTGGGATTAAGGCCACCTAGCCCTGGAGAGCATCTGCCCTGATACTGCACCGGCCCAGGTCCCTGTGGCGGGGGCAGAAAAGCGCTCTGCTACAGTGTGGGGAGCCCCGGGCGCGTGGCGCGCAACCCCATCACCCACTGAGATCCTAGGCAAATCCTGGAAGGGAATAAACTGAGAGCTGTCCCTGGGGAATCGTGTTTCCCAACCCCCGCCTCAGTCAGTAGAGAAAAATAAAACGCTGGCAACAAGTGGGAGTCCAAACCCCCGCAACCCGAGCGGGCTGGCGGGGGCGCAGGCAGAGCCGGAGTGGGCACACGCAGGGTCCCGAGGCTCTTGTCACTCCTGCACCCCACCCATCGTCCTTCTATCCCCTAGCCCAGCCCGCGGGGCTGGGGACCGGGAGATCAGAGCCCCATGCAGCCCTGAAGAGCCACCGCGGAGACCCCGGGCCGCCCGCCCGCCTGCGCACTCACTGCTGCATTCGTCGTCTGCACAGAGTTTGTGCTTCCAGAAGCGCTGGCCAGTGCTCGGGTCCGGTTGGCCCAGTACTCGCCAAGTCGGACAGAGCACGAACAGCCAGAAGAGCAGCCCCGGCGCCGCAGCCATGTTGTGGTCACCTCGGGGAGCCGGTGACGCGGTGGAGTAGGCTGCGGCGGGCATCGGGGCTCAGGGGGCAGGGTGGGTAGCAAGGCGCAGAGGGGCGGCACCCGGGAAGGCTTCAGCCTTTCCCGGTTGACACGTCAGCAGGGATATATGGGGGTCGATGCACTGGCTCTACTGGGGAACGCACGGAGCCGAAGCTCCCCGTCCTTCTCTAGTGGAGACCTGCTCCTCAACTGAAGACCTTCTCCTCTAGTCGCTGCCGTGGCAACTAGGACTCTCTTTCTCGTCCAATCACCTGCCTTTGCTTCGGTGCCCTCACAAGCGACCCTCCGCATGATTCCATTCGTCACCCACCATCCCCCACAACTCCGCCAACCGGTCTTTTCTGGCTTTCCTCAACTTCTCATTTGTGGTCCATCCTGAACTAGCCTACTCCACTTCACCATCACTCCCATCCCCCATTCCTGGTCTGGTACCACCTTTTCTGAACTACCAAATCCCACCCATGAATTGTCACAGCTAGTCTATGGTTCCAAGCTCCCTCCCCTTCAAACTCCTAGAGGTTCCTTGAAGCCCCACCCCAATCCCTCTGATTAGGAAAGGGGAAAGTGGGAAAGTGAATGGAACTGTGAGTGAGGGTGTAAACTGGAGACTATGGCCTGCTTTTTTTTAAGGCGGGGACAAGTGAGGGCAGAGAGATGAACAGTAGTCTTTGGGCTAAGATCTTGAGATTCTTATCTTTATCCATAAGGGAAGAAATCATTTAATTCAACAGCATATTTTTAACTTTCATTTTGTGCTACCATTCATGCCAGATGCTGGACAAAGCCCTAGCACGGTGTGGGAGTGGGTGAAAATCAAAAGACAAGATATCTGGTCCTGGTCTGAAAAAGTCCACAACTTCGTGGGAACCAACTGTCAAAACCGGTTGTCAGAGAAGAAAGCAATTAGCTAACATTTCTTGAACACTTTCTTTATGTCCAGTTGTTATTCTGAAGGTTTTATACATATCAATTCATTTAATCTTCATAACAATAGTACCTTACAGTAGTAGCAGGTCCTATTCCAATCCTTATTTTAGAGTAAATTGAGGCAGTCACACATCCAGTTGAAAGGTTAATAAAACAGGTACTTGTTACTCTGTTTTTCTGTATGCTCAACAAAACACCATTGAAATCTTAAAAAACTGTCTGCTAATCTTGTTCCCAGAATGTGCTGTCCCCAACTGCCGAACTGTTTGCTAATCTTGTTCCCAGAATGTGCTGTCCCCAACTGCCAAACTAGAGAATGTAACTTCCCTCCCTGCCCTCTTCAAGGAAAGTATATAAGCTCTGCTTAAGCTGTTGTCAGGGCTCTTTGCTCTCTCTTTGCTCTGTTCAAGTGAGCTCTGAGCCCCAGCATGCTGGTCAATAAACCCTTTGCCATTGCATGAGATAGTCTCTTGGTGGTCTCTTCCTCCGACGCTCGCCTGACCTTTACATAGTGAGTAATGGAGCTAAGTTTCAAACCCAAGGAGTAGACTCCTTTTCATCACAACCCATCAACTAACAAGCAAATGTTTACTTTCTGACAAGAGGAGCAAAATATGATTTAAATCATAATATAGCTGAATTACTGATATGTACAGTTAAGCGGGGGAAAGGCACAAGCTAGCCAGCCCAAGGAAGAGTGTCTGCAATGCTCTCATCCTTGGTGGAGCCATTCTCATTTGTCTGTGACCAAGGGCTTGTTACTATAGTCTCTGCTAAAGTTATTCATCAACCTCCAACACTGAACCCATCAGTTGTTTCCCCAAATTAACTGAATCTTTAAAACTTAGAGAAAAGAATGTAGTCCACCATGTTCATAATGTTAAATAAAGAAAACAATGGAAAAAAGGTGTGCACAAACATTTGTCTACAGGGGCCATGAGAGGTCCACGTTGGTCCAGTGTACTTCTGCGCTTTCTGGAGAACCAGTGGATCATAGAGAGAAACTGTCTGAGTCATTCTTCATTTCTTTTCGACCATGTATTTACTATGTTATAAAATGTATCTACTAGGCATCTCTAACAACATGTTGAAAACTGAACTCATTTTTCTCTCAAAATCTGCTCCTTTCAGTCTTCCCTATCTCAGAAATAAGAATGACAATTTAATTTCCATTATCCAGGTGCTCAAAGCCCAAAACTTACAAACCATCTTTGATCTCTTTTCTCTCACATTCCAACTCCAGTCCATTAGACAATATTATGACTTTATTTTTATAATTTTATTGAGATATAGTTGACCTACAATAAATTGCAAATGTTTAAGGTGTAAAATTTGATAAGTTTTGACATGAATATACCCATGAGACTATCACCAAAATCAAAAGAGTCTTTCATCCTTCTTTGTAATCCCTCCCCTCTCCTTTTCTGGCTGTCTCCAAACATCTCCTGTCATTATAGATTGTTTTGCATTTTCTAGAATTTGATATAAATTATACAGCATTTTATTTATTTATTTTTCTGACTTCCTTCTTTCCAAGTAAGCATTTGAAACATGCCCAGAATCTGACCACTCCTCTGCATCTGCTAAGCCAATATACAGGCCAAACCCACATCATAAGTCACCTGAATGATTTCCATAGCCTTCTTCTGTCCTTGCTTCTGCCCTCATTTTCCCCAATATCTATTGTCCTGATGGCAACTAGACTGATATTTTTAAATATAAATTTGATTGTGTCTCTCTGTTCAAAATCTTCCTATAGCTTCCCATTTCCAAATAAAAGGCAATGACTTTAGCCAGGCCTGGTCGTACTCATCTGTAATCCCAGAAGCTCAGGAGGCTGCCAGGAGGATCCTGAGTTCAAAGCCAGCCTCAGAAATGTAGTGAGTCCCTAAGCAACTCAGTGAGACCCTACCTCTAAATAAAATATTTTAAAAAGGACTGTGGGTGTTGCTCAGTGTTTAAGTGCCCCTGGAGGTTCAATCTCTGGTATCAGGGAAAAAAAAGGAAAAAAAGCCATGACTTTATTATGGACTGCCCTGCCTTATTATGGACTGCTCTTAATCAATGTGACTCCCCTAATCCTTTTCTCCCCATTTCCTAACATTCTTCTCTTGCTCTGTTAGTTCCATTTAAATACACCAAGCCCACCCCTGCTTCAGAGCATTTACATTTGCAACTTTGCCTCAACCTTAACTCCCCACATCATCTGACTAGCTAACTACCCCCCTCACTTTATCATGTCTTTGCAACAGTGGCATTTCATGTGATAAAGGCCTTCCCTGGCCACCCTACACAAAATAGAGCCTCTTGCCATGACTATCAAGCCCATCACCCTGCCTTTCTTTCTCTTCAGACTTGTTCAGACTTGCCTTACCACTTTAGACTTCTCTTACTACTTGCCTTACATTTGTTTATCTATTTGAGTGCTCCAACCCAACCTCAAACACAATTTCCAACATGAGCAGGAAATTAGTTGTTTTGATCACTACTGTTACATCAGTGACTAGGGAAATGCCTAGAATGTATGAGAGAGTTAACAAATGATTTGTTGAATAAAATCATGGTTCCAATGATCTCAACTCCAGGAATGGACCCCTGAATGTTTGTGTTGAATAAAAACATAGTTGTTGTGGAGAGTAGTTGTTCGGTTAAATGATACTGGAATATTTAAGCAGTTCTTTAAAAACTAGTTTTAATTTTTTCTTATTTTTCTTATTATATAATATGGTATGTTGTAGAATTTTTCTTATTATAGAATAGAGATTAATGATAATTCATTGGTGGAAAAATCAGAATAGCAAAATGATCTAATTGCATATCATCTTCTTGATATTTACTTTGACTCATAATCAGATATAATTTTATATGCATAGTTAGTGCTTCCAGTTACTGAAGAACTAGCTGCTTAGTTTGTAGAGTTTTCAATATTTTGATTTATCAGTATTATTTTTTAAAATTATTGCCTTAAAGACATATTAACTAGTCTGGTGGATAATGAGAAGAAAATTTCTCAACTGGCCACAATAAGGTAGTGGTAGTTCTTTCTACCAGGATACATACAATTAGTGGATGAATCAGCATTCACTTTTACTCATAGCATTTAAATATGTGGCATTGATGTTTAATATAAGGTTATGTTAAAAACCTTCAGAAAAGTAACAGGATAGAATGTGGTGGTGATTGTTGGCATGGAGATAAATAATCTCAAGTGCATTATTCTTTAATACCTCAAAGGGAATTCTTACGGGGTAAGGGTTGAGTAATTGTTAAAGGTAAATGTATCCAGTTTGGGTGGAGGGGACATAAAATTCTAAGTATGAGGGTTCCTAATGTCAGAGTACAATCTAAATGAGACAAGAAAAACATATCTGAAACAAATAATTGGCAGCATAATAACATATACCATTGGAAACTTGTGAAGGCACTTGCCTAGGAGCATTCAGAAGGCCTAATGCTGCCGTTACCAGGAAGAACCTCATCTATTGTAAATGATGTGCCAGAGAATAGTGTTAAACATTATGGAGGACTAAATCTCTCCAAGAGGGGCAACAGATTTACCCTCGCATATGAAACATTGGAAAAAAGTGGACAAAATACAAACAACAACAGTTCTCAGATATTAGATAATAAGCAGCATAAGAGTGACCTCTAAGATAAAGTTAAGCATGAGAGATGAGTGCTAGGATTATCCCAATTTACTCCCTGGAAAGAATTTTTCAGGCCACATTCAGAGAAGGGAAACTCAAATAGAAAATCTCCTGAGTTGAAGAGATGGATTTTAAAGTCTGAAGAGACCAATGCAGCTAGAAGTCACAGATCAGAGTAAAGGAGAGAGTAGAGAACTGCAGAGGGAGAGAGAGTGTGTACATGTACTAGCTCTCTAGACATCTATGGAGGGTTCCCCTGAAGTCTGTGGTTAAGTAACAATGGGCACACATGTAAGGCCAGAGAAAGAATCTTCAGAAAGGAACAGGATGGAAGGTGGTGGTGACTGTTTTCATGGAGATCAATTTTTGTAATCACCAGCTGGAATGGAAAATCTATAATAAAAAGGCATCAAGTAACATAGTCAGTAAAGGGCAAAAATCAGCCCAAAATTGAAGGTAACTCCTGTCTAGCAGAATCTTAAAAAGATAAAAATGTTTCCAAGATAGTTCAGAAAAAAGCTGTACACAGCTCAAGAATATTTAAAAGAATACAAAATATCCAATACTCAACAAGGTAAATTCACAATGTTTGGAATCCAATAAAAATGTATGAGGCATGCAAAGAGGTAGCGAAATATAACCCATGTTGAAAAGAAAATTAATAGAAATGATCATTAATTACACTGTGATAGAGTTATTATACAAGGACATTAATACAGTTGTATACCATATGTTCAAGATGCTATGGAAAAGCATAAGCATGTAAAGGAGAAAAAAGAAGATATAAAAATGATCTAATTCAAACTCAGATAAAACAATGGCTAAGGTGAAAATTACACTGAATGAGATTAACAGCAAATTCTACATTGAAGAAGTCAATATCAGCAAACTGAATATGCAGTGATAAAGACTCTCCAAAATAAAACACGGAGAAAGAGACTGAACTGAACAGAGCATCAGTATGCACAGCTTCAACCAGTCCAATATATGTGTTATGGTAGTTCCTAAAAGAGGTGAGAAAAACACATTTGAAGAAATAATAAATAAAAATGTTCCATATCTGATGAACACTCAGATTCAAATAGCTCAATGAACAAGAAAAATGATAAAGATGACACAAATATACACTAAATGCTTAAAACCAGTGCTAAGAAAAAAATTGAAAAGCATCTACAGAAAACAGATACCATTATGTACAAAGGAGTGAGAGTAAAATGTCAAAATTCATTCAAGAACCAAGCAAACCAGAAAACAGTACATCAATATTTTCAAGTTCTGAAAGAAAAAAACACTGACATCCTAGAATTGCATTCCAAATGAAAATATATTTCAAAATGATGTAGTCTTTAATGCAAAAGATTTTTTTTTAATTTTTTTAATTTTTATTTTTTAGTTCTCGGCGGACACAACATGTTTGTTTGTATGTGGTACTGAGGATCGAACCCGGGCCGCACGCATGCCAGGCGAGCGCGCTACCGCTTGAGCCACATCCCCAGCCCCAATGCAAAAGAATTAAGTTAAACCCTACCCCACATAAAAATTACCTCAAAATGGACCACAGACATAAATGTAAGAACTCAAAATGGACAACACATATATATGTAAGAACCAAAACCAAATGTAAGAAAACATAAGTAAAACTTGGAGAAGAACTTAACTACGAAGTCATTACTTCGTAGTTAAGACACCAAAGGCCCAAGCACCAAAAGAAAAAATAATAAAGTAATAAACTTCATCAAATTT
This sequence comes from Callospermophilus lateralis, assembly GCF_048772815.1. Classification (NCBI taxonomy): domain Eukaryota; kingdom Metazoa; phylum Chordata; class Mammalia; order Rodentia; family Sciuridae; genus Callospermophilus; species Callospermophilus lateralis. The sequence continues at coordinate 393,580 of NW_027512861.1, forward strand.
AAAACTTTTAAAGGCTACCATCGAAGAAAGTGAAAATACAATTATAGAAGAAAATATTTACAATTCATGTAGTTAGAATATAGCTACCGAGAATACATAAGCAATTCTTATTGTTCAATATGAAAAGACAAATGGCAAGAAATTAGAATAGACATTTCTCCGAAGAAAATAAGCAAAAGCCAATAAGCAAATGAAAGGATACCCAGCACCATTAGGGAAATGTACAACCTCAGTGAGATACTACTTCACATCTATTAAGATGGTTATAATCAAAAAGATAATAATAAGTTGGAAAGGATGTGGATCAATGGGAACCCTCACACACTACTGGTAGGGATAGACTACAGACCTAAATGTAGCAGCTAAACCTATACAACTTCTGGAAGAAAATATAAAAAGCTGCTTGGCAGAGACTCTCTCTGCCTCATGCTCTCTTTTTTCTCTCTCTCCTCTCAGAAATAGATCAGACTTAAAAACTTTGTCTCATGCTGGGCGTGGTGGTACATACCTGTAATACCAGTGGCTCAAGAGGCTGAGGCAGGGGGATTGCAAATTCAAAGCCAGCGTCAGCAAAAGTGAGGCACTAAGCAACTCAGTGAGACCCTGTCTCTAAATAAAATACAAAATAGGACTGGGGATGTGGCTCAGTGGTGGTATGCCCCTGAGTTCAATCCCCAGTACTAACAACAACAACAACAACAAACTGTCTATTCTATATTCATTGTTATGGAAATGGAAAGGTAAGCTGACAGACTAGGACAAAGTATTGGCAAAACATATATCTCTCAAGAGAATGATATCTAGGATATGCAAATGATTCTTGCAACTTATTAATAAGAAAAATGAGCCAATTTGAAAGGATGGGCAGAAGATTTTTTTCTTCACCAAAGTAGATACAAATATGGTGAATGTGCACATGAAAGGATATCCAACATAATTTGAAATGTAAATCAAAACTGCAGTGTTATTACACATACAGTAGGATGGACAAAATTTAAGACTGATCATAACAAATGTTGACAAAGATGAAGACTATGGTATCTCTCTTAGAACTGCAGACTATACCATGTAGTACAAACAATGGCAAACTGTTAGAAAACTGTTTGGCAGTTGCTTTAAAAATTAAATCACATCTGTCGAGATATTTACTCCAGAGAAATAAAAGCATACATCCACACTGAGACTTGTGCACAACTATTCATGGTGGTTTTATTTGTAATAGTCAAAAAATCCCCAATGTTGGACCGTGGGAACATGTCATGCCTCAGAATCCTTATACTCATATTAACCATATAGTAGGCATTTGATTACTAACTATTCCATGAATGTAGAGATTGATTTTTTTACTGTTAATAGAACTTCTCTTTTATTAAATATAACAGCCAAAAGAAAATCACGTATAGCACAATGAATTATCACAAAGTAAACATATCCATTAAACCCTAACCCAGGTCAAGAGATTGGACATCAAATGCACCTTCATGAGCCCTCTCTCATTGCTCCCCTAATTATTCCCTCCGCTCCCCCAGAGTTAGGCACTATTTTAACTTCTAATAACAAGGATTAGTTTTGCTGTTTTGTTACTTTATTCAGTGTAATCATACACATGTGTTCTTTGGTGTGTGGCTTTTTTAGCTCCATATGTATTTTTATAAGATTTATCCAAGTTGTTGAATATGAATGTACTTCTTATTTTCATTGCTTAATAATTTTCCACTGTATAAATATAACCTGGTTTTCTTAAAAAAAATCCCCAATGTATATCAATAGGAAAATAGATAATAAATTTTGGAAACATACTTAGCAAGAATAAAGAACTATTGATAATAGCAAAAACAGGGAGATTCTGAATGAAATAAACTAGACAAAAAGTAATATGCATTGAAAAATTCTTTTTTTTTGTACTCCCTAGTACAAATATCCAAGGGTGCTCTACTGCTGAGCTACATCCCCAGCCCTTTTTATTTTATTTATTCTTTTATTATTATTATTATTTATTTTTTTATTTATTTATTTTTTTTTTTTTTGCTATCAGAGATGGAATTCTTGGGAACTCAAGCACTGAGCCACATCCCCAGCCCTCTTTTGTATTTTATTTAGAGATAGGTCCCACTGAGTTACTCAGGGCCTCATTAAGTTGCTAAGGTTGGCTTTGAACTCCCAATTCTCCTGTTTCACCATTCTGAGCCGCTGGGATTACAGGTGTGTGCCACCATGCCCAGTTTAGTTTTTATTTTGAAACAGAGTCTGGCTCAGTTCCCCAAGTTTACCTCAAACTTTCGATCCTCCAGCCTCAGCCTCCTAAATATCTCGGATTACAGACTCTGCCACCACCTCCCAGCAGATTCAGTTATATTTAAAGGTAGAAAGTTATAAACCAGGTGAATCCTAGTAAAGGTCTTAGTAAAAACTTAATAAAAATAAGAGCACGATGCTTGGTCACAATATGGTAAGTCAGAAAATGACAACAAATATCCATTTTCTCTCAGGTTGACCAGAACAATATCATTTCTCAATGGATTTCAAAGGGTCTCCTTCCTTCTTTCCTTGCCCTCCCTCCCTCCCTTCCTTCCTTCCTTCCTGAGTTTTGGCGTGTGTGTGTGTGTGTGTGTGTGTGTGTGTGTGTGTGTGTGTGTGTATGTACTTCATCTTCTGTGCCAGTGTAAGAGGTTTAGGCAATGGATCAACCTTTACACCTGTGCCTAAGGACCCCAATCTTGGATCTATCTCCAAGGGTGGAGGTGACTCTAGATCCTCATTATAATCTCGAAAGTGGGAACTCCTAAAAAATAAACAGGTTTTTATTGGTAACACCAGTTTCCTCTTTGGTAAAAGTTAGTGCAGTGGGAGGGAGGCAAGGGCCCTACCCTGCCACAAAATAAATGCTAAAATGCATTTTGATACAAATCATAAACACTAAAGAGTTAAAAGTAAGAGATGAGTCTTGGGATTTGAGTTAGACCTGGATAAGTACATAAGATTCAGATTCTAAAAAGAGAATAAAAAGCAAGTGAATTAAACAGCATAAGAAAGACCCAGCAGAAAGAAATATGTTTAAAGGACAGTAAAGACACCTCATTTTGCTAAGAGGAAAGGATTCTATAAAGGATGACATATTTGTGTGCTTAGGTCAGATTATGAAATTCCTTGAAAATCAAGCATAAGGATTTAGACTTAATAGAATAAAAATGCAGAAAATATTAGACTTTAAGTAAAGGGATCATATAACTTCAGTGGAATTTAAACAAGTATCTTGTCCTTAAATCCAGGGAAGATGGAGGTTTAGGCTGGGCATGACCAGTAGGGCTGAGGCATTTCCCACAATTAAAAAGTCATGTTGAAGTGTACTGTACTAATGGGAGTGAGTCATATACAAGGCAAGGTCTTCTGCCAGCATCTACTGTTTGTCTAGCCCTGACAAATATTATTCCACTTTCAATTGTACAAAGAAAGAAACTCAAACATCTGAAATTGCCACTAATATATGGCATGTATATGAGTTCCTGTTTCTGGTTCTCCCTAATTTACCTTGGCATTCTTTTCATGGAGGTCAAATATTTGGTGTGTTGAAATAAATGCAGAACAGATATTGGGGACATGTGGCCTATACATCTCAATTTCCACAGTGCACTGTTTGGCTTTTTTTAATATTTATTTTTTAGTTTTCAGCAGACACAACATCTTTGTATGTGGTGCTGAGGATCGAACCCGGGCTGCACATATGCCAGGCGAGCATGCTACCACTTGAGCCACATCCCCAGCCCCGCACTGTTTGGATTGATACATTTAGTTTTCAGAAATACAAGTTACTTCCTTACCAGAATAACAGCAGAAGTAAGGAATATAGCCAAAAGGATTGTAGTAAGAGTCAGAAGTTTAATTGTGTGACTATAGGCAAATCATTAACTTTTCTGAGTCTCAGATATTTCATCTATACAAATATGGGTCAAAGTTAAAATTGTATAGTTCATATTTTAAGAAGAAAATGAGATAATATATGAAAGATTGCCCATTTATGTGGTTTAAATAATTAAACAGCAAAATCCTGGCTGTTACAGCCAATACAGACAATTGACAAAGCAACAAAAGTCTTGGCAATAAATGCTTTCATCACTAAGGAGCCATTTTTAGATAGTGCCTACTCTGGAAACTGTTCTCTTCTCACTGAAACAAAGTAAGGCTGATAACATCCTCCCAAAGTGTGCTTGGAAGATCACAAGCACCTCTTGGAGGAGACAGGGAGAGTGGAGGAGAAAATATGTTCTTTGGGATAACATATAGTCTACCAGAGCATACACTGAAGCAAAGCAAGCCCTCCTGAATCTTCAGCATTTTAACTGATGCATGCAGTATAAAATTAGAAACAGGATCATAAACACTATTATGAAGACTATACTCAGCGGGGGACACTGATCAAACATATGGGAAAGTAAGTTCTCTGTGACAGTATGAAAGCTCAGTCTTACCCAAATCCACATGAAATTTGAAATGGTTTGGAATACATAAGAGGATCAGTGAATGACATCAAACCCAAATGATGACATAGAGAATCTGAACATGATCTTTCTCTTATTTCTCACTGATCCCTTAGAACCACCAATAGAAATATAATATTAACTCTACATGTAAATTAAATTTTCTAGAAGTCATATTTTAAAAAGTAAGAGAGATGAGCTTCATTTAATAATACATTTTACATAATTCAATATATTCAAAATGTCATCCTTTTAACTTGTAATCAAAATAAAAATATAACTGTTATTTTACACTCTTCATAATAAGTCTTTGATATCTGACTTATGGCACATCTCAGTTCAAACTGGGCACATTTAAAGATAGGCGCAGCATAAGAAAGTAGGGATTGTAAATTAACACTAGGCCATATCATATATTTGCACTTATTTTAAAGAAAAGCCAAGTTTAAAAGTATGTTTAAGGTTTTAAAATATTTTTGGCCAACCTCTCTTGGTACTTACGCAGAAGTGAGAAAAGATGATTGAAGGTATCTCAACATCCCTCTTTTTTTTTTCACTCAGAGGTTAAGATCTCTGTTGCAATAGCTAGGGATTGCATTGTCATTTCAGATGAATCTCAAGTCTGTAATCAAAAAGTGTAAGTCATCATTAGGTTCCTACACTTGTCATTCTTTTATTATTTTTCATTTTTATCTTAAATATATTTACTTCTTGACAAACATAAAGAAATAAAGAATTATATTTAAATGGATAATAAAACAATTTGACTGCATAAAATCCCTTTTCGTTTTAGGTAGACCTACTGGTACAAACAAGTCACCTGGGTGGTCTATTTTTCTTTGGTAACAGGGATTGAACTCAAGGGCTCTAGACCAGTGAGCCACATCTCCAGCCCTATTTTGTATTTTATTTAGAGATAGGGTCTCACTGAATTGTTTAGGGCCTTACTTTTGCTGAGGCTGGCTTTGAACACAGGATCCTCCTGCCTCAGCCTCCAGAGCCACTGGGATTACAGGCATGCAGCACTGCACCCAGTACCTGCTCTGTTCTCTTACTTAACTGCAACTGTGTTTTCCTTGCAGTTAAGTAAGAGACCTTGGTAGATTACTTCTTTGCACCAGGGTTTCTTGATAGAACTCTATTGGTACTTTGGTTTGAACTCTTCCTTCTATCTGAAGGTTATATACTATCTATGGGCCTGGCCAAAAAATGTTAGTAGTTTCCTCAGTCATGGTGAAACAACAACAAAATGCCCCCAGGCATTTCTAAATTTCTCTTGATAAAATAGTATCACTCTCCCAGTTTGAGAGTCACTGCTTGAAACTTAAGTTAAACTCTGATCATTTAACAAAGCACCTTTAGTTGTAAGTATCCTATATTTTGTAGTTTGCAAGTATTCTGTATTTTGTAATTTCTCTTATCAGCTAAAAAGAAAGGATTCTAAAATCAACATTTAAGGCTGGGCTTCATGATGCACACTGTAATCCCAGTGGCTCTGGAGGCTGAGGCAGCAGGATCTTGAGTTCAAAGTCACCCTCAGCAATTTAGCAAGGCCTTTAGTAATTATGGATTCCCTATCTCAAAATTAAAAAATGTAAAAAAGGGCTGGTGATGTGGATCAGTGGTTAAGCACCTAGATTCAATCCCCTGTGCCCATCCTCCACAAATCAACATTTTAAAAACCAGAAGCACTAAAACAAAAAAGAAACCTAAAGGCCCTTGTAAACACAACTGACTTTGCTTCAAAGGTTTTTTGCTTTTTGTTTTCCACTTCAAGTTAACACTACCTTTAAAAAAATCACATTTTTGAATTTAGTTTTTCTGACATCTAAGAGGGATCTTACATTTTTCTACTTCCCTTTCCAAGATTATTCCCTCTTTTGCACTGTGTAATCTTAAATCTAAATCTGAATTAGTTGCACTGATTTTCCTTTGTGTTAATAGTCAAATTATGATACAATTTGAATTATTGAAATGCATATGGAGGGGTTTATTTTCTTATTTTTAATGAAAACTCATGTTTTTAAAATTAGCACCTAGGGGACTACAGGTGGAGACTTAATATGTAGAGTCATCAGCATGATAATTGTAATTAAATAAACACAAATCAGTTCATGATAGCTGATTTCATTTACCATTATAATCAACTTTCTCCTCTATAAAACAGCACAATTAGTCCTAAATTGACATTCACTAATTGTATATTAGAATTTCAAGGAAAACACTGAAGAGTTAGTGACTATCATAATGATTGAGATGTGTTTTGACATCAGTAATTATTATTATTTTTAAGATGGGTGTTTTGCTATGTTGCCTAACCTGATCTCTAGTTCCTGGACTCAAGCAATCCTCCTGGCTTGGCCTTCTGAGTAGTTAGGACTACAAGTCACCAAACCAGCCCAGTAATTATTGTTTAGTAGATCTCTTTTTGGACACTAAAATCACTACTAATATGATTGTATATGTTTGAAATTGGTTTTATGAGCAACATACAGATTTGATGCAATTTCCATCAAAATACCCACGAATTGGTGTGAACATACTTTGTATACAACCACAGATATGAAAAACTGTGCTCTATATATGTAATATGAATTGTAATGCATTCTGTTGTCATACATATATTTAAAATAATAATAATAATAATAATAATAATAATAATAATAATAATAAATGTCATTTTTCCAGAACTAGAAAAAACAGTCCTGAAATCCATTTGGAAGAATAAAATATTCAGAATAGCCAAAACGATTCTAAGTCAATAAAGCAAGCTGGAGGCATCATCACAATACCTGACTTCAAATTATACTACAAAGCTATTGAAATAACCATTGCATGGCTCTGACATAAAACCAGATACATAGACCAATGGGAGAGAAGAGAAGACACAGAAAAAGATCCAACACAGTTCATAGTCATCTGATCCTTGACAAAGGTGCCAAAACATATTGGGAGAAAAGACAGGCTTTTAAACAAATGGTGCCAGAAAAATTGGTTATCCATATGTAGACAAATAAGACTAGACCCTGTACAAACTTGAAAGAGATCAAAAGCCCAGGAATTAGACCAGAAACTATGCAAATCCTTGGAAGAAAATATAGGTTTGAGACTCCAGCATATAGGTACAGGCAATGACTTTCTTATTAGAACTCCTAAAGCTCAGAAAATAATGACAAAAGTTAATAAACAGAATGGTATCAAATTAAAAAGCTTCTGCACAGCAAAGGAAACAATTAGTAACATGAGGAAAGAACCTACGGAATGGGAGAAAATATTTGCTAACTACTCTTTTTTTTTTTAAAGAGAGAGAGAGAATTTTTTAATATTTATTTTTTAGTTTTTGGCAGACACAACATCTTTGTTTGTATGTGGTGCTGAGGATCGAACCTGGACTGCATGCATGCCAGGCAAGCGCGCTACCACTTGAGCCACATCCCCAGCCCTGCTAACTACTCTTTTGACACAGGATTAATATCCAGACTATATAAGAAACTTTAAAAAACTTAACATCAAAACCTCAAATAACCTAGCTTAATTGGGCAAATGAATTAAACAGATACTTCTCAAAAGAAGAAATAAAAATGGGCAACACATCTATGAAAATGTTCAGCATCATTAGCAATTAGGAAAATGCAAATCAAAACTACAGTGAGCCTTCATCTCACTCTAGTCAGAATAGCAGCCATCAAGAATGCGAAAGATATGGGGCTGGGGTTGTGGCTCAGCAGCAGATCGCTTGTCTAGCACGTGCGAGGTTCTGGGTTCGATCCTCAGCACCATATTAAAAATAAATAAATAAAAATAAAGGTATTGTGTCCAACTACTTAAAAAAAAGAATATGAACAATAATAAATGCTAGAGAGAATGTGGAGAAGAAGGGACACTTTTTTTCTGTTGATAGGATTGTAAATGAATATAACCACTATTGAAATCAGTATGGAGGTTCCTCAAAAGACTAGGCAGGAAACCACCATATAACCCAGCTATACAACTACTCAATGTTTATCCTAAAGTATTAAAGTCATAATACTAGAGTAGTACATGCATACCCATGTTTATAGCAGCACAGTTCACAGTTGCCAAACTATGGAACAAACTAGGTGCTTATCAAGGATGAATAAATAAAGAAAATTTGGCATATACACACAATGGAGCTTTATTCAGCCATAAAGGTGAATTATGTCATTTGCTGGAAAACGGATGAAACTTGAGAACATTCTGTTACACAAAATAAGCTAAACTCCTAAGGTCAAGGGAGCATATGTTTTCTCTCGTATGTGAAAGCAAGAGAGGAAAAGGGAAAAGAAAAGTGAAAATAAAAAGGAGATCAGTAGAGTGTAGGAAAGGGACCAGGAGAGGGAGGAGTGAAGGGAAAATACTGGGGAATGATATTGGCCAAACTGTAGTGTTATATTGTGCATGTGGAAATATGTAACGACAAATACTGCCATGATTTACGACTATAATGTATCACCAAAAAAATGGAAAAAATAAAAGAAAGCAAACAAAAAGAACAAAATTGCTTTCATGTATGTATGTATGTATATACACAGCTTAGCCAAACATTTGTTGTGAGCATAAACATTAATTAATACTCTGGAACAGTGATGAGCAAATCATAGCTGTCAGCCTGACACTGTTTTTTTAATTGTTCTCTTTTTTCCTTTTTTCTCTTTCTATTTTTCATTCTTCTCTCTCACCCTCCCTCCCTCCCTCCCTCCCTCTCTCTCTCTCTCTTTCTTTCATATTTCCCAGGCTGGCCTGAACTCCTAGGCTCAAGTAATCTTCCTGCCTCAGCTTTCTGAGTAGTTGCGACTGTTGGAGTACACCACGGTGTCCAACAATAACACTTGCTTTTGTAAACAAAGTTTTATTAGAACACAGAAGCTTATATTATTTACCCACAGTCTAGGCTGTTTTTGTGCTACACTGGCACTTGAGTAGCAATGAAGACTTGCCTACAAAGTCTAATATATTTATTATCAGTCTCTTTTCAGGAAAAGTTTGTTGATCCCTGATTAGATTATAGATTAAAGTCAGCAGAACAAATACATAAACATTTCTTTTCTTACGAAGAAAACTGGCTGTATGAAATGAGATAAATGATCTGTTAATTGCCAAGATAAATGTCTCTTCCCTATAGAAAGTGTGTATTCAGGACTAGAAATCTTGACACTGTGTCATGTCAAATGTAGGAAAAAACCAGGCAGTTCATTTTGATGAGAGTTAAGAAATTTCTTTTCCAGGACATTTTGAGGTGTATCTAAACTTTGTAGATAATACAGGGAAGAACATTTTAATCTGCAAATAGATTATGTTCATTATTAATTTGTAATCATTTCACAACTATCATATAATATTAAAGCATCATAGGAGACTGCCTATTGGATTGTAATAGAAACTTTTATGACTCTAGACATTAACTTGTATTTTTCTAGTTAATGTAGACCCATACTTTTAAGCTAGTGCTATTGGTAAAATATATGATTACTTAAGTCTGACTGCCTTACTAATTTTGACCAGTTTATTATTCAGATATCCATTTTGGGGTTTACTCTTTCAATTAATTTTGGGTTCCATGGGCAATGAAATTGTTGTTGAGTATGTAAGATGTTGCAGCTTCTATGTAAGTTCACCTAAGTGCCTCTACCACTATTGATGGGCAAGGATATAAGTAATTTAGTACTTTTACTTGAAACTGTTATAGATCTACTGTACTGGATTTGTTTTCCTGACACAAAAGAGTATAAAACTAGAAAAACTAAACATTTTCAGGTATTAATTTCACACATGACTGTAGGCCTGGTGCACAAAACACACTTATACAGGGAGATGAAGCTCAAGTAAGATGGTGGTCATACTGAGTTAAGGAGAAAATTATCAAAGTGCAAGATTATCATAGTGGTTGGAATTTTGTGGACAAGAATGTCTTGAGTTATGTATGGTGGGTGCAATGTGATTATGTGTGTGTGTTAGAGAGAGAATACTAAAAGCCTGGAGGAAATTCATTTTTGAAATGAATGTACCAGATGAGACTCTTTAAGGCTTAGCAGAGTTTGACTGCTATAAAGACTGAAGATGATGCTAAATGGCAATGTTGGAAGAAATTAGGTTTCCAGCAGAGTCAGGTTGCAGCAGCTTCACTAATATATCAGGTAATTAATTAAGAGTTCAGAAATAAGCCTTAGCAAAAAGAACCACACACAAAAGAGTAAAGGGAAAATGGTAGACCTACATTTGAAACCAAAATTGACTCATGCTAAAAATGTATGTGGCAGCCAGAAAAAAAAAAAGGAAAAGAAAGGTGTGTGTGTGTGAAATGAATCTCACAACAATCAAAGGGAGATCAGTAGAATAGAGGAAAGGGATCAGGGGAGAGAGGAAAGCAGGTAAAAGAGAAATACTCAAGAATAATATTGGCTAAGTTTTATCACTATATTGTACATATGTATGAAAACATAACAACAAATCCCACCATTATGTACAAGTATAATGCACCATGAAATATGGAAAAAAAGAAAAATACCAAACCTAGCCGGGCGTGGTGGAATATGCCTATAATCCCAGTGACTCAGGTGGTTGAAGCAAGAGGATCATGAGCTCAAAGCCAGCCTTAGTAAATCAAGGTGCTAAAGCAGGTCAGTAAGACCCTGTCTCTCAAAATACAAAATAGGTCTGGGGATGTGGCTCAGTACTTGAGTACCCTGAGTTCAATCTCTGGTACCAAATAATAATAATAATAATAATAATAATAATAATAATAATAATAATAATAATACCACCAAATATAATATGATCAAAACAATTCACCAGTAATTAGCCTGCATGACACATAAAACAGAATATCCTTTATAGGAAGACAACATAATCCAGACTTCCTATGATGTATCACCTATAAATGACCAGAATATAATTAAAAAAATTTTTTTTGCTACCAGGGATTGAACCCAGGGGTGCTTAACCATTGAGCCAGAACCTCAGCCCTTTTTTGCATTTTATTTAGATACAGGGTCTCATTGAGTTGCTAAGTGCATCCCTTAGTTGCAGAGGCTAGCTTTGAACTCTTGATCCTCCTGCCTCAGCAACTCCTGAATTGCTGGGATTATAGGCATGTAGAATATCATTAAATGTTGCCAGAATGCAAAGCAGATAGAAAAATGAGAACCACAAGAGAAAATATCACATATAAAAAAAGTTCCGTGAGCTGACACAGATGTTAGGATTAGCAGAAAAAAAATTTAAATAGTTTTTATAACTAATTTCAAGGAGTGAGGCATGGTGAGTTAATGTATCATAGTGCACAAAATCTGGTGTTTTGGAATATACTGACCTTGGTTCAAATCTCTTTCAACTCATATCAAAAATAATACTGACTATGCAGAGTCGATATGCAAAATAAATGAGATGAGCCATGTGAAATCATAGTTACTGCACTGCCTAATAAATGTTACTTTATTTTCCTTTTCTCCGATTCTTTCCTTCTTGCACAGACATTAACCACCTGTCTCCATCAATCTAATTCACACTCTCAAGTTGTATTCTGTAAAACTTTCTAATATATTTGTTTTTTTTTATTGGTTGTTCAAAACATTACAATGCTGTTGACACATCATATTTAATACATTTGATTCAAGTGGGCTATGAACTCCCATTTTTACCATGTGTACAGATTGCAGAATCACATAGGTTACTTTCTATTATATTTGTATATATGTGTCTACACACACACACACACACACACACACACTGTATACTGTATTTCTTACTTGACTATAAATACCTCAAAGGATGTTCCAACTCCTTCATGGTGTGTATTATAGCTTCAGGATTCTTCCCCAACATCTGCAACATAGAATAACATATATTATACTATTTGTTTTGTCAAAAAATAGTATCACATATGCCCCCCAACACAAAGTACCCAGCGTGGCAGTGATACATCTGACTGTTAGATCTCTGGACCCCTGAAGGTTTTTTTTTTGTTGTTTATTATTCTAGGGAATAGGAAATTTTTGCTTATATTAATGCAAATGAAGAGATGACCAAAAGCATATTAGAGACACTCCCCTTCAATATGTCTACTAAAAATATAACTAAAAGTTCCTTTGTAGGAGATTTGCAAAGGATCACTGGAATGTTTTAATGTTCATGTATTATAATTCTCTGCAAATGATTTCTGGATATTCCCATCTAAATAATGAAGTTCGAACTCAAGTTGAAACTATGTCAACAACCAAATATAATACTTTGAAGCAAAACCAAGGAAGGTTTTCTTTAAGAAAGGAGGAGAAGAAGAAGAAAAATAAAACCAGAAAATGTGTAGGCCTTTTGACAGTCTAAAAAGGAAAATCTATATTATCTTCTATGTTTAGTTTTAGAGATTTATGTTCTGAGTCTACAGTAATTCTTCTAGCTTAAATAGTACATTGTGCACAAATATGCACTTAAATAAACTCTGACTAATCTAATGATCGTGAAAATATTTTTTCACATTATAGAGAATAAAAAACTTTCAAAAACTTAGTAAATGCATTTACTATTACTTATAACATCTTAGGAACTTGAACTGCATTTGGCACGTGGCTTAGAACATTGTTTGGGTTCCCATAACACTCGATAACAAAATGTTACCAAATAGATGCTGAAACACAAGAAAATATCTTCAGGACTTGATGGGTTCTTAACTTTTCCACTGGCTGCATTATTGTATTACATGGATCTCACCATGGTGGCTGGATGCCAACTTATTCCCAGGCACTGAGGTGGGATGGTGTGAGCAAAAGAAAACTAAGAAGCTTCCAGGAAACTTCATGCTTGACCAGTCCTGGGCCACAGGGGGAAAAAATTACAGAGAATTTTGAACCTTTAGGAGTCACATGAAATCTTTTTAAATGCTGCCATCTTAAATTTTCAATAAATGAATGATTCATGTCATGGATCTGGTTCATTCCTGCATTTTGCTTTAACTTGGATTGGTTCCTGCTTTTCAGTTCTTGATGGTTCAAGGTCAAATATGTTTTCTTTTAATGAGAAGTAGAGAGACTGGCTTGTATAGAACTTTGCCAACTTAAAAACAAGGATTTTTTTTTCTTGTGAATAGAAAATTGTGACCTCAAGTGGTTATAATTATAAATGATAATAGAGTATTGTGCTAGGTGACAGGCAGTTATTTAAGTTTGAATCCTTATGAACTTATTTATTCCTAAGAGCAACACCATGCAATAGATATTATTATTTGTATTTTATAGATGGGAAACCCAAGGCAAATATATGTAATTAACTTGGTCAATATCATATAGTAAGCAGTTGAGTTCAGAGTTGAAGTCAGTGACCAGAGGATGGATAACAATCATGTGTGTTTTGCAGAAGAAACTCTTGGAGATGCAGGATATGTATTAGTTTCCTGTCATTATAATGAGATACCTGAGAATTAATTTTTTAATATTTATTTTTTTAGTTATAGGTGGACACATTTTATATTTGTGTGGAGCTGAGGATCAAATCCAGTGCCTCACGCATGCTAGGCAAATGCTCTACCTCTGAGCCACAACCCCAGCCCTGGTAATTAATTTTTAAAGGAAAAAAAAAGATGTATTTTGCCTCATAGATTTAGAATATTCAGTCCAGGTGCATTATACTTGCTGAATGAATGTGTTTGAATGGATTTTCTCAAATGTCATCATTGGATTATAGCAAGGCAAACACAGGGCCATGTTCAGCTCCTCAAAGGCCACACTTCAACCTGCACTCATTTGGAATTTGTGCAGGCAGAGATGGCACAAAAAACAGCTGAAGTTAGGATTCAGAAACATAAGTGAAAACTGTGTAGTGAGGAACATTTCACAGGACTGTTACTGTAAAACACAGGCTTACCAGGATAAAACAGTATTTAGCATGTGAAAGATGTTTTCATACATCATCATAAAGTCCTATTTTTTTCAACTATGCAGATTGATTTAGTGAAAAGTAAAAAAAAATACATGTGTAGATTTTCAATAATCTGGTTAACTGTGGTCATCAACAGTCACAATAATTACTGGAATTTTTTAGAATATCATATATTTCAAGATGAGACCTACTCAGATTGAGGTAATTGGGAAGTTATTTTATCAGTATCTGAGATTTAGAGCACTAACTTCAGTGGTTCTTAAAAAAATTGTTATATCTTAAAACAACACATGTTGGGGTATGTTATTCTCCACTATGTACTAATTCTATATTAAATCATTTTTGTATTGTATTGAATAACTTTACATATAGTATTTTAAGCAATCTTATGGACAATATTGAAGGATACACAGATTTAATTTTTTAAAATTTTCAGACTTTTGTCAAGAATCTTTTAATCCTCATTTTAAAGTGACAATTTTTTGTCATCCCGAGAGTTCTATTCATCAATACTCAAAAGAAAAAAAAATTGACAAAAGTGCATTTGTATGGTACTCTGTATTTCAGAGTGTTCTATATACCTTAAATTATAGACAGATAGATAGATAGATACGTAGATAGATAGATACACACATAGATAGATAGATACATACATACATACATAGATAATTTTTCAGAAAACATTTAGGGTCCCCTTCCTTTTTGTATTTTGATATCATTGAGAAAAAGCATTCATTTTTCACTAGGTGAAACGTGTGTTCTTAATTTGCAAGGATGGGGAGCTTTTTGTTTTCAGGGGTCTTTGATTTAAAAAAAAACAAGAGTGAATATCCTTTTTCTAGATCAGGATGTAAAACAATTTGCCAAAAGAATGCCTTAAGGTACTGAGTCCCTCTAACAAATTAAGTTTTTATTTTACAAAATTTGGCATGATATTGAGGTTACAGAAATTCAATGACTACATTCAGCAAAATAATCAGTATAATTATAAACTGTTCATGATTACTCATTTTAAAACAAGTGATATCTGTTTGTAATAATTTTATTTGGGTTGGCAATATAATTTTAGTTTTATATAATTATGAGCTAAGGATGGAAAGCATAAAGCATGACTAATGTTTTAATTTTTACACATCTCTGGAATGTGACTATTAGATATATGCCTCAGCACCAATTATAAGAAAGCCTAAAAATTTTTACAAGTAATCTTTCATAATAAAATCTGTAGAAAGCTAGTTATCTGTCAAATATAATTCTGAGGATTTAAAAAATGAATAAAAATTAGAATAAATCACATGGAAAAAATCAAACACATAATAGCTATTTGAGTTTCAACTAGAATAAGATGATAAATTCATGCAATGTAATAAAAATGGGCTCATATTTACAAACTGAAAAATCTTTTAAACTAATAAAGCCCCTCAAAATTTTCTTTAAGAAGAATGGAATAAATATAATTTTTATAAATTACTTTTTTTCTATCATGACACCTTTTCACCATATTTTCAAAAAAAACTGATTTCAATACATCTTTTTTAAAAAATTGGTACCAGGCATTGAACCCAGAGGCACTTAACCACTGAGCCACATCCCTAGCCCTTTCTATTTTTTTTATAGTTTGAGATAAGGTCTCACTAAGTAGCTTAGGGTCTTTCTAAGTTGCTGAGGATGTCTTTGAACTTGTGATTGTCCGACCTCAGCCTCTTGAATCACTGGGATTATGGGCATGCACCACCATGCCTGTCTAGATTTTAATAATTTTTAAGAAAAATTCTTAGTAAAATATTTTATTCATTGTGGCCATTAATTGCCAACATAAATATTTAAGAATGTTTTGCATTTGTGGTTGAGAACTACATGGTTTGATGTTACATGTCAGATATATTATTCAATGTCTCATAATTACAGAATCAATTTCCAAGGTGTTTAAAACTGTTGTGTATTAAAATTCTACAAGTTTGGCTATTTTATTACCTGATAGGTAGCATTAATATTACATTAACCTACTTTTGTACTATGCATTTATAGACAGTATTTAAAACAATCTTACAGAGAACACTTATTCTATTTTAAAAATTATAGATGCCATATATAGTATTTTCATATACCTAAAACAGTTAAAAAAGAAATCCACATATATACAATTAAACAACTGAGTAATTAACTATTAATCAATAATATATTAACAATGCTAGATATTTTCATGGCTGAAATAAGAATCACCACTTTTACTAATATCTACTAGTACAAGTAAAAAATGTTTCCCTTTATATCAACCTATTTTATTGAGGAATAATCATTGTTTATATTAATATTAGGTAATAATTATACCTTTGACTTATGCATTACCTCATAAGGTTTACAGAGTGCTTCCCATGCATGATAAATTAAATTTTAGCCAGTTATAGCCTGATATACATAACAAGTTAAACCCTTAAAAACACATAAGTTTTAGCATACTCATTCTACAACATATCATAGATTCAAGAAGATATTCGAAATACCAAATGTCTCTCTTGCATCTTACAATAGTCCTATGACCTAAAATTTGATATCACATAAATTTTCAAGAACTTAACATTTGTATTTTGCATGTTACTCTACAAACAGTTTCAAAACTAAGAAAATGTACATCACAGGGAAACTTTATAACTTAGAAACCAACATTATTATTCCACCACAAACCTATGCTGAGATGTGTGGAATTACAAAGAGAAAGTCCAAACTGAAATATTAAACTTGCTCAGTACACAGACTAAACTGTCTAAATGAAAAAAAAAGAATTAACAAAGGACAATTATGAATTGCTTATCATTACATATTCTCCAAAACCCAATCCTCTAGTTGGAAAACAAGAAATGTCATAACAGAGCAGTTGAGATGTAGGGGATACCAGCACTGAGAAGTAACCTGTGTCTCATTTAAGAATCCCTTGGTCTCATCCCCCCTCACTGTTACTGACCAAAACAGAGGACCCGTCACAGAAGAGCCCATATCTCTGTGAACAAACCTACAGGAGTAATGACAACACGACACCCAATAATCTTATTCCTACTTGTCCTTCAGGACTAACCAGGGGCATCAGCATGTCTAAGACACATTCTCTGATCACTGTCCCTCACTTCTGGATTAAATGTCACCTTTATATGCAAGTGGGTGTTAGCCCAATTATTGCAGGTAGAAAACACCACTAGAGTGATGTATTTACATTTTTATTTTGAGTGCTTTGAGTGCAAATTTCCTGCAAACAGACAATTATTATTTTATTTTTATATCCCTGGGACCAAACCCAGCCTAGCACATAAATGCTCAGTAAATGTTTATTGAATGTTGAATGGAAGTTGAATGTAGATACTGTGACTACATCTGGCACATCTACCACACTAATGATTTAGAGGGAAGGAGAAAGAGTTAATTGCTTTAAAATGCAAAAAAAAGAAAGATTATTAATTGCATGTAGTAAAAATGCCACTATACAGTTTCCCTAATGGTGGAACTAAAGCAGTTATTATACCAGGAACCATTTTGAACCTACCATTATTGACTATGTAACACCTCTGAAGTATAAATATGGAGACATGCATCATTTATTATAATGAAAGTACTTTACTAACATTGACACTTTAAATCAAGATATGTGATTTAGAAAAAAACTATTTTTAGAACATTTCTTTTTCTCCCTGGGACTCCATATTTTATATGTAAAACTTATGTGAAGCTTTCAAAGTATTACATTATTTTTCTCTTTCCAGTTAAATATAGTAGTATCTTGTCACAAAAAAAATCAGAAATTATTTAAAATATTTATATGGAAAAACTGATATCACTGAATTAAAAACACATTGTGTTACAGATGGCTAACTCTCTAAAATAAAATTTCATTTTCTTCTTTTGAAAACATGATTTTCCAAAGTGAGGCTCAATTTAAAAACTACCTATGTGTTGGGGAGTTAGGGGTGTATTTCAGTGGTACAGCATTTGCCTAGCATGCACAAGGCCCTGGGTTCAATCCCTTATGCCACAATAAATGAATAAATAAGAGAAATTTATACAGGAGCAAAACATAAATATGCTTCACTAAGACATATGAAAAGATATTCTATATATACAAGATTTCTTTTCTTGCTTTCATTGTCTGTAATGTAGATTATAGTATTGCCTATTATATAGACAATTTGACAATTTAAAAGGGCTAATATTTGTAGCACTATGGAAAGTAGCTAGATTAATATGCTTGTTGAATAGAGCAACTGAAGTTCTCATTTTGCATTTTATACTGTAAACTTAAATGACAACAAAATATTTTATTGAATAATATCATATGCTTAATAAAATTACTTTGTTTTTATGCAAAAATTCAATTATAGTTCTATAGATATTTTCCCCTTTATTAATAAATAATAATTCTCCAAGTAATACTGTTTGAAGCAGGTGTTTTATTAAGATTCTGACAAGTTTATTTATTATTATCTACCTAAATTATATACAATAACTAGAAATTACATGTTTTATGCAAAATTAAGATATATACTATCTTAAAGATGTTATTTGATACAAATAAACATAACGCCAATGTTTATTTTCATTCCCATAAAATAACATTGTTTTGTAAAGCTAATATATGATCAAAACATGCCTAGTTACAAATAAATTTATCTTCCTGAATGTAATCTTAGATTTCTACTCCAGGTCCATAACTGTTTTTCTAGATTCCTTGGGGCTGGATGTGCTCAGCTGCATAAACTGTATTTTATGTGACACCTCCAAGGAGGGTCTGAGGCTTGACTTTGCTATCAATTACAGTAGTTCTCTATGTCGTTATGTATCAGCATCACCACTGAGTAGGTTAAATAAAGAATCTACGGTGTTCAGATCTGGTTTTGCTGTCATGAGTTATGAAAACCATTTCAGTTTTCTGAGCAGCTTGAATTTCATAATTACAGATAAGGACTGTGAGGAACACATCAGAACACACAATTGATAGGTTCCCAAATGCTGCTGTTAGGTGGGGGCTGAGCCTTGATGAGCATTGATGAGTCTTGATGCTGGAATTTCAGAAGGCAGAAGTTAAGTCATTGGAATGACAATGGGAGACATTAAAAGCCTTCTGGTTGACATTGATAAAGGTGGTTTCAACAGGTGGTGGAAATAAAATTCTTTTGGGAAAAGATTACAAGTAGAGGGGGATAGTGAACAGAAAATAATGGCAGTGAGGAGCCTGGCTGTAAGAACAATAAAAAACAGAGCATTGACAGCTGTGGCCAGGGAGGAGGCTTCCTTTTGTAGAGAGGCATCCCATCAGAGTTTTATGGTGATGGGAATGATCTAGCAGAGAGAATAGAGGCAGACACAGGGAATAAGCAGGTTGCATAGTGGCTGAGACTACGCATCTAGAACTAAGTGAGGGGCTTGTTTTGGGTGGGAGTGTGGGCTGCACCCATTTGGGCACAGGTGAGATAAGCCCACCCCTGGTGCTGGGAGGGTGATTGTGGAGGAAGAGTCTTTGAACCTATTTCCTCCATGAAACAGAAAGCAGCATCATCATTAGAGAAGAAGAGGAGGAGAAGAGTTTGGGATTTGAGGAGAGAAGTGAAGACGTGAAATCATTTCTGAGGAAAGTGGATATGTGGATTGTTCAGCCACTGGCAACAACTTCGCCAAGCAGCTCCAGCGTGCACCTGCATTTGGGAGGTCATGAGTTCAGTGACGCCAGCCAGTGGAGCCACAGGTTCTCCAGCCTTTGCTGGTTTCACCACAGAAAGAAGAATTGGATTGTTAAAAGGAAACTAAGACAAAGGAAACGAGAGTCTAGTGAGTTGAAGGTATCTTTAAGAGACTGACTACAATAGTGGGCCATGGACAAAAGCTGAATAAGGAGAAAAACAAGGAACCAGGTGGTGGGTCAGGAGCAATGGAAATTTAACACAATCAAAAATTATCAGGATGGAAACTTGGCACACCCAAAAGTTGGGTGCCAGAAGGAATGAACAAGGACAAAGGCTGAGAGAGGGTGAGATACCTAAAATTGACAATAGCAATGGCAGATAATGATAATGAGAGGGTCCAGGATATGATAGAGCGAATGAGTGGGTCAGACAAGGTGGAATTCAAAACCAATAATAAAGAGCAGGTGAAGGAAAGGAGGGATCAGATTTGGGAAAGAATCACTGATGTTTATATTGATTTCACCAGGAAGATAAGGATTTAGGGAAAGTGCCTAAGTGGGAAGGGGAAAAGACCAGGGGATGGTCAAGCATGGCTTCAAGAACATGTGGATGATGATCAGGCTGAAAACATGATATTCTGGAAGCCACAATTCTAGGGAGAATTTTTTTGAGGGGTGGTGGTGTGGCAGGTAAATTGATAGATCAAAATCTGTAAGCAGCAGAGAAGCAAAGACTGGTCCTGCCTCTTCTCTGGCCCCACAGGCTGAAGATCAAAGAAGCAAAAAATAGCATAATTACAAGAAAATAGCCTCAAAATAAAAACCTTCTTCTCAGCAAAAGAAACAATCAACAAGGTGAATAGGGAGCCTACCTTTTGGGAGCAAATTTTTGCCACATGCAAGTCTGATAGAGCATTAATCTCCAGGATCAGAACTCAAAAAAGCAAACAACCCAATCAATAAATGAGCTAAAGAGCTGAACTTCTCAGAAGATGATACATAATTGATCAATAAATATATAAAAAAGTTTAACATCTCTAGCAGCTAGAGAAATGGAAATCAAAACTACTCTAAGATTTCATCTCGCGCCAGTCAGAATGGCAGTTATCAAGAATACAAACAACAGTGTTGGTGAGGATGTGGAAAAAAAGACACACTCATACATTGCTGGTGGGACTGCACATTGGTGCTACCAAACTGGAAAGCAGTTTGGAGATTCCTTAGAAAACTTGGAATGGAACCAGCATTTCACCAGGTATCCCACTCTTGGCTTATACCCAAAGGACTTACAAATGGCATACTATGGTAATGTGGCCACATTAATGTTTACAGCAGCTCAATTCACAATAGCTGAACTATGGAACTAACCTAGATGTCCTTCAATAGATGAATGGATAAAGTGTGGTATATATATACACAACGGAATAGTACTCAGCATTAAAAAATAAAATAATGGCATTTGCAGGTAAATGGATGAAGTTGGAGAATATCATGCTAAGCAAAATAAGCCAATCCCAAAAAAACTAAAGGCCAAATGTTCTCTCTGATGAGTGGATGCTGATGCATAATGGAGGGGAGAGCATGAGAAAAATGGAGAAACTTTGGGCACAGGGGAAGGTGGGGTAGGGTGGGGGTATGGGGGAAGGAAAGATGTTGGAATGAGATGGACATCACTACCCTAAGTGCATGTATGACTGCATATAAGGTGCAATGCTAAATTGTGTACAACCAGAGAAATGAAAAGTTGTGATGCAATTATATACAATGAATCAAAATGTGTTCTGCTATCATATATACCTAATTAAGATTTAATTAAGTAATTAATAAGAGAGAGAGAGAGAGAGAGAGAGCGAGAGAGCGCGAGAGCACAATGTTGTGGGCAGCCAGAATGCAGAGAGCAGTGTTGAGTGAAATAAAAGGAAGAGAGGACTGAGGTCTTTCGAAGAGCATCTAAGGGTTCTCAGAGCCTTCATCTGGCCCTCCCTTTTCCAGCTCTCAGTCCTGGAACTCTTGTGCAGAGAGAGGCTGTAAATCATTTAAGGGCACAGAATTTGGACCAAGAGAGTCCGGTAACCAACCTTGGAACAGAGAAACAAACACTCTGGGACTTGGTTTCCTCATTGCTACAATAAGGATAATAATAATGCTTTCATAAAGATAAAGCAAATCTTAGATTTCATCTCATTCCAGTCAGAATGTCAGCTATTGTAAAGACAAAGAACAATAAGTGTTGGTGAGGATGTGGGAAAAAATGATACACTCATACACTGCTGGTGGGACTGCAAACTGGTATAGACAATATGGAAAGTAATATGGAGATTTCTTGGAAAATTGGGAATGGAACCACAATTTGACCCAGCTATCCCTCTCCTCAGTCTATTCCCAAAAGACTTAAAAACAGTATACTAAAGGGACACAGCCACATCAATGTTACATCAGCACAATTCACAATAGCTAAACTGTGGAACCAAATTAAATACCCTTCAGTAGATGAATGGATTAAAAAATGTGGCATACGTACAAAACGGAATATTACTCAGCAATAAAAGAGAATAAAATCATTGCATTTTCAGGTAAATGGATGGAGTTAGAGAAGATTATGCTAAGTGTAGTTAGCCAATCCCAAGAAACCAAATGTTGAATGTTTTCTCTGATATAAGGAAGCTGATCATAGTGGGATAGGGAGAGGAAGCATGGGAGGAATAGACAAATTCTAGATAGGGCAGAGGGGTGGGAGGGGAAAGGAGGCAATAGGAGGTTAGGAACAATGGTGAAATGTGATGGATGTTATTATGCAAAGTACATGTATGAAGACACGAATTGGTGTGAATATGCTTTGTATACAATCAGAGAAATGAAAAACTGTGCTATATGTGTGTAATAAGAATTGTAATGCATTCCACTGTCATATATAAATTAAAAAGTTGATTATAAAAAAAGATAAAGTGAATCAAGATAGAATGCACAGAGCAGTCTCTAAGTGGTAATTTAATAGATCATGTGTTCAAAGAACACCAGGTGGCATCCTGAAGATTTGCATGGCTTCCAACATAACAAGAAAGGGAACATTTTGGGAGACCTTATGAAAAAAAGCAGCAGTCAATATTTCCATTTGGTGTTAATATATTCAAAGAATCATTTTGCTTTGGTTTAGAAGGGTAACTTCTAAACTGGATTAAATGGAAACATAAAAGTTTAAATTTAGTGGCTAACCTCCCCTACCTCAGCCCTCGTGGGCCTATCAGTCCTGGTGAAACCCCTTCCAGCTCCTCCACATATCCCACCTCCTGTCTCCAGTCTCTCCCGTGTTTCCAACCTTGCTCCACTCTGCATCATGCTCTGTCCCTGAGCACAGATTGGTAAAATTCATTTAATCTGGCCCAGTGTCTCTGTGTGGTAGAAATCTGGATGATGTCTCTCGAGAACTAAATCTTGAGCTTGTAGAGTGCACCTTCATGGCATTTGAGAAAGAATCTATCTCTTTTCTTAACTACAATTAGAAATTAAGTGGCTGCCTTCATATTAAAGCCCAGGGAGTTGAAGAGATCATAAAGTTTCATGCTTAGCTGTTGTACTTAGGTTTTTATGTAGAAGAGCTTAAAAAAGCTAAATACTATGTTTTATAATCAATTTAGTGAATGTTCACTTATTAAATGCTTATTATGTGCCTAGCAGTGTGGGAGCTGAATTGCAGAAGTAAGACTCTTCTTTTTCTTTTCCTTACTTTCTTTCCCTCTTTCTTTCTCATTTCCTGAATGTTAAAGAAGCAAATGTTTTGAATACAGTATTTTTTTTCTTTCACATTACTCTTACCCAGTATCTAGCACATTATCTGCTATTAATGTTCAATAAATATTTAGCAAGTTGACTTTTTTCTTTTTGAACTACTTTTTTCCCTCTTACAAACACATTAAATAAATTCAAAATTAAAGGGATCCATATGTCTTCAACATGAGAGATAAGAAAATCCAGGTAAATAGGAAGATTGATACTAAAAAGAAGAAAAAAAAACACATAGATAGTAATGTTGAAGATGAAGAATAAAAGTTAGATTATAAATGCATAACTTCTATGCATCAACCTGCAATTATCAAGATGATTTCAGGAGGGTTGAAGCAAGTATTTTTTTAATCTCATGAAAACACATGGTGTTGACATTAATATAGCACAGGTCTGGAAGACCTAGATATGGAGTAAGCCTCAAATGTTGCTTAACACACATGAAGTCTATGGATAACTAGTACTGTGTTTTGCAAAATAACATGTTTTTCTACTCAAATAAATTAATGTATTGCTAAACACCTTAAAATAAATTTTAAGCCATATGAAAATAAATTCATTGATATTCTGGAATAAGTGTGTGCTTTATATTTCTAGTTTTAAAACAAATTTATTAGTCATGAGGTACAAATTTTGTATATTTTGGATATTAAGGCTTCTCTTTTGGATTTCTTTGACAGATTTACCACTATTAATCAATATTTTATACCCTTAAAATTTTCATGTTAGAGTCTATCTAAATTACTTAAGTTTGACTTTTCTTTGTTGTTTTTTACATTTTTTGTATGATGTCCACAATAATCAAAATATGACAGTAGTAGGGCAATTTCTTTGCTCTCGGTCTTTGCATGTAAAAGAGTACCCTCTCTTTGATCTGCTTTGTTCTTCTTATCCTGCTTCATTTCCCATCATATGACCTAATACCTCTTAAATTTATGTCACACATTTGTAAGTTGCCTGGTCTATTTCTCTGGAAAGGGAGCATTTCCTAGCTTTATTCACTGGCATATCAGAAGTCATTTTGAACTTTAAAGAAAGGGAAACTTCTTAACAGGAAGAAAATTTAGTTTCTATAGAGACATTTAACCTATATTTTTAAATAATAAGATTTAGATTAATTATATGGCATGTTTAAAATCAAATAGCAGTGCTAAGTTACAAAGCCATTTCACCAGATCTATAATATTTATGGATATTATTCTTGTTTTAGTAAGGTGGTTCAGCTTCAAAGGAGCCTCATTAGGTTTTCAAGGCTTGATGAGCCTATTTACAAATTAACATTAAGATTTAACAAGTTATTTTAGGAAATTCATTACACAGCTATTGCAATGTCTAATTAAGATGGTTTAAAGTAAGATTATATAAGATTTGAAAATTTTTGTTTACATTTATTTTTGTTAACATGTGATTATTTTTTATAACTCTTCATGTGCAGTAGGTATATATGCTTTCCGACTAACTGTCCAGACAAGCTACAGCTTGTCTGTAATAGGTGGTATCTGACAAACACAGGAAGTCTTGAAGCATTCCCCAACACATCCCCCTCACTTTTATAAACACCCTTTCTTCTCTTGTTTAGGGGTTTTTTAATTTCTTTTTTTAAAGCTCTCTCAATTATGAATTTGAAAGTCAAAGAAAGAATAGGTGGAAAAATGTCCATCAACACAAAATACAAAATTTTGCATAGAATTTAAGAGATTTACAGAGCTCTTAAGTCCCATCCAGAGACTGGCTAGGGGTCATGGATGTCATATTAGTGTCTCCTGTTCTTTTCTGTTAGTTTCCCCATAGTACCCTTGCAACTGCCTTCACTTTAACCAGCACTGAACCATTAGAGGTGTCAGTTACACATTTCAAAATTGTTGAACCTTTTTGTACAATGCCATACTTGGGGGAGGGGGGCTAAGGAAAAAAGTTTAATTGAAATGCATTATTTTAAAAAATTCTCTAGGAAAATATTTCAGGTAAGTTTCTACCCATAAGACTCTCAAGGTTTAGTATAACATCTATTTAATTCTCTTTAAGAGTGACAATTCAGCCTGTTATGTTTCTATCATTCTGCATGAAAGGGAAAGTTGGCTACTTGCTAAATATGGAGTATTGTAATAACAACAATTCAGAGAAAAATTTGAACAATAGATGTAGGAAAAAATGTGCAAGGGATATGGGCAACAACTAAAGATAGACAATAAGTTAATAAGCTGGTGAATAAGTTTTACCTTGCAGATGTCTAGTAACAGTCCTTACCTCCATCACTCCTTTAACAGAAGCTTATCGACAACAACCATATGCAAGCCCCAGTGGGAGAAAGAAAAATGGATGAAGTCAGGCTTGAAAATCAAATTTTCTTTGAGGAGTCTAGAATATCATTCAGCCTGCTAATGTTTAATAAGGCTAAATTATTGTACATGTTCATTACTATTTAAGGGGAAAGACTAATATTATAGGTACAGACTCTACATCCATTAAAAATTTATCTACATCACTTTCTTATTCATCCAAATCAAGCTGAATTCTGTGTGAGCTAGTAGCAAAAACATAGGAATTCTGTCTTGAATTAGAAAAAAGGGAGAAATGTAGTTTCTAACAGAATTTACCACTGTTCTCTACATGTATTTCAGATATTTTTTCTGCTCTAATGGAACATCAAGGTAGAATTTCACCACTTTCTTATATTCATAAGTATGTCTGAACCCATAACTTAAACACAAAGAAAAATAAAAGTGAAAGCAACTTTCCAAGACAAATATTTGAAAGCTCTTCATAGACTGCATGCCTGTATTCTCAATGACTCAGGAGGCTGAGACGGGAGGGTTGCAAGTTCAAAGCCAACCTCAGTAACTTAATAAGGCCCTGAGCCACTTCAGGAGACCCTGTCTCAAAATTTTAAAAAAATAAATAAATAAAAGAAGAATGGGGATGAGCCTCAGTGGATAAGCACCCCTGGTTTCAATCCCTAATACTACTACTAATAATAATGAGTTTCAGAGGAAGGTATTCAATTAGGATTGCAGAAAATGATTCAATTAGGATTCCCCTTTATTCAGCATTCCAAAGAGAATAAGAGCTTCCTCACTGAAGCAAGGAAGAACATAGAAGCAGTGAGATAGCCATGATTATTATTATGATTAAATAAAAATAAAATGAAAGCTGACATTTCTCTATTTTACATTTAAGAACTAAATATCTACCAATGAATAAAGATAAAGGTCTAGTGGGTGTTATAAGTCTTATATTAATAATAAAATTACCCTCATTGATAGGTGAAATTGATCTGGCGTTTCACAGAAGAAGATAAATGGATTTTTAAAAATGTTTTTCTCCTCCTTACATAAGACACTTCAACTATTTATATTATTTAAAAGTTATTTCTCATGGAAATAGAATCAATTTTATATATGTCTGAAGCACATTAATGAGTATTTTGAACTTCTTTCCCTCCACCCAAGTTATAAGTCAAAGCAAAGAAACTCTGAAAGCTATTACATGTAGAAAATGGTTTTCTCTTTGAGGAAAAAAGTATTTATGGGCTGCTGCTAAATTTAACAGAGGCAATACAAATTTAGTGTGGCTGATTTATGCATAGGAGCAAGGTTTTTGTGGTGGTCAGCTAATGACATAGAAAGTTCCTATTACAAGTTTCTGGTACATTTTAATTATGAATATTTAAATGTTTTCTCAATTTGGTGTCAGCCACGCTTCCCATAATGCTTTCCACCTCAACTTCCTTGAAGTTTTCATTTTGCTTTGAGTTGCACTCTCAAAATGATATTACAAAAACAACAACAACAAAAACAAGATAATCTTGAATATGCTCTACCTAATAAATATGATCTGGACATTTCAACATTACTTCACTTGTACCAGAATAAGGATGCTTAAGGCAAATCTGCCATCATTTGGGCATCAGGGCTCTGAGTAAGAGTTATATGTACTTGCAAGTATAGAATAGTTTTAAAAATTAAATATATTATGGATAATTATATTGAATCATAGTTTTCAACTATAAACCTAAATAGTTCTAAAGCAAGATTTCTATTTTCTTATATTTCACATTTAATCTACTTCTTACACTATATTATGCATTTAAGTTTTTTTTTTCTTCCTGATGATGAATTACATCATTCTAATACCTCAGGAATCCCCTCTCCAAGTCTTAACAGCCAGCCACTTGCTGCCCAGTGTTATAGTTGGTCTTGACTAACAGCTTATAACCTTGAAACTATTTTCCCTTTTGGTTTTAGTAGCAAAAAGATGGTAACCACCTAGATGTGAAGAAAAACACCCAAACCAAGAGCAAGCCTAATGACACTCTAAGTTGACATGTAAAACTATGTACTTATTATGTGTGATGTGATGTTTTGAAGCATACACACACACACACACATATCATGGTAAAATTAAATCTAGCTAAATGTTTTATCCCACACAAAGCTTACCAGTTTTTCTATATAAAATTACTATGAGGTATCTCATCAAAATCCTGCACTTGGGTTTATTTTCCATTCATCTTTTAGTGACAAGTCATAGAATCCCGGAAGGCATCTCTGCTTACCTTCCTGCAGGGCTAGAGCCACTGTCTTCACTTTCCCATTGGTCATTTTTACTTCTTGAAACTGGGGGCTGCAGAATTCCAGCAGCTAGTGGATCAGCATCGTTTTCTTCTCTACCAATCCATTCTCTAATCACTGGGGGCCTCAGAAGAGAGGAACTGAATTCCACTGTTTCCTTAAGAGAAGAAAAGAATGTGCTGCTTTAGATGGCTTTTTCTTGTTCATGGACAACAGGAAAATAACCCTGTCTAGAGGGTTGGCTGCTCACTCAAACCAAAATGTTCTTTTCTTTCTCCTGAATTGACCTAAAACTTCAGTTCTCCTCATCTCTACTCAACTTCTTGTTCTGTGTGGTTTATGCTGATTCCTGAGGATCACTGTGATACAGGATTTAGTAGTAAAAACTTGGATTTGGATTTGGAAGGCTACACATGTGTTCTCAGATGAAGAGTAGGACTAGCATTCCTGGTGGAAGGAGAGGGTGCTTTAGGGCCCACAAATTGAGAGCGTGGTGTCACTCCTGGGAAATGGT
The DNA here is from genome assembly GCF_048772815.1 of Callospermophilus lateralis. Lineage (NCBI taxonomy): Eukaryota > Metazoa > Chordata > Mammalia > Rodentia > Sciuridae > Callospermophilus > Callospermophilus lateralis. The sequence continues at coordinate 422,473 of NW_027512861.1, forward strand.
ACATAATTTCTCTGGAAGAAATTGGGTTGGGGTCAACAGACAAAGTGAAGAGGCAATAGGGCCAGATGGACACATCATCTCCAATTGTGAAGACTCCTGGACTTTTAAAGATACAGTAGAGGTATGTCATACTAATTCAAAAAATGTTAATCTCTTCTCATAGATTTAAAATGAGGTAACTCATTCAATTGAATGACTTGAACATGAATCAGCTATAAAAATTGTGTTGCATGAAGATACTGAATATATGTAATTGCTAGGGATATTTTAAGTGAAAAAAGGACAAGTTAAAAAGAAATACATATACATTGATCTAATTTTCGTTTAGAATTCACATGGATTGACACCCATCATTCATTCATTTTCTAATGTCCATTGATTCTTAGTATGTGCAAAAAGCTGCTCTTTACTAGGCAAAACATTGAGTAAAACCAAAGTTTTATAAAGGTTTTATTTGAAGGGAAGAATTGAGGGTGATCTTAAACTTTTGATTTGGTATTTCCATGTCTTTTCAACATTTTATGATAAATATAATCTGGTGATTTTGAAAATAGTTTGATCTCAGAAACACATGCTTTATTTAAATTATGTCTAATGATAAGTTTTAGTATTAGAAGTGTCTTGAACAATTTTGAAAATGTAGATCTTGTGTTCTGAGTCTTTACAATTCACAAATATATAAATCCAATACATGATACAACAAAAATAATAATATCATATATGTAATACAATGTGTAGATAAATATAATTTCAAAAGCAGCATATAAAAAATAATGTAGATAATATTTGATAAGAATTTATCAAATATAATTTCAAAAGAAGCATATAAGGAATGATGTAGATAATATTTGATAATAATTTCTCCAAGTGTGAATAAGTAATAAAAGGTAGTTGGATACCTAAATACTGTTTTAGCCTATGAAACATAGTAGATGTACTTTTTAATAAGAGTGTGTGGGCTGGGGATGTGGCTCAGGCGGTAGCGCGCTCGCCTGGCATGCGTGCGGCCTGGGTTCGATCCTCAGCACCACATACAAACAAAGATGTTGTGTCCGCCGAGAACTAAAAAAAATAAATATTAAAAAAATTCTCTCTCTCTCAGTCTCTCTCTCCTCTCTCACTCTCTCTTAAAAAATATTTAATAAGAGTGTGTAACTTTTTTTTTTAAAGAGAGAGTGGGAGAGAGAGAGAGTGGGGGAGGGAGAAAGAGAGAGAATTTTTTAATATTTATTTTTTAGTTCTCGGCGGACACAACATCTTTGTTTGTATGTGGTGCTGAGGATCGAACCCGGGCCACTGGGCAGAGATCATTGTCTGGCTTATAGAGTTGAGTACTCCTGTCTGCATCAATAGGGAAACATTTTAACATTCAAGCTCTAGAAAGAGTTTGAAAATCAACTACCATCAAGACCTTTATCCCTGGCTTTAATCACCATTTTCATTAGCCTGAGCCTGTGCAGTTCCTTTTCCATTTCTATTATTCTCAACCAAGGACTTGTGTTTCCAAATCTTTGTTCTTTTGAGCCCCTAGCTATTTCTTCCCATTTTATTCCACTGAACTCCACATCATACTCAATCTGTCCACCCCAGGCTCACAAGTCCTTGCCTGAAGTATGGCCACCTCTTTTTGATTAAGCCAGAGCTGCATCCTGTCTGCATTCCATCACTTCTAAGCAATTCCTTGTTCCTCCTTCTATAGGGGATTGTAGGCTGATTATTAAATCAGATTCTTGCATATACCCTGTTACTGAGATTTACTTCCCATTTGATCCCCAACTGGGGTAATTTTCAGATTTTTGAAAATATTCACACATGACTTAAAGCTTTGACAGCACCACTAAACCTCACCATCTTCCACCCATGTCAAGATACAATCACAGTTACTTGCTTTTCTCCATTTCTTTCATCCATCTACTCCTATGGCCACACCCTAAAACCTGCCATCCCCCAAACTATCCCTTTTCTGATGCTTTATATTTCAGTACCTCATTCCTTACCCACTTTCTTTGGTGATGTTTGTCACTCATTGTCTTCTCTTCAGTTTTTGGGCATCTCCCTTATCAGCAATTCTCTGACCTTTCATCTTTTTTCTATTGAGCCTAGACCTCTTCATCAATTCTACTTTTCCTGTAAATCCATTAGGCTTATCTCAGTATATATTTCATTATATACTCCAGTTGTCAAATCTTGCTACAGAAACCCACAACTTAAAATATATACCATCCTACCTCTGGACTCTCATCAGATACTGAACATATAATTGGATGCTATTTTACCATCCAAGTGACATATATTATGTTAAAAACTGAACTTATTCTATCAAAATTTGGTTAAGCTTGAGTGAAGAAACAAATTGCTGTTGTAAGATGTTTAAAATCATTATCTTTTTTTGCATTTATAAATGAAGAAATGTCATGCTATATTTGGCATGGTATCTTCTAGACCAAGAATGGAAAATATACTTCTTTTTCATGCCAATTTCAATTGCTTAGAGTACCAGTAACTCATTTGTATTGACAACTGAACACATAATGCACAATTTGGTTAACAGGATTTGGACATTAGAGGATTAGAGAAGGTAGACTGTTTTCCAAGCAGTGCTTAGTTGATATGTATTCAACCATCAGGTTTCAGCTTAAACAGTATTTCCTCAAAGACAATTTATCTTGAAACTTGATCTAGATCTTACCATGTGGTCCTTATCATAGCTCTTAACTAATATCCCTGCCCTAATAGACTAACAGGTTCCCTAAGAGAACTTTTCTATCATGCTTACCATGGTATCCTATGCTTAAGTGTCTAGCAAATGCTTAATAAATATTTACTGAATAAGTTGCATGATTCTAACCTGCAAACCTGCTTTGCACATACATTTTCTAGCCAAAAGAAGCCATTTGTTGTCTCCCTAAGGACACCATATATCCCAATTTTCATTCCTGCCATTTGCTCAACACTTATAAATGAACCTTTATTAAAGACACTTCAGTGCCGTTTGTTAGACACTTCAATATTTTACATGTTTTCAATGTACATTGTACAAAAATTTCTATAAATAAATAAATTTGTACATAAAAGTAATACTTCCTCTTTCACATTGCCTCTCAGAAGCAGCAAATTCACATATTTTGTGGAAGTAACATATATCAGTTAACTGTTGAGGACAAAACAATGGATCAATGATGACCTCTGGAACAATGATGACCTCTGACAAGAACATCTGACATACGTAGCCATTTGGCTAATATCTCCCTTCAACTTTTTGGCTAAAGAAATGTACTTTGAGATTTTTTTAAGGACCTTATTTGTTTCAATGTAATTTTCAGTGAATTACACATTGGCACTCACAAGACAGTTAGCTACAGGTCTCAAAAGTGCAAACACACCCAGGTCTAGGGCTAAATCTTATGTAGTCCACACCCAGTCCCGTCTATGTGAAGGGAGGGCATGGATGGGCCTGCTCAGGCTCCTCAGTAGACATGAGCTAGCCCTGGAAGGTGAGAACTTGATCTTTTTTACCCCCAATGTACTATTATATTGGCAGAATTAAAACGTCACTATTGAAAAATCCACAGGTACCAACACCAGCAGCCTTTGCCTTAATAAAAAGCCTCAGCTAACAATCCGGCGACATGGACAAGATGACATTTGCTTTTAAGAAAAAGTGAGCTTCAGAGAAGGGAGAAAGGCCTACCGTCCTAACTCATGGCTTGTGGTGGATTAGCAACCTTCACTTCATCCCTCAAAGAAGCAAGCCTCCAGGGAAAAGCCCCTCATGGCAAAGACACATTGCAGGAGCCACCAACACAGGCTAAATGTAACTGCGAAGAGCACACAACACCAAGGACTCCCTGTCCTTCCTAACCCACCAGGAACCCCAGGAAACAAATGTCTTTTTTGTCTCTAAATTCCCACCATGCACTAAGGCACCAGAACTATTCCTAACCCCCCTCCAAGGAAACAGCAACCTGCAGGAAAGGCCAAGGAGGCCTCTGGGAGCTCCGTGCTGCCTGAAGGGCACACAGGGCAGGGCTGAAGGTCTGCGGGGTCCGCGTCACACAGCCTCACTATAGAGTACAGGCAAAGCCCCCTGGGGAAAGAGAAGGCCATCAGAGCCAAGTTCCAGCATGACCAGCTGTGGCAGCTAGTGTAGCTGCCAGGGAGGCCAGGAGGACAGTAAGGGATCACCTTTTCCATCTAGGGACACCGCCGGCTTCCTCAAGGATGTCGGCATTCTATTGTTTGCTGGGGTAGAGGGACCTGTCCCCGGCCCCACTGCGAGGATGATGTGGAGAGACTCCTTGGTCGCCCTGGCTGGGATCCTGGCCACATAGTGCACTTGGCTGTGTGCTGTCCCTGCATGTGGGCTGAGGGTGGGGGGCCTGTTCCTTGGAGTAACTGTCCACATCAGCATTGCAGTCACTGCACCCAAGAGGGCCACTGGGTTCTGAAGGAGAGATGGGCCAGGTCAGAGCCACCCCCACAGAACAGGCCACCCACCTGCACCCAAGTGGGGGTCCTGCCCCCAGCCTGCAAACGCCCCCTCCCAAAAGACCTTCACAGAAAAGGCTGGGCACATGCCACACCGTTAGTGGAGATGGGGGTCCTTCTTGCTCACATGCCCCAGATTAAGCTAATCTTGTACTTAGTGACTGTAGTCACGCTACTGTGATCAGAGGGAAAAAAAAGAAAAAAGAAAAACCCCAACAATTAGGTACCATGCAGGGTTAAGAGTTTTCTGAACTATTAGAAATTTAACCTCAAAACAGCCCTGGTGAACAGATACTAAAACCCCCTATGTTGCTTATTATTCTGGAAAATTCTTGCTCAGGTTTACTGTACCATAAATAGTAACTAAGAGACACACTCCTCTAGAATTAAAAGGGCACCAGGCAAGAGCTTCCTGTTTATATACTAAATACCCAATTTAGAGAGTGCTAGATGGAAATGTAGGCATCTCCCCTCTTCATTTAGTGAGTGGGTCAACCCAGATCTTGATTTCAAAAAGACACTACTTTTCCTGGTGGAAGCATCACCTGCCCATCGTAGGTGGACCAGGTGTCCCAGTGGCTTTTTCTGACACTTTCCAGGGCTCTTTACTGTATCTAACACAGAGCTTGGGCTGCCTCTGCATGATGCTGTGGATGTAACCTTTGGGAAGAGGCCCGCATCTCTCAGACACACACCTGCAACAGACTCCCCAGGTTAGAAACTGCAGAGGAGGTCTCAGTGAGTTTGAGGAGCAGGACGGGTGGGGCTGCTGCTGTAGTCTCTCTATCAGTGTGAGTTACTACTGTGCCACCACGAAGCTGGCAATGGGCCTGTTTTCTAGTACCATTTTCCCAGCAAGCACTCTTTGAGCATCTGCAGCCATGTTAGAGGACCAGCTCTCTCAGGCCCGGCCTTCAGCTCAGCAAGCGCTCACAATCTCCCACCAACTGAAACAGCGCCCCATGCAGAGAGCTTTCCCTGTGAGTATGGAATACAGAGCAGGTCTTGGCACTGCCGCTGCACTCGCATCCCTTGGTACCTTCATGGTGCCAGAGCCCCCACACAGATCCCAAAATCCAGGGATGCTCAAGTCCCTTGTATATAACAACACACCATTTGCACATAAGCTGAATACACTGTCCCATGTAAGTCACCCTAGATTAAGCATTGTGACTAGTAGAATGTAACTTTGTGTGCACAGCTATTGGACTGTGTTTTGGGGGAATAATGACAAGGAAAAGAAGGCTGCATGTGCATCACCTTCTCCGCCCTGGATATTTCTAGTGTGTAGAGAATCAAACCCACAGATACCAAGGGCCAACTGTGGAAGCAGGGCTTGGTTTCAGGGCCTGGGGTTTCCCTTCAGCTGTTTCTGACAGTGATCCTAACTTATCGAACTGGGAGGCTTACTGCTAAGCCCAGATGGTGACCTTCTGGAGAGACAGGATGTTGAAACCTCTGCAGAGCTTGCACAGACCAGGACTGAGCTGAACAACAGAGGCCTGGGTCAGCAGCTGCCTCGTTCACCTGATGCTCCCTCCTACCTAACGCCAGACACCTGAATAGGGAGCTAGAGGCCATCTCCACCTAGGGAGGATAGTCACCTAGATAGAGCTCCATCTCACTGTGTCAGAGGCCTTACTGTTGCTCTCGATATGCTTGTTGGCCCAATGGCCACCCTCAGTCCTGATTGAGGTTTCTCACCAGTCAGAAAGGGTCCCCTGAGAAGAGAAGGTACCCTGAGAAGGTAGCTTGGAACATCTGGTGGCATAATAGTTTCATCTTCAAGGAGATAAGACAATGAAATATTCAGGATTGCGGTGACAACAGATGCAGATGCGCATTCACTGTCAGGCCCCGAACAGGATCCCCTGGCAACAGCCATCGAGGCTGCGCAGAGACCAGGAGTTGGTGCAGGTAGGAGGCCCTCCCAGACCCGAGCTGAACCTGAGCCCAGGTCAAAAGCATGTGAGACCACAAAAGACGGGGAAGAGTGACAGGAAGGGAGACAGAACTAATAAATCCACAGCACTGTGATGCTTCAGGGACAATCCACCTCCGTTTATGAGGAGGACATCAGCAGGAAGTTCTTTTTTTTTTTTTTACTTGTCAATAGACCTTTAGTTTATCTATTTATATGCTATGCTGAGGATCAAACCCAGTGCCTCACTCATGCCAGGCAAGTGTACTACCACTGAGCCCCAGCCCTAGCCCCAAGGCAGCTCCATTTCTGGATCTGCCCTGACTTCATGAACCCAGTGTCCGCAAGACCAAGGGTTCAGTTCTCCAGAACCACATTCCCAGAGGTCCTGGTGTTCCCAGAGCATGAGAGCTCTTGAAGAGTGTGGACCTGGCTTCTCCTGCCCTGGAAATGAATGGCCACCGTGCTCACCTGTGTTGGTGACACTGTACTCCTCGCTCTTCTTCCTGGTTTGGTAGATGATGCACACCCACACCAGCGACATAAGAACAATGCTGCACACCACGGTAATGGTGAAGATGCCATGATGGTCCTTCCTGCAGCCAGGCGTGGGCAAGATGCTCAGCTGGCTGTGAGCGGGCTCCGTGCCCAGGGTGTTGGACATCTCGCAGGTGTACTGGCCCGCGTCCTCCACCACCACGTTCTGGACCACCAGCAGCTGGTTGTCGGAGGTGAAGTGGTGCCTGTTGGTGAGGCTCAGGAGGCAGTTCCCCTTGAGCCAGGTGATGCGGGGGGAGGGGCTGCCAGTCACTGCACTGGAGGGCCACCATCTCCCCCACAGACACCACGAGGTCTTCCAAGGGTACCACCAAGGACGGGGTCTCTGCAAGAGATCAAGAGACAGCACACTCACTCTGGGGCCTCAGTGCTGTGGTCTGCTTGGTTCTCTAGACATGGCATAATCCCACCTGAGGGCTTCCATCAGCGTGGCAAGCTTTTCAGAAGATGGCTGATCTCTGGTCATAAAGGTTCCTGTTCCCAAACTGTGCTGTGTCCCTGTTCTTGACTAAGACCACACCCCTCCTGCATGCTCGTTGGTCACCAGTTGCTCAAGGTTCTGGCACTGCACTGGCCTTTAGGGGCCGGCTCTGCCCTCTTCTGCTCTCCTGCCCAGGACCCCATCGCTTGGTCACTCCCACAGTGAATGCCATACAAGATGCGCAGGTTCTTGAGTCCCTTGAAGGCACCTTTGGTGATGTGGCTGATGGAGTTGTGGCTGAGGCACAGGATGCTCAAACTGCCCAGCTTGGCCAGGCTCTCCTTGTCCAGCCACGTGAGGTTGTTGAAGGACAGAATCCAGGGAAGGTGGAGGGGCACAGGCCATTATCAGGCTTCACAGACTTGCTTACAACAACCCATGGGATCTCCGTGGGCAGGGAGCATATCACAGTGGATGTGCAGCTAGGTCATCCACCTGGCCTAACAACAGGGATGGCTGTGCAGGTCCCAGTGTGGTTAAACTGTGGGGATGGCACAAGGTCATGCAATACAAAACCTCCCTGCTGGTGTCCAGGCTGGTCCTGATTCAGACTTTTCTTGGCAGAGGCCCGACACCCTGGATAGGCCCCTTGTGGGTCAGATGCTGCCACTCCATGCACTGGACAGCAGAGGGCACCATGCATCCCCGCCTGGGACAACCACTGCAGGGCCTCAGCCTCAGGCTGGAGGCTCTGGCCTGAGTGTCACCTACCCTCCCTGTGAGCAGGACAGGACACACCCCAAATCATCCATTTAGCCTGCATGTGAGACTCCAACCCTCCTCCCAGACACCCTTGCATTTTTGACACAACCCTGGCGCTGGTCACTTGGCATACGGGTCACCTCTGGTTGAAAAATGGGAAGTTTGGGCTGGGTCAGGAAGAACAAAAATAGTATCAGTGAAGATTAATGGGTTTTTAAAGGGGGCAGCAGGCAGCCTTCTTTCCCTGCTGGAGAAATAAGTCATGGTTTCTGTCAGTCACAAGACCTGGCAGGAGACCAAAATTATATCCTCACCTGCAATTAAGGAATTTGGCTTAGGGGAGGGGCGGGAAAGCAACCCTCAGCCTGCCTCTGAGGTGACCTGAGAACGGGGCAAGGCATACTGCAGTGACCCCCGGTCCCTCTAAAGGGCACAGCAGACAGCGGTCCACAGCCAGAAAGGGGAGCAGGGAGCTCAAAGCCCCATCAAGGCTCTGGAGCACAGCTTCTCCCAGGAGGTCACACACCCTCTGCTGAGTCACAGGATGGTGGCTCCTCACCCTAGGAACTAGACAGGCTCAGGACTGTGGGACTCAACCTGCCCTGCTTCCCCAGGGCTCCTGGACTAGGACAACAGAGAACCACGTGTCCCTGGAGTTACCTCATGCGGTCCTCACCTGAGCAAAGAGTGTGCCATCCGATACCACAAGAGGGAGGAAGCAGCACCCTAAAGCACCAGGAGGGCGAATCTAACACCCCAAGTCCAAGGCCAGTGAGCGGGAGGGAGAGGCAGGCTGTTGCATGGCACACGCTCTGACCACTGACCCACAGAGACTGAAACGCCAGGTCAGCAGAGGGATGCTTGTGGGCCCGAGATGCAAGGGACACACAACTGGAGGGACCGGCTAAGGACTCGGGCTGCAAGCGCAGCATGAAGTTCCAGGTCCCTGTGAGTGTGCCTGGCACCCATAATGCTTGCTCACATTAAGTGACGATTTTTCTAGGCCAAGCCTATGAAAAGTGGGAAAGGAGAAAACCCTCCCAAACTCTCCTGAAAAATAAGGAAACCCAACCGGACTAAACTAGAGCATTATGAAACTGAAAATTTCCACCTAACGAGGACCTGTTCCCCCAACACAAGCAGAGATCTAGAAACGGGTGCAGACACGGGAACATGGCCATGTTCTCTGACCTTTGGCTATGCAGCTCCGGCTGTGCATGCAGGACAGAGAGGGGACCCAGGTTCCCTCTCCAGGGGTCACCACTGTGGCTCTCAGCTTGGGCAACAGTGAGCTCAGGTGCCCTCAGGCCCAGCCTGGGTGTCCTGCCTGGGGATCTTCCAAAGGAATGGAGGGTGGGGGGACACTGTGAGCCTCCATGCACATCCACCTCCTCCACCAGGCACGACAGGTAAAGGGAAGAGCCAGGTCCCTGGGGAAGCTGACTGAGGTGCAAGCGCTGAGGACACACAGATTCTTCCAGTCAGCGGGTCGCCATTGCTCTGTTCATGATCCCAGTGTGGTTCAAACACACTGTTTCTCTCCCTCTCTCTCTCTCTCTCTCTCACTGGGGCTTGAACCCAGGGGTGCTCTACCACTGAGCAACATTGCCAGCTTTTTTTTTTTTTAAATAGGTCCCACTAATTTGCTGAGGCTGGCCTCAAACTTGTGATACTCCTGCCTTGGCCTCCCAGGTCACTGGCATTACAGGTGTGCCACACCATGGCCCAGAGGCCTAAGGTACCATCACTCTGCAAGAAGCTACAGTGAGAAGGGTTCTTTAGGTTGCCCTTCCCAGACAGAGCCCTTGACTTCAGGAGCTTTTTCCACACCCAAGAAATCCCTGGGGACAGAGGCTCTTCATGGGGACCGACAGGCTACACATCTGTTATTTCAAAAATAGGAGGTATGAAGGGCCTGGAGCTCAAAGACCTGACATTCCTGCTTTGGGCCTGGCTGGCCTGGACATCTATCCTTCTTTCTGCCAGAACAGGGCCACCGGCCTGCCTGCCTCTGAGCTGCCTTTGCCCCCGAGGCCTACACCCCTTCTTAGTCCACTGCTCTCTGCCATCGCAGTGGATGCGTGAGATGGAGTTGTGGCCAAGGTGCAGCTGGTGCAGGGCCGTGAGGCCAAAGAGGGAGCCGCTGTTCACTTCCACCAGGCTGTTGTGCTCGAGGTGTCTGCAATGACAGTGCCCGGAGTCAAAGGGGTCCGACCTTTACCCAATACCCGGAGTGTGCCTGGTCAACGCTCCGATCAGACACGGTGGTCACACTGAGGGTGTAAGAGCACATGGGAAGCATGGAGACCCCCTGGTGTGCATACACATGGCGGAGAGAAGACAGGCAGACCCCAGTGGAGGGTCTCCAGGCCAAGACATACTCAGAAAGTTTGGAAGGGCAGGGGATGTTAGCCATAAGTCACTTTTAGCTAAGTCAAAGTGAACCAGGCAGATGAGTGGGCAGAGGAGCTCTCAGCAAGGGCAAAGCCAGGAGAGGAACAGAGAGAGACGGGGAAAAGGGAGGCAGCCCTTATCCTCATCCACCTGAAAAAATCCACTGTGCCAGGAGACATGGCATTAGCTCTGGGGTCCAATGACTGTATGATTTTTGTTTTTCTGGTACCCAGGATTGAACCCAGGAGTGCTTAACCACTGAGCCCCAGCCCCAGCCCTACTTATATTTTTTATTTAGAGACTGGGTCTCACTGAGCTGCTTAGGGCTTTGCTAAGTTGCTGAGGCTGGCTTTGAACTCACGATCCTCCTGCCTCAGCCTCCTGAGATGCTGGAATTACAGGTGTGTGCCACTACTCCCAGCTCCATGACTATAAGATTTAAATCTTGATTTTGCTATTTTGATGGCTTAATGAGTCTGAACACCTGCGAAATGGAAATATCCAGAAGAATCCACCTCATGGTGCTGTATGGAGAGGGAATAGAGAATGTACCTCGGGGTTGTGGGCAGTGTGAGGATCTGGCTCCCAACATGCTCATTAAGTATGCACCATAGGTCCCTGACTTACAGTATTCCAACTTGTGATGTCCACACTCTATGAAGGTGTGAGACTAACACACATTCTGCAGAAACTCCGCTTTGAATTCCGAATCTAGATCTTTCCTAACTGGTACAATCCTTTCTCAATGCTGGGAGTGGCAGAGAGATGGCTCCCCCTCACCCCTGTAGTACCCAGAGGAAACAACTGACACTCTACCATGTGTTGTGCTACAAGCTAGAATGCCCTGGGGACTAGGAATTAAGTGTATTTTCAACTTATGACATCCTCAGCTCACAGTGGGCATCTCAGGATATGACCCCACTGAATGAAGAGCATTCATGTGCCATTTCCTCACTTCTCAGAATCCTCACCAATGACAGCTCTGCCTAGACACCTGGTTTCTCTCATGGAAGTTACCGATGCACATTTTGCTCTTTTTTTGGTACCAGGGATTGGACTCAGGGGTGCTTAACCACTGAGCCACACCCCCACCCTTTTTTATATTTGATTTAGAGACAAGGTCTCGCTGAGCTGCTTAGGATCTTGATAAGTTGCTGAGGCTGGCCTCAAACTTGCAATCCTCCTGCCTCAGCCTTCTGAGCCACTGGGATTACAGGCACACACCACCATGACCGGCCCTAATTTGTATAAATTCGTTCCACATAAAAATGAAATGGTAGAGCCTCACACTGTTTTCTTCTGAAAATTCTCTTAATCCTCAGACCATCATCAACTTAGAACTTCAGATTCTAAATGACAGACTTGAGGAAGGAAGAGTGTTCTGGAATATGCACGACAGAGCTCCAGCCCAGCTGAAGTGGCAAAGGAGGAGAAGCCACTAGCATCCTGGTCATGCAAAGCAGAGATGCTTCTGCACAGTACACTGTGGGTCCCTGAAGAGAAGAATCCCACAGGGTCAGAGCCTCCCTGTGCACATTACACACACACACACACACCCCTGCCGAGTTTCCCAGCCAGCGAGCCAGCGGGTATCTAATGCAAAAACATTTGCAGTCAGGGCATCTGATGGGATCTCCATATATGGGGCAAGCGCAGCTGGGGACCCCCCATGAAGCACACACATTCAGCTGCTGGCTCTAGTACTAGAGAGCCTTGGGAGACTGAAAGGACTCTGGGTGGCCTGGAGGGGCAGGGAAAGACACATGGAGCTAATGGGAAAGCCCTGGTTTCCCCCAACTATTTCTGGAGCATCTCGTGACCCAACCTCCTCAGCATCATGGAGACACTCTCCGCAGACAGCCCAGGATCCACACCCCACTGAGCCTCAACAACTGTTCTCGTCAATTTAAACCAAATTTCCACTACTGGCTTGTTTTCTTGACATTTATTCTTCCAATAATAAAAAGAAGTCAAAAATCAATCAATTAATCAATCAATCAAGAGCCAAGCATGGTAGCACAGGGTTATAATCCCAGTGGCGTGGGAGGATTGTGAGTTCAGAGCCAGCCTCAGCAACTCAGCAAGGCCCTAAGCAACTCAATGAGACTCTGTCTCTAAATAAAATACAAAATACAGCTGGGGAGGTAGCTCAGTGGTTGAGTGCCCCTGAGTTCAATCCCCGGTACCAAAAAAAAAAAAAAAAAAAAAAAAGCGAGAGACCATCATAAATCAACCACCTCGTAAGATTTAGGAGATAAAAATTGCCATCTCCTGCTTACCGCCTTTAGCCATGCTAACTTCCTGCCAAATTCAAGAAATGTCGAGGATGCCATCAAGCCTGAGGTACTTATTTTACGGGTACCTTTAAAAACAACACTAAAACCTCTGAGATAAATAAACAGAATGAATGCAGCCTAAGCACTAGCCATGCCAGCTAACCAGCAGGATTCCTCATGTCATCGAGGAGGACACTAGCATAAACCTGCACGTCCATACTCAGTGGACCTCATCCCTGCAAGATGAGGTGGCCCACCGGCCCCAGACCCAGCTCCAATCTGCTTTTACTAGGTGTTGTCATAGGGGCATTAATTACAGTTCATGCAGAACTTTACTGGGGGCAAGGTGGGGGGGGTAGGGGTTGCATTTGGTGCTAGGTCCTTGGGGAAGTTTGGCCCCCATAAAAATTGGGCTATAACCTTAATTAAAGTGCTGGTTTCTGTACTCACAGTTGTGTCAGCCTGGGTAACTTGAATGCTTTTATAGGAAGCTGAGTGATCCTGTTTTTGCTCAGGCAAAGAGTTAGCAGCGACCGTGATAGGCCATCGAATGCTCCTGACTCCAGGGATCCAATGCGATTGCTGGCCAGGTTGCTGGAAGGAGTCAGGAGAGAAAATGTCACAGCTGTAGGAGGCCTTCCTCATTCTTTTACAGACACCAGACCCATCTGGATCCAAGCTGGGAAAACACGCTAAGACACACCCAGAGGGACAGGTTTCCTGAGGAGATGTCTGTTATGAGGAGGCTTCAGAGCCTGCCCTGACTCCCAGATGGGGAAGCACTGCAGGTGGCAAGACTGTCCAAGGTCAACCTCAACTCAGCCCAGAGCACACAGCACCTGTGGCTAGTGGGCCCAAGAGGGCGGGAGTGACCGTCAGACACCTCCACCCCCAGCCCTCCTGCAAACCTGCCAACCTCAGGCCACACCTGGCCCGCCACCCAAGGCCCACAAGAAAAGCCCTACACAAAGCACAAAGTCAGCTCAGAGGCCAGGTCAGATTCCATTCCATGATTTGGGGAAACAGTCTTTAATCCTGAAGTGGGTCTCATTTTTGGACTTACATAATAAGTAGGTACAAGCCAATTCCTTTAAATGATTTTAAATACCCGAAAGAAACCCTCTAGAAAAATATGTGATAAGTGAAAATTACTTTCTATTTCACAGAAAGATTCTCCTCCATCTAAAATAATCCTGTGACCTTGTGGAAACAGTCCTGGGTTAAACACTTAAAGCACAATTCTTTACCAAATTCACCAGTACATTACTGCTTTGAGAGCATTCAATTCAACATCTACTATGTTCTCTAGATGTATATTCTTACACTGGTTTAAGCCATTTGCAGAAAATCAACATAAACCCTTAAGAACGTTTGAACTGACATGCAACTTTAAGACATGTGAGTTTTAAATTGACAGATGTTTACATCTTTCATAATGGAAATTATCAGAATATACTCTGAAAGTTAAGTGATTCTTCCACAGAGCAAATTTAACTTGACCTCCTAAATGGTACAGATTTGACACACCATTTAGAAGGCTAAAAGAAATACTGATTTACTTCTTCTCTAAAGCAATACTGTTCAACAAAATTATAATGCAAGTTACACATGTAATTTTGAATTTTCTAATAACTATGCTAAAATGATAAAAATACAATTTTTAAAACATTTACTAAACATGTCAAATATCATTTCAACATGTAATAAATATCTTTAAAATATTTATTCTTTTACAAATTGTACTAAGTTTTCAAAATCCAGTATGCATTTTACACTTACAGCATATCACATTTTCAACTAACCACAACATCCTGGTCCATAGTCAGAATGTGGCTAGTGGCTACACTATTGAGCAGTATACTTTTTAAGTAATATTTTGAGATCTGACATACCACTCTGTTTATAATTAGTTCACATTCATGTCTCCTTTTTAAACTGAAATGGCTGCGACTACAAATATAAGCAAAACTATTAATTCACTGGATAAATCAGGATCAGATCCCCCTTATCTGGGGATCTGGTTAACACACACAAGGTAGTAAATGGATTATTCCTTATTATGTCTCAGGTAGACTTCAGAGATGGTGCTGATCAACAAGAGCAAACACAATTTGTAGCCAAAACACAGGTTAAACACCAAAACATTTTTATATCAAATCATAACACTGCCTTAATTATAGCATCCCTTCCCCTCTCATTCTTGAGCACATACTTCTATGCAATTTATTTATAATATTGCTCTCTAAATTTGATAAATTTTGTCAACCCTACAGTCACCATTCAAAAATAAACAGAACACTATATAAGACACAAATGAAAAAAATCAACCAGCTACTTTTAATACAATTTGTCAACAATTTGTTAAAATCTGAGTTCCACTGACTTTGATTCTTCTCACAATTTCAATTAATTTACTGCTAAGAAATTTCCCAAGTCATTAGGATATTTGCTTAAAATGTAAACAATTCCAACAATGTGCTTTCTAGAAAATAACAACTACAACCATAGCTTAGCACATAAAATTTGTCCTTTAGGCAAGTTATTGAATAAATCCAACAGATACAACTATACTCCTGTTTTACATTTTGTAACACCATATTCAACAATTTCTAAATTTGGAAAATCAATTCAGATTGCACACAAGCACTAACTTTAAAACTTAAAACCTTACAGGTTTCTACAAAATACTTGTGAATAAATATATTCCACAGAAAAACAACAGAAAAATCAACACCACTCAAACAAATCTCAGCAAGAAGCACAAGATCACTATATTCATAAGTACAGAATATATGATACATGCTAAGAGTATTTTTCTCCTAATTTAATTTAATTCACCTAGGCAATTTTTGTTTAAAGCACTTGCAAAGCTTTAAGGAAGCAAACATAGCTAGCTAGCCTCTTCTGCTGCACATACATACAAGGATAATACATTCATCTCCTGATATTATTCCACCATTTAGAAATCAAAACAACAAAATTTGATTCTTACCTGAAGTTAGGAGAGGATTAAGGGTTATTTCAGCTAGATCCTTCTGAATTCTGTTAGTGAAATGGGAACAGACAAAAAGGATTTGAGACAGTCTATAGAATAAGCAGAAAATCAGAATGCCCTCTACCATCATGCAGGTAAATGCAAGGCTGGTTTTGCCTTCAGTAATGCTAACATGGCTGCTTCCTCTTTGTTCTCAGAGGCATAACCCAAACTCCTTAACAGAAAATTGCAGCTTTTTTCTCATTTGCTACTGTAAATAGGTAAGTCACTTACACCTGATTTGAGAAAGTCCTCCACTACTACTAAACAAAAGGATATAAAATCTATTTTAAAACTCTTTTTACCAAAGAAATTCTCTTTTCAAGCTTATATGCAAATGAGACAAAACGGAAGGAGGAAAAGCACTAGAATATTTTTGACAATGACTTCAATCCATATTTATTGTGGTAAAAATTAGAAAGCTATTGCAAAAGCACATTAATAGTTTTATCAATATTTATCTGTTTAAAAAAAGTTTAAAATTTACAAATACCTTTACCAATGAAAAACTTCCAAGGACTATTTTAGCAATCTTACTTAACCATTTATTTTCTCTGATCTTAGGTTCAGCACATAAATTTAAATTTCATACTCTTGGAGGAAAGAGGGCCTTGAGGTAAGGGGAAAAAGAGCATTTCTCTGATTTTCTTGAAATTTACAATGTTTTCAAAAGTTGTTTAATGTTCTCTCCACAAGATTACAACACACTGAGAAGAATTTTAAATTATTTCAAAGACTGCTGCTATTCAATATAATATTCTCAAGTTCATTAGTGTTTGATTAATGGTGCAATGAAGGTGAAAATATATAGAAAAATAAGAACATGAATCACTATAAAATGCAATAATTGATCAGTTTTTATATTCTTTCTTTTAGTTGTGATCAATGAAAAACAACAAAACATCAATATTAAGTAATGCTATAGGTGTATTTTATGTTTGATACAAGAGTTCTACTCAATACAACCACTATCACTGATGGAGTCCCATTGATGGATTTTTTTGCCATCATAGAAAATAAAAGTCAGCAGGAAACAAATAATCTTTCACTTACAACCAACAAAATGTTTTTTCCTGCTGTTGATTTTCACTACTATGTCAAGAACATCCACGAGTTTTAAAGATGTGCAAAGTTTTAACAGCAAAGTGACACCTGAGATTGTTAATGGCTATTTTTCAGTTTTATTTGTTCTCACAAGAACAAGGAGGGATAACTATAACTACAAAAAAATTATACTTATTACTTATTATGCAGGATTTAAAGACTTGTTTGTAAAACTAAGCAAATTTAAAATCTGCTTTCAAAAAATGCCAAGGCCTGACATTCAACATTTTTTAGCAAATATAAACTTTTTTGATCATTTCCTTTCATGAAAAGTGACACATTTCCTTTTATGAACCTGCCACCACAGATGCCTGGACTGACACCCAGGTGGACACGTGCTAATTTCACTCAAGAGTATAACTCACAAAAGGAAACATCCCCAATGTACCATCTAATTCAGTTTCACACATTTTCCTTGCCAACTCCTTAAACTGTCAGGATGAGAATTCAGTCTCTAGGACTCTTACTGAAATTACCAAAGTACAGAATAAGTTTGCTTAGAAGCATAATTTTAGTGAGGACGTTTTCATGCTCCCTAAAGGATGACAATTCATTCAAGTACAAATAAAATTGGTCATGAAGTATTTCTGGAGTATTGTTCTTGATGTAAAAATAAAAGCATCCAATTGCTTGGAAGACAACCTGACAATGTTACCTTTTAGCACTAGTGGATAACTTAGCAGTGGTTTTGCTACAGAGTGTGGTGCTCTTCACCACAGAAGAAGGCAGAAGGTTCTTTCTTCATGATCTTCAGGCTCTGGAACAGCAGGGTCTTGCTGGTCCAAATCTGAACTACCACTGCTGGTACTAGGGCTGTCATCATCATCAGACATTTGCTTATCACTGGCCATCTTCATGAAGTTATCACTTGGAAAACTTTTCTAAAGAGAAAAGGGAAGAAATGTTAATCTAAGAAATCAATCAACAGCTTTTCCTTATCTTAATATCATTCCCAAATTGTATCTTTATAAAAAAGGCTTCAAAAGTGCTCGAATTTATGAAAATGTTACTGGGGATAGGATGAGTTTTACAATGCCAGTTCTCAGGGATTGTCCGAAATCACCCACTCACATTTTTTTCCATTCCTTGGATAATCTATCAATTGTCTACTTTCTCAGAAGGCATGAAAAAGATTTGCCTGGGAACTTAAGGCAAGGAGTATTAACAACATATGACACACTGTAAATAACAGATTCTTATGAAAAATGTTAAAAAGTCACTACAGGTCTAAATATTCACAGACTGACATGGGTCAGAGCTACCAAATTCCCTTTCCCAGAGGAAAACATTCCCTGTTAACTGCTAATATGCTTATTTAAGGTGAATGTAAAACCTATGCACTAAAACCTTTAAACACAATACTGGGAAATTTAAAACTCAACTAACAAGCCTCCCTAGCTTTTTCCAGGGCCAGCAGTGAAGATTCACCCAGCTGCCACCATGGGAAAAGCAGAATCCAAGCTGCACTTTCTGCAAAGCTCCCCATGTCACCAAGGTTCCTTGCTCAATCTTTACATCACGGGGGACATTTTATCCAAAATTAACGAAAAGAAGGGTAAAAGCCCAAGGAAAAACAACAAAGCCCCAAGAACTACAACAAATGACCGCGCCCTCATAGGCGAGCTGCTGCTGCTGTCACTGCTGCTGCCGGTGTCCACGCAGCTCCGAGGCCCTTTGTGGGGAAGGCTGCCCACGGACAGCTGGCCGCCCCAGCCGCCAAATAATAGGAGCAGCCAAAAGGCCCCGCAACTCGTGGACACCGGTGGCGGGGATGCCTGACTGGAACGTAGCTGCCACTGCCGCCGCCGCCCTAACTGCCCACACCCCAAGACCCCAGCTCCGCCGCCCTACCTTGCTGCCTGAAGAAAGCTGCTGCCGCCCCTACTGCCCCCCACGCGGACCCCAGCCCCGCCGCCTTACCTCGCAGCAGGAATGAAGCAGAGCCGGCACCGCCCCGGCTGAAGCCCACGCGGAACCATCCCTGCTGCCCTACTTCCTGGCGGGAACAAAGCAGCCGCCACCGCTACCACAGCCCTACCTTCCCCCAAAGCCCACCTCAGTATCGCTACCTGAGAAAGAGGAACGAGGCGGAGGCAGGAACGAACCAGGCGGAGGCCGGAACGAGGCGGCCACCTGAGGAGAAGGAACGAGGCAGCGGCCGGAAGGAGGCGGCGGCCGGAACGAGGAAGGCGGCCGCCGCAGGAGGAGGAACGAGGCGGCGGCGGCCGGAGGAGGCGGCGGCCAAGGCCACCGGAGGGGGAGGAACGAGGCGGCGGCCGCTGCCGCCGCCGGAGGGGGAGGAACGAGGTGGCGGCCGGAAGGAGGCGGCGGCCGGAAGGAGGCGGCGGCCTCCTGAGAAGGAGGAACGAGGCGGCGGCCGTGGCCGCCGGAGGAGGAGGAGGAGGAGCGAGGCGGCTGCCGCGGCCGCCGGAGGAGGAGGAACGAGGTGGCGGCCCCAGCCGCCGGAGGAGGACGAACGAGGCGGCGGCCGGAAGGAGGCGGCGGCCGGAACCAGGCGGCGCCTACCTGAGAAGGAGGAGGAACAAGGCAGCGGCAGGAACCAGAACCAGGCGGCGGCCACCTGAGGAGGAGGAGGAACGAGGCGGCGGCAGGAACCAACCAGGCAGCGGCAGGAAGGAGGCGACCACCTGAGGAGGAGGAAGGCAGCGGCGGCGGCGGGAACCAGGTGGCGGCAGGAACCAACCAGGCGGCGGCGGGAACGAGGCGACCGCCTGAGGAGGAGGAACGCGGCAGCGGTGGCAGGAAGGCTGCGGCCGCCTGAGGAGGAGGAACCAGGCGGTGGCCGCCTGAGGAGGAGGAACCAGGCGGCGGCCACCTGAGGAGGAGGAGGAAGGAGGCGGCGCCAGGAACCAACCAGGCGGACATTGCTGGCGCTGACCCCCGCGCCCCCCTTGCCTTATCTCCTGGCAAGAAGGAAGCAGCTGCTTCCACCGCCCACAGGAGCCCAGACCCGCTGCCTACCTCGAGGTGGAACGAAGCTGCTGCTGCCGCTGCCGACCTTGCAGATTCCAGCCTCCTGCCTGACCTCGCTGGGTGAGTAGTTTTGCTTGTGTATAACTACCCCACAATAGACTTTTGTCATTTAAGAGGGCTGCAGGAAATCTTTGCCTGTTATATTTAGGAATACAATGACAAGGAAAGTGTGAGTTTCTGCATGGGTGTACTCATAGCTATGTGAATTGAGCGCTTGACCCACCACATTCATTCACTGACTGCATGTCCTGTGCACCTGACAGAAAATATGTGCAATATGTATCTCAGCAAAGCTAAAACCATCACCCATCACAGACTACTCCAACTTCTGAGAAAGTGTAGAAATCAGTAATCTTTATATTCTAAGGGTCTTCCTATCATATGTAACCATATAAATATATATGTGATATCATTAATTCTAACATGTGCCTTTTATCATCTCTAAAATCAAAATGTACCATCCAATAAATGATGTTTTCAATCACTCTTAGACAGGCAGCAATTGTGATGCAATTATCATTGCTTGGGACTGCATGAACTTGTCCATTGCTCTTTATATTGTGATGTACGATAAAAATCCAAGAACAAATAAGTTTAAGAAAATTATTTCAATAAACATAAAATAAAAATTCTAAGTAACAAAAAATATTATTACAGTTTAATTGGTAATGATTTTTCATTTATAATGGCACATAAAATATTGCATCTTTGAATTAACTCTTTAACTTGATATTATAATTTATGTCATTGTTTAGCTAACAACAATTTTTCTTAGAGACAAAATAATGATTATATTATAATCAAACGTTCAATTTCATGTCATGGCAAAAGCACATACTAATTTTTCAGACTAGTCATTTATCAATTTGTTGACTATGTTAAAGAATTCCGAATTGTTGATATAGTTAAATGCATTTATCTATTAAGCTAGGCAGTAGACATTACAAAATGTTTATACTAGATCTGGAAAGATGATTATAGCTAATAGTTCTTAAGCACTTACCATATGTCAAGCACCATTCTCAGTTCTGTACATGTCCTAGGACTTAATCCTTTTGCAGCACTATAGGGTTAATATTATAACTATCCCCATTCAAGAACAGTGGCAGTGATGGAGTGAATGAGAGGAGTGGTGTGGGTGGATGAGGCGAGGCACAGTGCGGTAAGGGAGGAGGAATTTTAGCTCAGAGCCATAGCAGACACTCATAGGTATTATCAAGGAGCTAGTCTACCTGTGCCTGCTCCTTTTGATATTAGAAACAAGAAATAGTCAGAGATCAAGCCAGATGGATCCAATATTATCAAGGTATTCCAAGAGAGTGATCTGTTTGTTATGTCATAGGGGCCTTCTGTTCAGAACTCTTATACCTACAATGATTTTAACACTGAAATGACTAAGAAGTGCCTTCTGGCATGCTTTGTTAGGTTTTACATTTCTAGACTACTGTAAATCATAAAGGTCACATAATCCAATTAACAGGACTAAAGAAAGAAGTTGTCAAGAAAGAAGAGATGTTAGCCAGGCATGGTGGCACATGCCTGTAATCCCCATGGCTCAGGAGACAGAGATAGGAGGATTGCAAGCTCAAAGCCAGCCTCAGCAAATTAGGGAGACCCTATCTTAAAATTAGAAAGAAAATGGAAAGGGCTGGAGGTATGGCTCAGTTGTTGAGCACACTTGGGTTTAATACCTGGTATAAAAAGAGAGAGAGAGAGAGAGAGAGAGAGAGAAAGAAGGAGAAAGATGTAATGAAAGTTGTAATTTGGTCACATCTAATGCAAAGCCAAAGAGTACTGTGCATTTCAAAAGAAGGAGGGCATATGTACACATATGAATACACACAGTGAATCTCACCATAGTGTACATCCACTAGAAATTAATTTTTAAAAATAACTATGGTAAATGGCAGAAAGATCAATAGAGGGAAGGGAGTAGGGGGTGGGGAAAGGGAAGTAAAGATACTGGTGTCAGAATTAGAATAATGCCATGCTTGTATAATTATGTCAAAATGGATTCTACTGTCATGTATAACTAAAAAGAACCAATAAAAAATTAGTGGAAAGAGACAGTTTTTTTTTTAATGTAGGTAAAGAAGAAATTTGTGACACATGGAGAGATAGTAAAATCATTCTCTGACAGCTCCCTCATAATATCCAGCCTTCCCACAGATGACCCTCAAATACAGATAGGAGATGATTCAAACGAGAAATGGCGGGAACCACTTGAATCATTTCCACATTAGTACAAAAAAGAAAAAAAAAAACATTCCTTAAGGAAAATCCATTAAAAGTTACATGTTTAATCTCTACCAAGCCAATTTCAGTTCCCTGCAAGCCATGGATATCCGTGTCCTTACTGCTTTCCTTGTGGGGATTGAATGTGCAGTCACACAGTAAACAGGATGTCATCTCCTCTCCCCTGCTGAGGCATTATGAATGCTGTCATGTATATGGTGAAAAGAAATTAGTAAGCTGTGAAATTGGAATTTAATTGTGATAAGATATTTTCTCAAAAAAATCAAATAAATAAGTCACTCCAGGGTGGAAGGTTGGCAAGAAGGTGGCCCCCCACACTTGGCTTTAGTTTCATTAATCATGGTGACAAACTCTCAGCAGATACCTGTCTCTAGAAGTCACTCTAAATATGTGCCTGTCCTGGTGGTCACAGTGCATGAAATCACCTTGGGGTCTGGTGGTGAACGAGGCAGGGGGTCACGTGTATGGCATGCCCCACAGGTCACCCAGAGAGGGTAGATGAAATATTTTCCATTGCATTTGTACCTGCAGTATGTCATTACCTGAGCGATATTTGAAATGTAACCCCCAGAGTCTGGAGAGAATAAACACCAATTTTTAAGAAGTGGCTCAGTAAGAGCCTAAACTAAAAATTGAAGACCAATGTTTAGCATAGATGTTAGTTTGAAATATTGGTCTATACTGGACATCCTAACCTTTTTACTTTGTCACCCTTCCCCCCCCAAAAAATATATAAATCTGGATTTTTAATTTGTTTTAAAATGGAGAACATGTACTAGTGGCCCCTCATTTGCCTGGGGCACAGAGGGCCGGGCCTGTACCTGGAACACCTTCTAGGGTTTTAGCCATGTCCTGTGCTGCCCCCTGCCTGACCTGTGAATTGCCTCTGATTTTCTGTTCAGCACAGTCAAAATTTTACCCAGGTCTAAAAAAAAAAAAAAAAAAAAAAAAAGTTTCAAAACAAACTACAAACTGTGAGAAGTGCATGTTTCACGGAAAATGGAAGAGTTGGGCGAGAACCTCTTTTTCTTTTTTTAACTAAATAAACTTCCCCAGCCTCTGAAGAGCAAAGTGCGTCTCTGTTCAAATCATGTTAACATCTTAACTCGGCTCATTTTTCAGCCTCGTCCTTTATAATCACCCCTAGTATATAACTTCTTGTTTGCTTTCTTGTTTTTCATTACTTGACTAAAATAGATTATTTTGATATCATGGAGGGAGCTGTGGAGACATCCTAAATTAATATTGGAAACCCTCCGGATTCTATTCTCTGTTATGTTGTACCTGTGAATTCAGGTACCAGGATGCTGAGGGCTCCTAATCCTACTGGAACCAGAGGAGGTGTGGGGAGGGTAGCTTCTTTGTCTTGCAAATTTGAAAAATGAAATCCCCAGAGGCCAGGGTGAATGCAAAGTAACAGGATTTGTTAGAGAAATAGCAAACGGGGCTCTCATAGGGGAGGGGTCCCCTTGCTAAGGGGTGTCTGTTGTCTAAGGGTTTTTATGGGCTTGATCTGTCCCTATAGGTGATTGGTGGAATGACATGTAAATATGGGATTCAGAAAAGGGACCAATCAACTCAAGTGATTTCTAAGTCCTTACTAGCACAAATGTCTATTGGCCCAAGGAGAAGTACCTTCTGTGGTTACCTGTTGTCTGTTAGGGAACTGTCCTTGGGGGTAGGATCAGCTGGCATTAGAAATTTGATTTCCTGGCTCCCTATGGGTGGTCTGTCTTGTCATCTGACTACCCACATTTCTCAACTGAGCTCCAATTGTCTTCCTGAATTCCTGGCTGTAATGTCCCCCTGCCTGTGTCTCAGCACATCCAAACACGCTTCTCCTCCTGGGCTCATTCTCGGGAACACAAGTCCCTTTGCTCACCTGGTCACTAACTGCAGGGCCAGGGTAATTCTCTGTGAGCTGCCCGGGTTTCCTTCTGGACTTCTTCAGCAGCCATGACATGCAGCAGATGGTTAGAATTAGATAGACTTGACCTCTTTGACATCTTGGGACTTCATCCCAGTCTTTCCAACTTCAAGGTCACTATTACAAATACCACAAATACACCCTTATTTCCCTCTGGGATTCTGCAGTGTCCTCCCACACACCATCTTCCTGCTCTAGTGTGACCCTTTCTGCTACATTTCCTTTGCTCCTCTGGCATGATCTTGCTAACAAGTACAGCTGGCCCTGTGGGTCACCAGGCCCTTCTTTGCTCATGGCATCATAGGAGAGGTGTAAATCCTATGCACTGGTGCATAAAGGTCAAGTGTCCTCTGTGCTCTCCTCTTGTCTCATCCTCCAACATTGTGTCCCAGTGGGTGACCTTCAATCGCTCCTGGCAAACCATTTTTTTTTTTATCTTTAGTATCCTTCAGTTGAACATCATGGCCCCCTCCTCCTCACCAGGCTTTCACTTGACCTTCACAATGACATCTACCCCTGACCCCTACTTCCACACCCAAACTCTGAGCAAAGTTAGCTCTTGGTCCTCTGTGCTTTCATGGTTATCAACGTTTTCCTCGACTGTCCTTTTTGATTGTTACCACCATCCCCAGATTGGGTACTTATTGAAGACAAGACTCCTAACTTTTTTGTTCTGGTGGCCCCAAGTTCTAACACGCATCTAGTACCTAGTAAGTGCTCAGTAACTCTGCATTGGTGGAAGGAATCTACAAGGAATATTGTCCCTAAAGCACATAAAATATGCAATTAGGATTCCTCATTTGACACAGATGTATTCAAGATTTCCAATGTTGTAACAAAATATCTTACAAGTCTGCTCTGTTGGCCTTTACCATGTTATTCTGAGTGGCCCTTTCAAGAATTTGAACATTTTGTTAAGAGGAGTTGGACGGATGGCTCTTGCTGTATGGTTGCACTTGAGGTCTGCAGACACAGAAAGAATCCCTGTGTCAAACCAGCCCTGTCACTTTTGAATTAAGAAGGCGTCCTTGTCCTTAATTGAACGGAGCTGCTGCTGTTTCACTCTTTTTAATTGAGACCTTCCTCATGAGAGGTTGGGAACACACTGAAGGGCAGAATGGGGACACTGTGAAGGTATAAAACCAGAGGTGTAGACAGCCTCGGATCAGGAATAATCCGGTAGAGGCTTCCACAACCATCTATTAAATGCAGGGTGAAGGAAGGAGGATGAGATGCTCCCTGTGCCTCAAAAAAGTTCTGTGGTCTTGATGGTAAACTAAGAGTTCTCATTTGAATGACGGCTGCTCTCCATGGTGCGCATTCCTGGGTTAGTTGGACGTAGCAGGGTCAGGACAGGAGGAAGGGAAATGACCTCACTGTCACAGAGAGGGTAAGGGCAGTCCTTACCCTGGAGCTGGGCTCCTGAAATAGGATTTGTGCAAGAGAACTTAAAGCTGAGATGCCGACCAGCAGGAGAGCTCCCAAGAACTAGGCCAGCGCGACAGGCCAGTGAAGCCTGTCTTGGGGGATGACGGGAGGAGAGAAAGAGACTTAAGCTCAGGAAAGGGAGGACTCAGGGGCAACTGATAATGGATGGATATGTGGAAGTTGGAGAGGGACAGAAAGTTCTTCCTATGACTGGAGTCAAAAAATTGTGTGTGTGTGTGTGTGTGTGTGAAATGTCTTCACAGCTTTACCACTTCAAAGGCACAGAATGTAGGGTGCTTTCTTCTCACCAGGGCCCAATCTCCTTATGCTTATTTTTGTCCTTATCCACCAGTGACTAATGCAGCATAAAGTGGGTTTTGCAGCCTGCACAGTCATAAACAAGACAGTCCCAGCTCAGCCTCACTTGGCAGATTTACAACTGAGTGGAACCACTGAGGGCAAATCTCCCTTTAAAAAGGGTGGGGCTGAGCCACACATGGTGGCACATGCCTGTCATCGCAGCGGCTCAAGAGGCTGAGGCAGGAGGAACGCGAGTTCAAAGCCAGCCTCAGCAATGGCAAGGCGCTCAGCAACTCAGTGAGACACTGTCTCTCAATAAAATACAAAATAGGGTTGGGGATGGGGCTCAGTGGTCGAGTGCCCCTGAGCTCAATCCCTGGTACCCACCCTCAAAAGATGGTGGGTCTGTCCAAGTTGATTTTGTATGTCACAAGGACAGAGAAATGAGGGGACAGCTTCTGGGATCCTGTTACCCTCAGAATGATCCAAAGATGAAGTAAACTGTTTGGGAAGGTAATGAGCCTGCACCGAGAGGAGCAATCCTGAAAACGTGGGATGAAATACCTTGGGAGCAGCAGTTCAAGCCTCAGCGATTGGTTGGACTTAGACTTCTAAGACCTGTTGGTTAACAAAACCATGCCAAAGCCCAGCACCAAGAACAAACAAACAAACAAATAACAACAACAACAAAAAACCCCACACACCTGGAATGACACCTGTTCATATGAGAAGAAATGCCTCTTCCCATGTCGAGAAGAGGAAACGCATGATTTAGCAGCTTAACCTGCTGCCAATTAAGTAAAGTAAATGCATGAAACACGACTAGCCACATAGCTGCCGTGTGTGTATTTCACTCTGTAAGTGAAAGTCCTACTCCCACGGCTGGGAGAGCAAGCAGGAGACCTTTCAGCCCAGTGAATTCTGTGGGGACCATTGATCTGCCTCCCTTCGCCCCCACCCCCATTTTCTCTGTTTCTTTGTGGTCTCCAGCCTGGTGGTTGATTTACTCAATATAGAGGAGAGACTGTTCTTGCATTAGATTATCTGAAGGGAACAGGCTCATCCGGGCACTCCGTGTTTCTCATAAGTGCACAAGAAAAAGCATTTGCCTATACAGTTTTTAAAATTAAAAATGACAGTTATGAGTCCCCTCGTAGGGGTTAAAAAAAAAAACACCATTTGTGCTAGCAAGGCAAAGCAGAATAAGAAACAGATTGTTGGTAGAAGGAAAAAGAGTGGGGAACAGGGATTTCCGCTTTATTTTTTTCATCATGAAGACAGGCGGTTAGCTCTGAAGCATGACTGCACAGATGAGAAGTATTAAAAAAAAAAAAAAAAAAAAAAACCTTTGTATTTCTTGCTGAATTCCAATGACAGTGCATGAACAGTGGCTTCTGTCAATGCACTCGAAGACACGAGACACAATCCCCAACTGTCATTAAAAATGTAATATTTTGAGAATCGGAGTGGGGTGCAGGAGATTCACATGACTGCCTCATTTAGGTGCTTTGAGGCAGCTTAGTTGAGGATGGGAATGGGGTCTGCTCGTTGGAAGTTTGTATTCCATTCAAGTAGGACACAGGATTTGGGGAGTTTGGCTATCGCCCAAAATCGGCTAATTGCTGCTTTCCAAACAGGACCCAGACGTTATTTGATTAGCAAGCACTATCAGGTTCTTAATCCTAGGGAGAAATATTCACACATCTTTGAAAAGCACAAGCCGAGACGTCTTCCATCCAATAGCTCGATCTCCTTGCTCTCTGTTTTTTTTTTTTTTTTTTTTTTTTTTTGACAGAGACAGTCGATAAGCCAGGAGCATCTGTCTCTTTCCTGGACCCACCTCAACTTCCTAATGTCCCCCTTCCCTCCCCACCCCCAAGACGGCCCCCAAAGAATAGACAGTGCTGTGCTGCTTCCCAAGAGCTAGTTAGAACAGTTTTGTCACTTGAAGAATGTGATCATGATGCTGTGACAGATTTGCCAGCATCCTTCCAGTACAGTGCCCGAGATGGAAATATATTCAGAGCATACTTTCTGTTCAGAGAGTCCCCCCCCGCTGTACCCCTACTTTCTGATCCTAGAATTCTCATTGGCTTTAGAAGGATTACCAAATCTGAAAACGTGGGTGCAGAAAGTGACCTTGGGGGAACACTGAATTCTTGAGTTCCCGTTTCTTGCTTTTTATGGAAAATGACTTTATTTTTCCCCCATGCAAATTTCTTTGTGATGTTATGTAAGAGGAGTGTGGATCTAAAAGGAGTCAAACTTCCTGAGCAAAAGATGATGACTGAGGAATCCTCTCTTTCTCTCATCATTCCTATTGCTCTCAGCCACAAAATGTGGCACGCTGAGGGGTCGTTATTTGCATTCAACCTGCAGATGGTAGTAAAAAAGATCTCGCCTATCTAATAAGAAGGTTGACAATTTACCAATATCTGTGCTTAGATCTGAATGTGGAGACAGAGGTCTGGCTCACTGGTTGGTGTGTTCACGTCTTGCTCTTTACACATCTACCCACCCAGGGGGATGTGACCACCTGCCAGGTGGGCACAGGCTGGGTGGGGCCTACAGACTGCACCCGCCCTCTGTCTCTTCTGTCTGTGCTGTTCCAGTCTTTCAGTTAGTTTTTGGTTGACCATCTCTAGCAAAGAGAGCCTTAAGGTCTCAAGGGAAAGTCAATTCTATTGGGGGTATTTTATTTAACCTTGAACAAACTTCTGGCTCCTTGTAACTCCTGTTAGAGTTTCAAACAATACCTTGGTTCCCTTTTTTCATATTTCCATGTTCTCCGTGGTTATCTACACTGAGTGAATACTTTCCAAGTGAGAGGTAAAACTCTAATAAAATCTAAGCCTATGATGAAGTGTCCCCCTAAAGCTCAGGTGTGAGACAAGGCAGGAAATTTCAGGGATCAAAATGGTTGGATTGTGAGAACTAATGGATTAATCCACTAAAATGGATTAACTAGGTGGTAACTGGGGTATGGCTGCAGGAGGTGGGTCACTGGGGACATGACTTTGGGGTTTATATTTTACTCCTGGTGAGTGAAGCGTTTCTCTCTCTCTCTCTCTCTCTCTCTCTCTCTCTCTCTCTCTCTCTCTCTCTCTCTCTCTCTCTCCCTTCCCTTCCTAGTTGCCATGTCCTGAGCTGCTTCTGTCCACCACACCCTTCCACCATGATGCTCAGCCTCATCTTGGGTCCAGAGCTATGGCCTCAGCCAACCATGAACTGAATTGAATCTCCGCAACCATGAGCCAAAATAAATTTTTCCTCTTTTAAGTTGTTCTTGTCAGCTCTTTTGGTCACAACGATGAAAAAGCTGACTAAAACAGTTGCAAGTGAGGAGTCTAAGGCTAATGATGTTAAATAGCGTGTCCAGGATCATCTCGGGAGTAATTATGGAGTCCATATTTGCATGAATTTTGAGATCATCCTGTTGATGTGGTGTGTTAATTTGAGCTCTGCAGTTAGCTTCAGGATCTATAAACGAGCTTCACGGACCCCTAGACTCCATGAAATTGAACCCCAAATTTGGTTTGTATGCTGATTTTAAGGAAAAAGCATCCATAGACCTCCCTCATCAGATTTTTAATGAAATGTATAACAACCCCAAACAATATTAATACCCTTGTTTTGCATTATCTCCCTTTAGTTTGTCATATTACATGAAAACTTTGTTTCATGTATATTAGTTAGTTGTACTTCCTTTTTTTCTGAATTTTTTTTCTTTCTTTTCTCCTTAAGCCCATGTGTAAGACTTGAACCCATTTGTACTATATTTAATCTTGTTAACTTCTACTGTTTCAGTTCATTGCCAACTCTTAGGATCCTGATTCAACTGGGTGGTCTTTTTATCACCCATCTCTGTTTCATGCCATCAGTCAATTCATATCATAAAACAAAACAAAGAAGGAAAAAAGGGCCAGTTTTCAATGATTCTAGGCTATGGAAAATTGCTAAAGTCCAAGGATCCAGGATGGAAATACTGTCTCTTAGTATTCTAAAAAAATTATTCCTTGGAAGCAATTTCTTGGAGATTTTTATCTTTTCTAATTCTGTTTTGTTGGGAGAGGGGGAGTGGATGTACCAGTACCTTCATCAGACATCAGGCTGAAAGTGATACAGGGGCATCGCAGACAGCCTAACCATCTGGAGTCACCCCTTCAACCTGATATTCTTCAGGTGCTTGTTTAACACTTATTCAGTAGAAACAAACAAACAACAACAACAACAAAAACTGGCTTTCTATTTGACAGGATATATTTCTTGTTAAATTTTTCATATATTTGGAATTCTTTGTTTTTTCACTTTTTCTTTCTTTCTTTTTTTTTTTTCCAAATCACCCGTAGCATGAAACAAAAACTAACTTATGTAGGGTAAATGTTTGACTTGTGTTCAAAATTTAACCCATGTTCACAGTATCTGGCTCTCAGGTGAATAAATAACTTCCTACCTTTTTGTTTGTTTATTTGTTTTGTACTTGGAATTAAACTCAGGGGTGCCCCAGCCCTTTATTAGTCTCTATTTTGAGACAGGGCCTCACTAAGTTGCAGAGACCAACCTTGAACTTGAGATCCTCCTGCCTCAGCCTCCAGAGTCACTGGGTTGACAGGAGCGTGCCACCATGCCCAGCTACCTTCCTCTCTTCGTGTTCTCACTTCTGTTTTACGTTTGTATGAAAGCAGAACATAGGTTGGAGGTATATTCCAAGGGCTGGTATTTAGGTAGTAAACTAAATCACTCATCTTTAGATTGAAAAACAGAAAAGCGTTTGGCTGAGACTTAGCTGTAAGCACATCAACTGATTGTCATCGAGCCTGTCTTAAGACTTCCAGGGCAGTTTGTAATTGCAACGTGCAATTTGCAATTATTCTTTGCAGAAGAACTCAGCGGAGCAAGTTCAGCACTGAGAGAAGTGTCTTCCTAATTTCCACTTGAACATGTTGCTTCCTTCTGCCAATTATGTGAGTAGTCTCCCGTGGAAGCCGAGTTAACCAGCACCGTATTTATTCTTTATTCCAGGGATGTTGTAATGTGCTTTATGAACTGATAGCCCAGGCAGCTGTCCAGCTGAATCCCCGTTAATTTGGATCCACAGACAGGGATGCTGTAAAGATTAAATAAATATAGCTGTCAGACACTCCAGGAAAGTGGTAAATGCAGACTATAACCAGAAAGGAGGAAAACTGATTCGACTGGATTCATTTGACTAAATCCTTTGCTACTTTGGAGGAGAAAAAAAAATTGTCACATCCCCAACTCTGGGCTGTTTTCTAATTTAATAGTGCCTGGGAGGAAGTGATTTATCAACCTTTAGGACATGAACATAAAAGTTTGGATACATATTTTTTTGAACAAAGTTATTATTAATTTATTCATATCATTTGTCATTTGAACACTGTTGAACACACATATAGCTTTCCTCCCCCTATGACTCCTGGAGGCCTCATGGAACGAGAAGGGCCAAACATCACATATTCTCTCTGCTTCACTTTGGGGGTTCAATGTCACCCTGCAGGATTTTAAGCAGAGACATGATATGATGAAGAAAATGACAGTGGAAAAAAGATTAGTTAGAAGAAGGTCTCAAGCCTGGGAGATCAGCTCCTAGCTCTGGTCATGGTCCAGATGGGAAATAATAAGTCCTCAAAACCAAGGGCATGGAAAGGCAGGGTGGATCCTTCTAGAAAACCCCTGCAAGTTCTTTGAGTTTAGTTTTCAGTCTGCACATTTGTTTCAAGAAGAATAACAAATTAGGGCACAGGCGGGGCAGTTGGAAATGGTTTTAAGATTTGCTTGGAATTGGCTAACTTCACTTAGAATTATCTTCTCCAACGCCATCCATTTACCTTCAAATGCCATTGTTTTATTCTCTTTTATTGCTGAGTAATATTCCATTGTGTAGATATGCCACATTTTTTAATCCATTCATCCACTGAAGGGCATCTAGGTTGGCTCCACAGTTTAGCTATTGTGAATTGTGCTGCTATAAACATTGATGTGACTGTGTCCCTGTAGTGTGCTGTTTTTAAATCCTTTGGGTATAGACTGAGGAGTGGGATAGTTGGGTCAAATGGTGGCTCCACTCCCAGTTTTCCAATGAATCTCCATACTGCTTTCCATATTGGCTGCACCAATTTGCAGTCCCACCAGCAATGTATGAGTGTACCTTTTCCCCCACACCCTCGCCAACACTTATTGTTGTTTGTATGCATAATAGCTGCCATTCTGAATGGAGTGAGATGAAATATTAGAATAGTTTTGATTTGCATTTCTCTAATTGCTAGCAATGATGAACATTTTTTCATATATTTGTTAATTGATTGAATATCCTCTTCTGAGAAATATCTGTTCAAGTTCTTGGTCCATTTATTGATTGGGTTATTTGTGTTTTTGGTGTTTAGCTTTTTGATTTCTTTATATACCCTAGAGATTAGTGCTCTATCTATCAAATGCTGAATGTTTACCCTGATATAAGGAAGCTAACTCATAGTGGGTTAGGGAGGGGGAGCATGGGAGGAATAGATGAACTCTAGATAGGGCAGATGAGTGGGAGGGGAAGGGAGGAGGCAGGGGGTTAGCAAGGATGGTGGAATGTGATGGACATCATTATCCAAAGTACATTATGAAGACACAAATTGGTGTCAACCTACTTTATATACAACCAGAGATATGAAAAATTGTTCTATATATGTAATAAAAATTGTAATGCATTCCCCTGTCATGAATTTAAAGAATAAAACCAGTTAAAAAAAAAAAGATTTGTTTGGACATGGTTACAGAAAAGACACATCCCTTTCCTTACTGGAGGATGAGGAATGGAGGCACAGTCCCCTCCGGATTTTCTCTGTCCTTGGCTTGGCTCCCCATGCTGCTGGGGACAGCTTCAGCATGCCACCACCCTGCGTTGGGCTCCAAATGGGAAGCCTAGCCTAGAAAATAATAACTGTGCTTCCATGCACCTGAGCCCACCGGGAGAAAGCTCGTTTTAATTCTGCCATGGCTTGATAATATTTAAATGGCTCAAATAATTTTTTTTATAAATGAATAGATTACAAAGTTCATGTTCAAGAATTCACAATAAGCCATAATGGACTTTATAGTTTATTAGTTCCATAAATGTAACCTTGTTATTAACAACACAGGTAAAGCAACCTTATGAATTTTTCACTCTCATCCATGGAAGGAAACACACTGGGTTGGCTGAGCTGGGGTATCAGCCATCTCCATCTCACATTTCACCCTTGTAATTCCTCTTCTTCTGGAGGCCTGGGTGCAAAAACCAGGAGGTTTCTTTTTTTTTTCTTTTATTTTTTGGAAACACTTTTTAAGATTCTATTTTCATGTAAGGATAAAATTTGTAAATTAAACATCGGATGTCACCCTTTCAAAAAGTGGCATGACCAGATCGAAGTATGGTAGCTGCATAGAAAACCAGTTGTGAGCCTAGCATCTATTCTTCAGGATTGATTTTTCTGGGGGGGGGGGGAGGAATGGATATGGTGATTTGGTGTGCCCCTTCTGAGAATGTGGACAGGGCTTCAATCATTTTAGAAAAGCCAAGGGAGGGGCCGTGTGCCATCTTGCCAACCATTCTCCTGTCTCAAATATTTAATTCTGATAAACACTGAATCATCTCTAGCGTGTGGTGGTGTATGCATCTTCAATGTTAGACTAGAAGAAAAATTATCAAATTTTTTTCTTTCATTAAGAGTACTTACTTTCAGGGACTTATTAATGAATATTTGGAAACTTATTTATGAATATTTGTCAAAATTCATCCACACTTTAATATCAAGGAACTACTGAAATTTATGATAGACAATGAAATTCCCTGCAGAGTATGCCATATTTTTTTTTCTTTTTGTTTTGAGCAAAGTCATTCTGGAAACAAACAGGGCAGAACCCTGTGATTCAGCTTTCTCGCAGATTTTCCCCAGTCACTAATCTTGGAATCCACATTAGGCCCACCTACGTGTCCAGCAGGATGGCCTCTGCCCAGGGTCCCCACTGCACACCACCTTACATGGTCACTGTTCACATCTTCATTCTTCAGAGATGTGTCCACGAGGCCTCGTTGCTAGTCACAGTCCCAGGAACTGGGGGGGAGGGGATCTCCAGTTCATCAAGGGAGGCATGTTGTAAAGCAATAATTACAAAAAGGATGAAAGAAATAATTACGAAAATGACGACGATTGTCATGAGAGTTACAAGGGGAAAAAATGTAGCCGGGTAAAACATAGAAATAGGGTCCCAAAGTGTCCAGGAGAGGAAGGAAGTCTTCCCAAAGACCTAATTGTCACTCAAAGGCTGAAAGAGTGGAGAATACCGAAGAGGACAGCCCCTGAGCAGAAGCAACATGCAGGAGGCTCTGAGATGGAAAACCTGGGCTTGCTGGAGGGACAGAGAATCGTGGAGAAGACACATAGAGGGAAGGAGGGAGGCAGCTCGGGAGGCTGAGGCCAGCCTCCCTGACTCTCTTCGGGTTTGTCAAGGCGCTTGGGAATGTTGGGCCTCTGTAATCAGAGCACTGGATAATCACTATTAAGGTCTGGGGGTGAGGTGTCCCCCCAAAGCTCTCATGTGAGACAATGCAAGAAGGTTCAGAGGAGAAATGGTGACAAGAGCCTTAATCTA
Organism: Callospermophilus lateralis; assembly: GCF_048772815.1. NCBI lineage: Eukaryota > Metazoa > Chordata > Mammalia > Rodentia > Sciuridae > Callospermophilus > Callospermophilus lateralis. The sequence continues at coordinate 456,973 of NW_027512861.1, forward strand.
ATCATTGAATCAATTACAAGTTGGAATTCATTGAGTGGTAACTGAAGGCAGGTGGGGTGTGGCTGGAGGAGGTGGGCATCGGGGGTGTGGCTTTGGGGTATATATTTTGCATCTGGGGAGTGGAGTCTCTCTCTGCTTTCTGATCACCATGTGAGCTGCTTCCCTCTTCTGCCACCAAGTTCAGCCTCACCTGGAGCCCTGAGAAATGGAGCCAGCTGCCTATGGACTGAGACCTCTGAAACTGTGAGCCCCCAAATAAACTCTTCCGCCTCTACAGTTGTTCCGCTCGGGTCCTTTAGTCACAGCAGTGAGAAAGATGACAACAGTAATTACCCAAGGGTTTAGCAAGGACACCACGGGATCCAAGCTGTCACTGCCTCAGGTGAAGGGAACAACACTTAGATTCCTGCAGTTCATGCTTTCTTGTAGAAATTGCTCTGCACATGGCAGAGCCATGGAGTCACCCCTGGTAGGTTTCTCTTTAGGGCAGTGGAACGATTTGCTTTCAGCCTGCCATGATTTCTATTGGAAACCAGTTACACTGATTGTTTGCTAGTCTCACACCTGTTTAACCAGGCAGTGGTAAAAATCACCCAGACACTGTGCACTGGGTAGGGGCTGCACACTTACAAATTGCTGAATAGGACTTTTTAATATGAACACCGTTGGACTGTGGGATGCACTTTTGCTCCTCTCTCTGGACATTTTCTCATTTAACTCCTCTTGAGAAGGAGGTTGGTAGCAGGTGGTGCATAAGGGGTTCTGAGCTTCCCTAGGGGAAATGACTTGGCCCCTCACTGTGCTATGCAGAGACCCTCTGCCGCCACCACCAAGGTACCTTTCTCTGCCTGGTCAATTTTTGCTCATCCAAGCTGTTCTTCAGATGTTAGCCCGTTACTTGCCATCAGTCACTGAGATGAAGGCTCAATTCTAATTCCCAATAATCAGCTGTACCTCCTTGAAGACTTATGTTCCTGCAAGATCTTCAAAACACAGCATGCGCTTCTCAGGCCACATGCCCTGAAGAGCCCCATTGGGGGGCTGCTGAAATGTAAATGGCTGAACTCAGACAGGCTCATCTGACCATCTGGTTGTAATTTTGGTGCCTGGGCCCTGGATGTATTTATTCCTACACATTTGAGTTATCTTGAAATAACCAGTTTTGGAAAAGGAAACAAGGAACATGTCAGTGCATGTACTCCGTGTGATTATTTATCCTGTCTGATTCAGCCACCTTTCCAAAGGACACAACTGTGTGCCTATTTCTAGAATATAAATATAAGGTGGTGGTGAAATCTCATGACAAAAGATGGAATTTTTGCTCTTTATGTATCAGGGTTCATTTAAGTGTGTGCAAATAGTCTTTACTCCACCACAAGTTTTTGGTACCCTCTTGTCTTGCTAAAGTAGGAAACATCATTTAACAAATTTTATTTACTTTAAAAAATATTATAGTGTTTTTCTTTTTAACAAATTTTATAGTTATCATTAATATAACGTAGACTGTGCTAGAGTGTTTTGCAAAAGGGATTTTATTATCAGTGTATTTCCTGGCCTGTATTTTATTTTGCTTTTTTTTGCCCCTCAGCACAAATATTTTGTGTAGGATAAAGATAGTTGCTTCTACACAGTTGCTTCGACCCTTGCACTTTTTGACAGGTACTCAGCTTCTCAATATTAATGTCATATAAAAATCAGGACTCATTCATGCATGGTGACTTAATTCTGTATGCGCCTCTTCCTTGACATAGCCCATCTTTTCAAAATCTAGACCTGTCGAACACATATTCATGAGGATACAGAAGGTTCTGGGAGTAGAGGCAGGTAGACGTGAAGGTTAAGCCTTTAATTTTCTGCTCTCCACGGCAGGCTGGGGAAACTCGGTGGACCTGCATATCAAATCCCTCTTTCTACCTGCTTTCCAGAAGCTTCTTTTTAGAATCAGCAAGAAAACGGTCTCCGAGGTCACCAGCTCCCACGCCATCTCTTGCTGCTCTTGAAGGATTTCTAGGGGAGAAATGGCACCACATATGGGCTGAGTGGTGGGGATAGAAGGTGGCCCCATTGGCATGACCGACAGATATTTAGGTACTATTGCCATGTACCAGGTACTTTATTTCTTTTTCTTTATTTTTTGAGTTAATTTTTTAAAATTCTTTTTTAGATGTGCATGACAGTGTATTTTGACCTATTATACATACGTGGAGTATAACTTATTCTTCTTAGGATCCCATTCTTTTATGGCCAAGCACTTTTCTAAGCACAGTATATGCATTAAGTTCATTTAACCATCCTAAAAACTTACAGGTTAGGTGCTTTTATCATCCCACTTTACAGATAAGGATGATAAAGTGAGAACTTGCTTATTTCCTGAGTTCCCAACTCTCTTGGCCTGAAACCTGCTCAGGAGTAATTCCTTATGCAGAGCATGTGCTGTGGGGATAGACCCACGCAGAGCTTCACTGGCCATGATTGGAGTTGAAGGTTCTTTGCCTTGTCTCCTGCCTCCCTGCATCTGGGGAGACCTTGCCAAGCTGTGCTGGCTGCCTCTGTAGCCCACAGGTAGCATCGATGGTTGTGTCCATGCTAGGATTCAAGTCCATAATATTAAGTGCCTTAGATTTTTTTCTTTCTTCATGTCAAAATTTGTTTCAGGTATCTTTGTAACTTATTATAAAATTCCCTAAACAAATAAAGTATCACAAAATATTTATTCATTTATTTGGGGGGTACCAGGTATTGAACTCAGGGGCACTCGACCACTGAGCCACATACCCAGCCCTATTTTGTATTTTATGGAGAGACAGGGTCTCACTGAGTTGCTTAGCACCTTGCTTTTGCTGATGATGGCTATGAACTTGTGATTCTCTTGCCTCAGCCTCCCAAGCCACTGGGATTACAGGCGTGCATCACTGTGCCCTGCAAAATATGTTTACAATGACCATCCTCTTGCACTAGTCTTGAAAAGCAATCCTTTCATTCATTCATTCCTTTCAACTGTCATTTATTAGGTGACTGCCTCTCTTAGACTGTAAGTTCATTAGGGGAAGAAATCAAGAGTCTAGGTGTCCTGGGTAGCCCAAAGCTTGGAGCATTGCCTGGGACTTGGATGTTCTCTGCTAAACTAGTCACTCCAGGTGAACTAGGAAGAGTTACACCCCTTTGCAGGAACTGTTGTCTGTCTGGGTTTATTTTTACATCATCAGCCCAGAGAAACTGCTGGATGTACAGTAGGTGTTCGATGGGTACTAACTGAATATGAATGGGTGCTAGGCTCAGACCTGGAGTTAAAGGTAGGAAGAACTAAATCCAGCCAAAGGTATTTCAGAGGCAACAGCATACATGAGGTTCTGGAGGTAGGAAACCTCATTACAGTCAGGTGACACAGAGAGTTTTGGTGCATAGGGACCAATGTATGCAGTAGTTGGTTTTCATTTTCAACTCTACTTTTCTTCATTATCTTAGAGTGTGGTTCTAATTATATATAAAACATTGACTGTCGGTAGTCTCTGATTGGCAGCCTCAGACGTCTCATGCTGCGTGACTCTGCATCAAGAGGCCCATGGAGTGATTGACATTTTCCATCTAGGTTTCTGTAAGCATGCTCAATGGAGGAAACCCTTGAAATGCAGAACCTTCAGGAGCCTTCAGGATCTGGGGACACGTTGTGCATAACTAATATCTTTTACCCAGATCTGTGTAGAATTTTGCCAGAATGACATTTTCAGAATTTGACTGAATTTCCTTTCCCTTGTTCTCTTTGTACTTTCTGCCATTCTGTCAGTGATTTCGGCTGCCTTGGGAGAAGGATAATATGGCAGAAAAGCAGAGTGAACACTGGCTCATTTCAAAAGCCAGCTCTTTAGACTTGCAAGCACCTGAACTTGAGGGTTTAAAAAGTTTAATCCCCCCCAAAAAAAGAAGAGGAAGAAGAGGAGGAGGAAGTGGAAGCTGAAAAAGATGGCTGACTAGTGATTCCTGGGACTAGTCAAAAACAAAGATGAAACAACAGCCGCTTCACTGGAGGGCTTGGTGAGTGCTGAAGTGCAGTGGGATGTGTCAGAGATGATGCTGGGGGAGCTCGTCAATATCATGTCCACAGCAAAGCCGCACAACTTTGTGAATCGGAAATAGTTTCCTGGCTGGAGGAATGAGGGAGGCAACAAGTCTCACGGGAAGAAGAGGTCCAAGGCGAGCGGGAAAAGGAGACTCAGGAAGGTGATGTAGACAGATCAAGTCAGCATCCATCCGTCCATCCCCAGTCCCAGAGCTACATGGGAACCACGTCCTGTGATACATGGTTCAGTTTCCAGCTGAGGCTACTGTGCCCAGCGCCAGTGACCAAGAGCCCAGTGATTACCATTGCCACTGATGTCCAAGAACCTCCTCCAATCAATATGAAACCCATGACCATACAGGGGACAAGCCCAGGTGGGTCCCACTGCTGAGCCAGGCTCCCCGAATACCCAACCCTGTGTGGACAGCCTCCAGGGTCAGAGGCTGGGCTGACCCAAATCTCTCCTCGGAAGGAAGGTGGTGAAGGAAGGAAAGTGGGGAGGGGGTGGAGGAGGGGGAGAGAGGGATGAAGAAAGGAAAGAAGGAAGGAGAAAGATAGGAAGAAAGGAAGGAAGAAGGAAGAAGGGAAGGAAGTAGAAAGGAAGGAAGCTAGGAGGAAGGAAGGAAGGAGGAAGGAAGGAGGAAAGAAGGAAGGAAGATAGGAAGGAGGAAGGAGGAAGATAGGAAGGAGGAAGGAGGATGGGAGGAGGAAGGAAGGAAGGAGAATGTAGAAAGTAGAAAGGAAGGAAGGGGATGGGAAAAAAGTACAAAGGAAGGGAAGAGGAAGGAAGGAAGGAGGAAGGAAGGATGGAAGATAGGAAGGAGGGAGGAGGAAGGAAGGAAGGAGAATGCGGAAAGTAGAAAGGAAGGAAGGGGATGGGAAGGAAGGAGAAGGGAAGGAAGGAAGAAGGAAGCAAGGAGGAAGGAAGGAAGGAAGGAGGAAGGAAAGAATGGAGGAAGGAAGGAGAAGGGAAGGAAGAAGAAAAGGAAGGAAGGAAGATAGGAAGGAAAGAGGAAAAAGGAAATAGGAAGAAAGGGAGAATGAGGGAAGGAGGAAGGAAGGAGGAAAGGAAGGAATATAGGAAGGAAGGAGGGAGGAAGGAGGAGGGCAGGCAGAAGAAGGGAGACAAAAAAGAACAACAACACAAAGAAGGAGGAGCCACCCCCAGCCTGCGTTGACCTCAGACTGAATGAACTGAGCCAGGTTTCCCAGGGTGTCCCCAGGGTGTCCCCAGACAGTGGGGAGAGCCATTCTGCAATGGCCTCACTGAGGCTGTTAAAGAGTCCCTATGACCTCAGAAGCCCGTGGTTCCTTTTCCTTCTTCTCCCCTCCTCCCCCTGCCCTTGACCCCTTAAAGTTGAGTCCTCATGATGCGCCTGGGTCAGACATGGAGTGTGAAGGATAGAAGGTCACGATCGTGTGGGGTGGGGGCACCTGGTGTTGAGACGGGTGGAGCGGGGCCTGTTCACTGCACAACCACGACTCCCGGCCACTATCTTATTTTTTACCTTTTAACCCAAAGAAAATCCTGATGGGGTCTCCGGAGAACGCAGGGCCGAGGCTGCCCAGAAATGCAAGGTGTTGCTGCCCAGCCTCACTTCCATGGGAATCGAACCTCAAATCAAAAGCATCTGTCCCATCCCTTGTATATGTCAACATGTAACTGGCAATGGTTGGGGTCTGTTGCTTTTATTGCTTTTAATAGCTGTATAGCCACTGATTGCCCAGGCTGACGGTTAATTTAATTTCTGTCAATACAATATTGGGCTGTCTGCACATTCAGACCGTGATTAACTGCTGCCGAGTCCATAACACTGCTGTTATTATTACTGCATTTAACTACCTCTCGGGAGAAGACAAATTAAATTATGTTGAAAATGCTGTTGATTATCATTACGAACTTATTTGTAGAGCACAATTACTGATGTGTTGTAAAATAAATCAAATTTTTTATCATCTTGATATAAATTAACTTTACTGTAGGAGAACGGAGAGAGGAGCCTGAAAGAGTGGAGGCCACCTTGTTCAAGTCAACAGAGCACTGGATTAAAATAATCATCACACACGGACGTGATATTATATTTTAATAACGAGCCGCTTCATGGCCAGGAGTGCCTCATAGATTATGAGATCTCAACCAGCAAGGAAAGCCCACCTGGGCTGGCCTCCGCGGACACACACACAGGTTGAGGCCGGGCAGTGAATTATTCCTGGGCTGTGGCTCCCATTCGGTCTGAAATCACCACCTGGGTAATTTAAGGAGGCAGCTTTAAGAACACAATTACGTTAACAGCCCACACGCAATCATCATGTAGCTTCTGTCACTCCCTTACAATTTACTGGGTCACTTTATGCTAGTACAATGCAAGTCAGGCCAAAGCCATCACTTGGGATCCATAAGCCACAGCCTGTCACCTCAGTAACTGCAAGGGGAGCAGAGACACAGGGCTGGTGGGAGGGGTCCCCCTACTTGTCCTCTTGCAGTTGGTGCTATGTTGGGAGCTTTGCCCACCACGTGCCGAGGAAGGCTGTCATATGGCTACTATTTTGAGCCATTTGTTATGGTGTGGATGTGAGGTGTCCTCCACAAGCTCACATGTGAGACAATGCAAGAGGGTCCAGAGGGGAAATGAGTGGGTTGTGAGTGTCTTAACCCAATCAGTGAATGAATCCCCTGATAGGATTAACCCGGGTGGTGTCGGGAGGTAGGTAAGGTGTGGCTGGAGGAGGAGGGCACTGGGGACATGGCTTTGGGGTATATATTTGTATCTGGCCAGTGGAGTCTCTCTGTGCTCCATGATCATCATGTGAACCGCTTTCCTCTGCCACACTCTTCTGCCGTGATGTTCAGCCTCACCTGGAGCCCTGAGGATGAAGCCGGCTGTCTGTGGACTGGGACCTCTGAAACCTTTTCCTCCTCTGCAATTGTTCTGGTTGGATCTTTTAGTCACAGCAGCAAAAAAGCTGACTAAAACACCATTCCTGCACCTTTAAATAACCATGCAGATCAAATGGCTGAGTGATTTGAATAAGAAATACATACCACAGTCTCTTTTATCTGAGTACACATGGAAGAGCAATTATCGATTGTGAATTTAGCCAAATTCTGTTCTACTGCTTGTCCTGCCATGGGCAGTTGATCTCAGGCAAAATGGCCAATCATGCTGGGCCTTGATTTCCTCATTTGTAAAATGGGGGTCTTTTTCGTTGTTTTTGTGTGTTACCTGAATATTTATTTTCCTAAGCTGCTTAACAACTCCCACAACAGTAGCTTGAAACAACACTTGTGTACTAGCTCATAGCTGTGGAGGTTGGCAGTGGGGCTGGGGGTGCTCAACCAGGTTCTCAGAGACCCTGAAGACTGAACCTGCTGGGCTCCTATCTGGGGAAAATCTGCTTCCAGATCATGGAGGTTGTTGGCAGAACTCCGTTCATTGTGATTGTAGGCTTAAAGTCCCTGTTCATTTGTTGACTGTTCAGTAGGAACAGCTCTGAGCATCTAGAGGCCATTCTGGAGGTTTATCCTCAGCCCCATCAGAACCCCAAACTGTGTATTGGACTCTTTAATACTCGGAAGATCTGACGTCTCCATCCCCCCATCATTACCTGGAGAGAACTCTCTGCTTCAGGGGGCTCCTGGGATGGAGCTCACAGAGGTCACTGCCCTTTCTTATAATCAATCAATTAATAAGTTAGCTATATCTGAAAAAGCCCCTTTCCAGGTAAGATGATGTAAGCAGGTCTGATGGATCAGCAGATGCACATTGCCTGGGATCTGGGCTGGAAAAGTCCGGAGCCATCTCAGAGTTCAGCTCACCACTCCAAGTCCACATTATCACCTCCTTTAGATCAAGAGCTCTAACTTTCTTTAATCACAACATCTTTCAACAGTGAATCCATTTCGATCTTGGGATAGTCTGGGTTCTCTATAATAATCACATGAATTAACAAGAGCAGCTAGTATTTGTGGAGAGTGACTATTCTGGACACTCTGGTGACCAATGTGATAAAGTGAGTTTTACGCAAGCAATAAACTCATGAGGTGAATTCTAATTATTCTCATTTTTCATAGGTAAACACTGAGGCCTGGAGTAGAGGAGTTATTTGTTCTAGCTTATATTGTCCCCCATTAAGGCTGAGACCCAAATTCCAATTTCTCTAACTACTTACCAAATCACCACAACCCTTGACAACTTTATGCCAGAGCTCTGGGAGGCCATCTTCCTGAAAACAGATTCTGTTTCCCTCAGACTGCATCTGGGAATCCCATTTTGATTTCTTGTTCCTTCTTCAGGTAGGCATAATGTCCTTTTTATGTCACCTTATATCCACTAAGTTGCACACTGATAAGAGGAAAATTCAGGAACATCCAGGAAAATTCAGCAACATCTACAAAGGTTCTGACCCACACCAGAAGGCCCAACAGCCCAGACTTTGTCCACAGACAGCTGGACCACCAGGCCACCAAAGGCCATCACCAGGGCCAAGTCTTGCCTCCAGTGATTGTCCACCAGATGATTGTCTAGTGATTGTCCAGTGATGGCAACCATCTGCCATCTTCATGTTCCCGTTCCCATTTCTTCCAGTGGAAAATACCATGACCCCATTTATCTTCAAATCTAGTAAGACCAAACCTCACTAAAGTTCACAAACCATGGATGTTAAAAAAAAATCACATATATACTAAAGAGAAATGTCAAGTTTAAAGAAGCCTGAAGTGTCATTTAATTGAATTTAGCCAAAATATTCTAAGAACCTAGTTAGTGTAGGACACTCCTGTCATTATCTTGTCCCCAAGACAGGCTGAGATTCAGACAAACCATTTGCTCTAACCAAAACTCAGCCTCCATTTGCACCCTCTGCACATTTCACAGGCTATTTCTGCCTGAAATATCTCCAAGTTTCCTCACCCATGTTGGAGTCAGCGTGTTCATGGCTTGACTTAAAGACACAACCAGAACAAGAGAAGAGGGGGAAAAGTTTATTTTAGGGCTCACGGTTTCAGAGGTCTCCATCCATATGTAGTCAGCTCCTTCATGGTAGAAGAGTATGGCAGAGAGAACCAGTTCGCATGATGACCAGGAGGCAGAGAGACCCACTCTCCAGATACAAAATATATACCCATAGCTATATCTCAATGAATCATTTCCTCCAGCCACACCTGACCTGCCTCTAGTTACCACTCAGTCAATCCCATCAGGGATTAATTCACTGATTAGCTTTAGGATATAGCCCAATAATTTCTCCTCCAGACCTCCTTGCATAGTCTCACACTTGAGCTTTTGGGGGACACCTCACATCCAAACCATAACGGCCAGATGCATTTATTTCTATGTGTTTGTGGAGGCCTTTCCCTGGCCCTCCACATGGTGCGAGGGTTTCCTCCTTTTGGCTCCTATGGCAGCTCCTCAGACCTGCCTATTATTATCACTGTGGTCATCATATTGTCAGAGTTGGCTTTCCCACATCATGAGCTTCCTGAAGGCAGAAAATATGTCTGGAATGGCCAATGCTTAGATACCAGAATGGTGTTCCTGGGATGCCTCACCCTCCGCCTCCTCACCTCCACCGGGTTCACAGTTGCTCCAACAGAGCCTGGCCCAGAGAAGGGGACAGTAAACCTGAGCAGAATGAAAACATGGAAAGAGCTGTGTGCATTGGGAAGTCCAGGCTGCTGGCATGCCACCTACTGCCTCACCACTTCCACATCAATGGGATCACAGTTGCTAAGTCTAAATAGGCTGACCTTGTCTTCCAGTGTGTCTGGTTAGATCAGGTAACCCAGGGACAGGAGCCATGATGAAGTGTCTGCACTGACTCATGGAACAGAGCCCAGGTCTGCCTTCCCCTATTCTGGGATTTCCCAAAACCAGAACAGTGTTCCTGTGCTAGGCAACCAAGGTTAGCAGTGACCCAAAATACAAGTCAAATGGTTCAAGAGCAAAACTTCTGGAGTGAAATCATGGGGTGGGGCGCCATCTTGTTCCGCATGACTCTCATTCTTCCAATGCTGTCATTGACTTAGGTCCCACACTCCCCTTCTCTTCTCCACTTACATGTCACCTCCATGGAGAAGTCTCCTGATCCTGAGCTAACATAGCCCCTCTCTTTCCATCTCATTCCCTCATCTGCGTTCTTTCTTTACACTCTGAAATGAGTCTCCCTGTGTATTTACGTTTGGTGTCTGCTTCCTCCACAAGAATACAGTGCTACAGGTTCTGGCCTGAAGCCGGATCCATGTGTTCCTTCTGAAAATGCTCCAGGCATGCCTAGTAAGGGCTCAGGAGCCGGGACACTTGTCAGAAGGCTCTGGAACTAGTGGAAGTTAGAGGTGAAAGGAGCATGGAACAAGGCGTAGAAACGTGGGACGGAGAGAGGTCAGGACAGAAGGGAGCTGCAAGTGACAAGCTCAGAAGTCAACAGAGGGCCACAACTATCCCACCACATTTCAAAACTTTATTTCTCACTCAATTTGATCTTACAGTTATTTTGCTCTTCTTAAAAAAAATACCCACAGCTCTTTATTTATTGGAACAAAGAACCAGGAAGAGGAAAGTTAGAGGAATCTGTGTCTCAGTCACCACCAGCACCCCAAAGACAGGTGCTGCAGGAGGAAGAGTTAGACCAAGTCTGAACAGGAGATGCTACCTCGGGCCTTCAGGGGACACTGTGTGAGTCTCCAACACGTGTCTCATAAATTTCATGGACACATGTTCTCTTTACTTCTGTTAGATTCTGTTGTGATAAATGCACCCCCAGCCTCTGGGGCTCACATCAACAAAGGTAGATTTCTCTCATCACGTGTGGATGCAGCATCTTTGACTGAGCTCTGGGTATATTTCTTCATTCTGGATCAGTCTGCCCAGGATTTTCCAGCAAATCGTCATCTTTTCTCTTACCCTCAGCAGCTGGCTTTGGCAGACCACAGAGAGGCAACATGACCTTGGCTTGACCTGTTAAACAACAGAAGGCATGCCCCAGTGAACTTGACCACTGAGGAACAGCTTTAGATAAGAGAAATAGCCTAAGATTGCAACCTTGGCTTGGCCAGCCTTAGAACAGGAGAGTTGCTAAGGACCAGTGTGAGATCATGACCTTGGTGTGGACACTGAGGACCAGCCTGGGATCATGACCTTGGTGTGGACACTGAGGACCAGCCTGAGATCATGACCTTGGTGTGGACACTGAGGATCAGCCTGAGATCATGACCCTGGTGTGGACACTGAGGACCAGCCTGGGATCATGACCTTGGTGTGGACCTGAGGACCAGCCTGAGATCAGGACCTTGGCCTGGACACTGAGGACCAGCCTGGGATCATGACCTTGGTGTGGACACTGAGGACCAACCTGAGATTGTGACCTTGGTGTGGACACTGAGAACCAGCCTGAGATCATGACCTTGGTGTGGACACTGAGGACCAACCTGTGATCATGACCTTGGTGTGGACACTAAGGACCAGCCTGGGATCATGACCTTGGTGTGGACACTGAGGACCAGCCTGGGATCATTACCTTGGTGTGGACACTAAGGACCAACCTGGGATCGTGACCTTGGTGTGGACACTGAGGACCAGCCTGGGATTGTGACCTTGGTGTGGACACTGAGGACCAGCCTGAGATTGTGACCTTGGTGTGGACACTGAGGACCAGTCTGAGATCATGACTTTGGTGTGGACACTGAGGACCAACCTGGGATAATGACCTTGGCATGGACACTGAGGACCAGCCTGGGATCATGACCTTGGTGTGGACACTGAGGACCAACCTGGGATCATGACCTTGGCGTGGACACTGAAAACAAGCCTGGGATCATGACCTTGGTGTGGACACTGAGGACCAGCCTGAGATCATGACCTTGGCGTGGACACTGAGGACCAGCCTGGGATCATGACTTTGGTGTGGACACTGAGGACCACTGGGATCATGACCTTGGTGTGGACACTGAGGACCAACCTGGGATAATGACCTTGGCATGGACACTGAGGACCAGCCTGGGATCATGACCTTGGTGTGGACACTGAGGACCAACCTGGGATCATGACCTTGGCGTGGACACTGAGGACCAGCCTGGGATCATTACCTTGGTGTGGACACTGAGGACTAGCCTGGGATCATGACCTTGGTGTGGACACTGAGGACCAGCCTGGGATCATGACTTGGTGTTGACCTGAGGACCATCCTGGGATCATGACCTTGGTGTGGACACTGAGGAACAGCCTGGGATCATGACCTTGGTGTGGACACTGAGGACCAGCCTGAGATCATGACCTTGGCGTGGACACTGAGGACCAGCCTGGGATCATGACTTTGGTGTGGACACTGAGGACCACTGGGATCATGACCTTGGTGTGGACACTGAGGACCAGCCTGGGATCATGACCTTGGTGTTGACACTGAGGACCAGCCTGGGATCATGACCTTGGTGTGGACACTGAGGACCACTGGGATCATGACCTTGGTGTGGACACTGAGGACCAGCCTGAGATCATGACCTTGGTGTGGACACTGAGTACCAGCCTGGGATCATGACCTTGGTGCGGACACTGAGGACCAGCCTGGGATCATGACCTTGGTGTGGACACTAAGGACCAACCTGGGATCGTGACCTTGGTGTGGACACTGAGGACCAGCCTGAGATCATGACCTTGGTGTGGACACTGAGGACCAGCCTGAGATCATGACCTTGGTGTGGACACTCAGGACCAGCCTGGGATTGTGACCTTAGTGTGGACACTGAGGACCAGCCTGAGATCATGACCTTGGTGTGGACACTGAGGACCAGCCTGGGATCATGACCTTGGTGTGGACACTCAGGACCAGCCTGGGATTGTGACCTTAGTGTGGACACTGAGGACCAGCCTGAGATCATGACCTTGGTGTGGACCCTGAGGACCAGCCTGGGATCATGACCTTGGTGTGGACACTGAGGACCAGCCTGGGATCATGACCTTGGTGCGGACACTGAGGACCAGCCTGGGATCATTACCTTGGTGTGGACACTAAGGACCAACCTGGGATCGTGACCTTGGTGTGGACACTGAGGACCAGCTTGGGATCATGACCTTGGTGTGGACACTGAGGACCAGCCTGAGATCATGACCTTGGTGTGGACACTGAGGACCAGCCTGGGATCATGACCTTGGTGTGGACACTCAGGACCAGCCTGGGATTGTGACCTTAGTGTGGACACTGAGGACCAGCCTGAGATCATGACCTTGGTGTGGACCCTGAGGACCAGCCTGGGATCATGACCTTGGTGTGGACACTGAGTACCAGCCTGGGATCATGACTTGGTGTGGACACTGAGGACCACTGGGATCATGACCTTGGTGTGGACACTGAGGACCAGCCTGGGATCATGACCTTGGTGTGGACACCGAGGACCAGCCTGGGATCATGACCTTATGTGGACACTGAGGATCAGCCTGCTATCATGACCTTGGCGTGGACACTGAGGACCAGCCTGGGATCATGACTTTGGTGTGGACACTGAGGACCACTGGAATCATGACCTTGGTGTGGACACTGAGGACCAGCCTGAGATCATGACCTTGGCATGGCCACTGAGTACCAGCCTGGGATCATGACCTTGGTGTGGACACTGAGGACCAGCCTGGGATCATGACCTTGGTGTGGACACTGAGGACCAGCCTGGGATCATGACTTGTTGTGGACACTGAGGACCACTGGGATCATGACCTTGGTGTGGACACTGAGGACCAGCCTGGGATCATGACCTTGGTGTGGACACTGAGGACCAGCCTGGGATCATGACCTTGGTCTGGACACTGAGGACCAGCCTGAGATCATGACCTTGGTGTGGACACTGAGGACCAGCCTGGGATCATGACCTTGGTATGGACACTGAGGACCACTGGGGTCATGACCTTGGTGTGGACACTGAGGACCAGCCTGGGATCATGATCTTGGTGTGGACACTGAGGACCAGCCTGGGATCGTGTCCTTATGTGGACACTGAGGATCAGCCTGCTATCATGACCTTGGCATGGACACTGAGGACCAGCCTGGGATCATGACTTTGGTGTGGACACTGAGGACCAGTGTGGGATCATGACCTTGGTGTGGACCTGAGGACCAGCCTGGGATCATGACCTTGTTGTGGACACTGAGGACCAGCCTGAAATCATGACCTTGGTGTGGACACTAAGGACCAGCCTGAGATCATGACCTTGGTGTGGACACTGAGGACCAACCTGGGATCATGACCTTGGTGTGGACACTGAGGACCAACCTGGGATCATGACCTTGGCATTGACACTAAGGACCAGCCTGAGATCATGACCTTGGTGTGGACACTGAGGACCAACCTGGGATCATGACCTTGGTGTGGACACTGAGAACCAGCCTGAGATCATGACCTTGGCATTGACACTAAGGACCAGCCTGAGACTGTGTGGAACAGCTCAAGACCATGACATTATCTCAACTACTGAGAAGCAGGCTCTTACCACTGAGCTAAGGTTCCCCATCCCTACTACTTGGAGGACATGGCTGCCTCCAGAGAACAGGTACAATCACCACAAACAACTGCCCCACTGCCAGGCACGGCCTGTGCCACATGGGCCACACACATCTGTGCCACCCAGGCAGAGGGACAGCCCAGCCACAGAGCCAGGCAGTTGCTTAGCCTAGTTCAGCGACACTGAACAACGGTGGCACTGTTTTCCAGGACATTTGTTGAGTGGCCTTGCAAGGTTGGATGATCTTAGCTTCCTGTCACAAATTGGGCCTGACGTGTCATTCACATGAGAGCCAAATGTGGTAAGAAATATTTCATTTGCCTAAAACAAGTGTGGTCTGCAATATATATATATTTTTTTACTTCAAAGGAGACACCTCTGTCTTGCTTGGGCTCTGCATGGTTTGGCTAGGGTCAGGGTTTGGTGGAGGAGCTCTCCATGACATAGCCCACGGGCTGCTTTTCAAACACAGGATACTTGCTTCTCCAAATTGAGCATCACAGAAATTTGTTCCAGCCCACTCTTGTTCTTTTGGAAGACTGGATTGGCACTTGGCTCCCCAGGACCAGATAAGAGCACACATGAAAGCCCAGCCCCAGAGTTTCATGAATCTACTCCAGTTAGCTCTGTCCCTCTGTGGGAACAGCTGAAGGAGCAGGACAGCTCCTCATCCCTACACGGAGCCCTGGTAGCTCCCTTGTAGATCTGTACCGCTGGGAGTGGAACTGTTGGCAGTTGACCCTGACCTCTGGCTCCTTTTCTATGGTCCGGTCTCCTCTGAACCTCAGGAGCATGCCCTTCTGGCCTGGTCTTGGGTCTGAGTCAGGGCAGTAAGGGCTGCTACTCCCTGGGGGCAGCCACAGGCAGATGCGGAGGCAGCTGAGAGGGCCCTCAGCGCCAAGGCAACTTCTTATGAGTCACTCTTTCAGTGCAGCAAACTGAGAAAGTTGGTAGACACATTCCTGAAACTTTCAAGGGTTTTCCCTGCTCCAGCAATGCTGCTGAGATGGTGGGCCCTCCCGATGGCCGAGTCGCTCACCCCTTGTCTGGAAGCCCTCCTGCAGGACGCTTAGACAGCTAATGCTAAGTTCGTGGAGAAAGGCACCAGCCCTGGGTACACACAATCCTGAAAAAGGCAAATTAAGTGTTAGGGATCCCGCCATGCAATCCAGAGTCTTTCCCGTGGCTACCCTGGTCAGGACAGGGTGGCATCTCCCAAGGAGCAGATGCATAGATCAGAGAGAGAGCAGAAATCAGAACCAGAAAGGCTTCTGCACAAAGTGACTTTTGCCAAAGTTGCAAACAATTTGATGGGAGAAGGAGGCCTTTCAACCACTGATTGAAACAACTGGACGTCTATGGGTAAGAGAAAATGAGTCCCAATCTAAACCTCACAGCTCTCAAAAAATTAATCAAAACAGATTATGGACACAAAAGGAAATGTGAAATCAGAAAAGCTGCTGTGGTCTGGGAGAGGAAATCTTATTAGGAGCTGGGGGTAGGCAAAGAGTGCTTAGAATTGCCATGAAAAAAAATGATTCATAAAAGGAAAAGCTGATCATAATGTAATTTATTATATAACTTCATCATCAAATTATAAACTTTTGCTCTGTGAAAGATCCCCAGTAATAAGACAAAAAAGCAAGTTATAGGTTGGGAGAAAATATTTGCACATAACATATCCAATAACTAGATATGTCTAAATATACAAAGAACTCTCGATATTCAATAGTAAAAACTTGCAAAGAAAAAATCCAGTTAGAAAATGCATAGCAGATGAACAGACATTTCACAAAAGAGGATATGCAGATGTCAAATAAGCACATAGGAGATGTTCAACATCCAGATCTGACCAGGGAAATGTAAGTTAATCCCATATTAAGATAGCCTTACCCATCTACCTAAATGCCTAAAAAAAAAAAAAAAAAAACAATGACAACACCAAATTCTGGGAAGGATGTGGAGAAAGTATCACTCATACATTGCTGGTTGGGGTGTAATGGTACAGCCATTCTGGCAAATAGTTTGCCAGATTCTTATAAACTTCAACATGCAATGACCACAGAATCCCACAAAGGTACTCTTGGATATTTGTTTCACAAAAATAAACAACCTGTACATATATATTATAGAAACTATTCCTCATAATCCAACATAACTCTTAACATCCTTCAGCAGGTGAAGGGCTAAGTAAATTGTGCTACATTGACATCATGGAATACTTAAGTAAATGGAGTGGACTTTGGATGTAACAACCCCGAAGACTCTCCATGGAATTGTGATGGAGCTAATTCCAAAAGGTCTATGATTCTATTTCTATCACATTCTTGAAATAACAGAATGGCAGAAATGGAGGAGAGATGGGTAGTTACCAGGGGTAGGGATGCAAGAGGGCACAGTGTTGGTGGGAGTGGGTGTAACAAACCACACATCTTGTGGCTATGGAGTTGTTCTATACCTGACTATAGTGGTGGGTACCCAGATCCATGCATGCTACAAAGTTGCATAGGACCAAATACACACACCCAACCCATACACCCAACACACATACCCAATACTCAGACCCAATACACACACACGGAACCAAATCCCATAGGTTGCATCCAAAACCAGTTGTGATATTCTACCATAGTTTTGCAAGATGGGACCATTGCAGGAAACTAGGTAAGTTATATGTGGGGTTTCTCTATATTACATGGAAATCTTAAATTATTTCAACATAAGGACTTTAACTTTTTTCCAAAAGTACCACATAACACAGGAATTCAGGAATGATTGCTGTTTTGCTGGCAAAAGTCTTCTCCTAAACAAAGTTCCCCACTCCAACTACCCCCAAACCAGTCTTTAAAAGACAGTTGAAAAAGAAAAGTCCTGTCCACTGAGATGAAGCACTGGCCATTAAAAAGACACTGATGGGCTGGGATTGTGGCTCAGCAGTAGAGCGCTCGCCTAGCACGCATGGGCCCTGGGTTTGATCCTCAGCACCATATAAAAATAAAGGCATTGGGTTGTGTCCATCTACACCTAAAAAATAGATATTAAAAAAAAAGGACACTGGGTTCTTCCTTCACTCTCAGGAGTTCTAGACCTCTCCTCTTGGACTGAAGTTCTATGTATTGGCTATTGAACACACACACACAAAGTGAAAATCAAAAACTAAAAGAAGCCTTTCTCTATGAAAAGCAACCAAAAGGATTAGCCAACATCTTCCCCGTGCAAAACCCCAACAATTTGCTTCTCATTTCTTCTGGCAAAACCTACCAAGATGCACAATAGATGTGGCAAAGTGTAGATGAAAAGCAGACTTTGAACTGTATGTAGAAGCTTAAATTGGATTTCTTTATGATTTAGGACATGTTGGGTCATTCACAATTCATCACAAGCCCATCTTCAGTGGTCGTAGGAAAACCAGGGCAGCCCAGCCTTCTCTACAGCCGAGGGAAGATGCATTCTTGTTCGCCAAGGGCAAGAGTGGGCACAGGAGGAGGAAGGCGCTCTTGTGGGCTCCTGTGTGTGTCTGTTTACACACAGTGCATACGTGGACACA
Source organism: Callospermophilus lateralis (assembly GCF_048772815.1). Classification (NCBI taxonomy): domain Eukaryota; kingdom Metazoa; phylum Chordata; class Mammalia; order Rodentia; family Sciuridae; genus Callospermophilus; species Callospermophilus lateralis. The sequence goes on from NW_027512861.1 coordinate 475,058, forward strand.
CAGTGCAAATCAGCACAGACCATCCCCAACCACTCCCAAATCAGTGTGGATGGGGACAAACCACAAGCAAGGTAGTAATGTCACATTAATATCAGTAAATGTTCTGAGTGAACTTTTTGCTTTTGTAGGACAAGGAATTGCTACTATTGGGTACATGGTGGCTCTGGACCCAGAATTAGGTTTCCACTACAAATAGACACCTGAAAAAGTGAGAGGGGAGAGGGTTTCCCAAATACCTTAACTTAGTTAGGGCTGCCCTGTGCCACCCGGGGTGTTCTTCCCCATGGAACCCGTGACTCCTCAAAAGCACAGTCTTGTCCGATGACACCTTCCTGTTCCTGAGCATGGGACCCCCAGGATCATGGCCGCATGAGCGTGTTGAATGTGTCTCTTCGTCCCCAGTCCGCTGAGCTCTGTTTCTATGTGAGTCACACCTACACAATCACAGTGTTGGCTTCTCCTGGCTGCTATTTCCCTCTCCATATCCACTCGGCTTTCCTTGGCCACCGGGGGCCCAGGGAGGCTGACCATTTGATTATGTAACCAAGGACTCCGTGTGTGCTGGCTCTGAGCAAGTCCTATTCAAGGGACCTGTTGTGGAGAATCAGATGGTGGTTGGTTTGGTGGCCACCGTGCTTCCTGACCCGCGGCTACAGCTCTCACCGTCCCCCAGCCTCCAGCACCAAGTTTAGGTCCAAGGGTGCTGACGGCTTCCTCGCACTGATGACATTACTGTGCCACTGTGTCCGGCGGCTTCTTGGTAGCTATTGGGCTGTCTGCCAAACATCCAAGCTCTTTCTCCTCCGCGCTGGAAGGAGGGTGCCTCCTCCCTCCTTGCTCAGCCTGTGGAACACCGGAAATCATCTTGGCATGTTCCCTGGCAATGCAGGGTTACCAGAGCTTTCTATTTCTTTTGTCAACATTTTCAGAGAGAGGTTGCTCCTTCCCACAGCCTGGACTCCAGAGAGAAGGCAAAGAAACCATCATGCAGCAAAACCTAGGGACACTGCCCCAACTGCAGCCTGAGCGAACCGCGAGCTGAGACAGGGCTGGTTTTTGCTCATCCCCCCACCCAGGACCCAAACTGCGACCTTAGCTCTGGACCCTGCAGGCAGTCGCTTCCCTGAGCACTCTTAGTTCATCTCTGAGAAGTGCATCTCCTTCCTGCTGAGAGTTGAAGGGATATCAGCCTATTTTGGAAAATTTGAAAAAGTACAGAAAGTTATAATAAGCAAATAAAATAACCCAAAGGCCCTGAGATAACTAGAAAGATTTGGACGGGTCTCCCTCCGGTTTTTCCTTTTTTTTTTTTTTTGCCTGTGTGTGTGTGGTTAGAAGGACAAGTGTATGTTTCTTTGTGTTTAGACATTATAATTAAGATCCAATGAAAATTAACACCCTCACCACTTCTTCCAATAAGGTGAAAATTTAGAAAAGTAGTGGCAATAAATTCAGCCAACACAGCTCTGACCTCGTTTCATTGATTTGACTGGTGCCCCAGAGACAAATGGCCAAGCGAGGCCAAACCTCACAGTGATCTGATAGCCACTCCGCCACAGCCTGTCTTTTTGCCAGGCTCCTACAGTGGGGAAAAGAAGGGAGGACACTTTGCCAGAGGAAAATAAAACCTCGGCCTCCGGGGGAGCCCGCACAATGGCTGCCCTGGTGGAAAACAAGCCACCCAACGTCAACAAACACAAAATGAATGGGGCCTGTCATGGAGTTAGAATTTAGGAAAGCTTTGGTTTCCAGGAGTTTTGTGGTAGCAGCGAAAAGGCAGGGTGATCTGTGTGTGTGTCAGGTAAACCCTCCCACCGTGGCCAGCTGACATGGCTCAGAGGCGTGTGTTGCTGAGGCCAGAGATCCATGCAGCCTGCACAGCGGCCTTGCTGAGCCCAGGAACAGGCCTGTTGCCTGTGTTTCCTCAGATTTGGACGTTGAAATCCTGACCAGAGGTGGGGCCTGTGAGACCATGAGGATGGGTTTAGTGGCCTTTTATAATGGGGTCCAGAGAGCTGCCATGGCCCTTCCCCCATGTGAAGACATGGGAGAATGCAGTGTTTAGGAACCAGGAATCAGGCCCTCATCAGCCATCAAATCTCCCAGTGCCTTGATCTTGACTTCCCAGCCTCTAGAACCAAGAGAAATAAATTTCTGTTGTTGATGAGCAGCCCAACCTATTGTGTTTTGTTCCAGCAACCTGGGTTGATGGAGACAGCTACGGACTGTTGCATTCGTCTGCTTTCCATTGCTGTGACAACATACCTGAAGGATTCAACTGTGGAAAGGAAAAGTTGATTTCGGTTCATGGTTTCAGAGGTTTCCATCCATGGTCCCTTGGCCTGTCACTCTGGGCTTGAGGTGGGGTAGAGCAGCACAGCAGGAGCACAGCCGCTCACTTTGTGGTAGCCAGGGAGCAGAGAAAGAGGCTGTGGCCCCAATATCTTCTTCAAGGACATTTGCCCTGATGACCTTCTTCCTCCCACTAGGCCCATCTCCTAACGATTATACTGCCTCTCAAGTGTCCACAGCTGGGACCAAGCCTTCAACATATGGCCTTTGGGGACACTTAAGAGCCAAACCACAAACACTAATCTGGGTCCTACTCACCCTCCACCTGGGATGCACTGATGAAGCCTAAAAGATTATCAACCTCACAAACTTCTCATACAGAAGGAGTGGGAGCCGTTTATTGTAGGACAGGAGAGGTATTTATACATTCCACACAGCTTATCTTAATTAACATAAACTAGATACAGCAGTCAACCAATCAGGAATCTCCACACTTAATGGCTCCCTGGCCTTACTTCACAAACCACTCCCTCTGCAAAACGCCAGGCGCCATCTTGACTTGTTTACAGACCCTAACAGAGAGAAAGGAGTGAGTGCTTCTGGTGGTTTGGCAGAGTCTGGCTGGACTGCCCTTCCTGTTGTTTCCAGGTCCAGGCAGAGGACATGGACCAGGATGAACCCTCATTGCACACCAGATCTGCTGCTGCCTTGACTTGGACTTCCCAGGCTACAGACCCATGAGAACTGAACTTCTGGGGTTCCCAGCCTTCCTGTTTAGCATTTTGTTCTAGCAGCCTGAAGGGACTGAACAAGAATCCAACTTCATTTTTCCCCATAAAAACAATCAATGGCTCCAGCCCTGTGTGGGGGTTTCTCATCTCTTCTTCATGCATCTCTAACAACATCTGTCAAGGACCAAATTTCCAGGTTCGTGTGAATTGATTTCTGATCTCTGTGTCCTGTTGCCACAATATCACGCAGGCTAACTTTGTCCATGTCACAAGACTGTCCCACAACACATCTTGAGTCCTTCAAGATGTCTTCCGCTACTTTGGGGATAAAAGCCAGAACAGGAAACATGGGGACAGGCCTTGGGCCATCTCTTTAGGGCCCACTTTCCCCATCTCGACTGACCCCTCCCGCTGCCCTTCCAGCCACAGGGACCTCCTTGGCCTCTTGCCCCTGGCCGCTGCCTTCTGTCCCTGGCCTCCACGGCCTGGAAGGTTGTCTGATCTCCACGCCAAACTCCACCCTTCGAACCCAGGATGAGGGTCAGGGTAAAGTCGTGCATGACACCCCATCTGGAGGGGGAAATGTGAGGTGGGCCTGGAAATTACTGGGGTGGAAGTGGCCGGGCGTGTGGAGAAAGAGGCCCACCTCAGTGCATGCAGGGTGGTTCTTACAGAGTGGCTCCCGACTTCCCTCCTGGCAACACAAGGGCTGGGAAGGACAGGTCAGAGGAGCGAGCAGAGAATCTGTGGGAACTATTCTTGGAAAAGGGAGCCCTGGAAGTGGGGTGGGAAGTGGAGGAGCCAGGAGAGCCCAGCCAGGAGAAGCTGGTCTCTGCTTCTCTTCCTGCGTGGAGTAGCCAGAATGGGGGGCAGATCTGGGGCACTGCCTGGCGAACCTTAGAATGAGCTCCATGGTGGATGCAGCCTAGGAGTCTGGGAGGACAACCAAGAGATGGACAGGGATCAGGGCTAGTGGCTGGTAGCACAGGCCACGTGAACCGGGGGGACACACTGGTGGTGATGGTTTTAGTGTCTGTCACCTGGACTGGGGTGTCAAGAAGTCCAGAGTCAGCAGGGCACGGTGGTGCATGCCTGTAATTCTGGAAGCTCAGAAGCTGAGGTAGGAGGATGGCAAATTAAGGCCACCTTCCGCAACTTAGCGAGGACCTTACCGAGACCCTGTCTCAAGATAGAAAAGGGCTGGGGATGTGGCATAGTGGTTAAGCACTCATAGGTTAAATCCCTGGTCTAATGAAAAAGAAGCCCAGGGTCTGAGCTCCATGCATAGGAGGGACTTTCTCTGAGGGCAGCAGAGGTGTAGCATGCAGGCGGTCCCCAGGGTTGGGAACTCTGTGCAGAAAGGGCTTACAGATGAAAGAAGAAGGGAACTGAGGCAGGCCCTGCCCTTGAGGAGCTTGTCCTTGAACTTACTGTCATCTTCCATTTGGCAGCTGGGGGAACATAGGCTCAGATCAGTGCAGCCAGGGGAGGGGCAGGGATCAGGGCTAATGGCCACATACTTGGACTCCTGAGAGGCTGACCTGAGACCATGCAGCTGAAACCCAGACGTCGACCCCTGCCGCCCCACTTCACCACCCAGCCTCAGGAAGTTTCAACTCCACGGAAGGCTCCGACAGCAAACCAGGCCAGCGCGCTGCCTGCACTCTCCGGGAACATGCAGGAGGCATCTGGAATTCTATTTTGGAGCGCCATCCTAGAATGCCCTTCTGTCATCCACTGCCACCTTCACGAAGCCAGAGAGGCTGGCATTTATATTTTTAAACCCTTTTTGTCAAAATTAATGCTATCATTCTCAGGTGCAGCATCCTGCCCGCCGAGCACCTGCAGAAGCAGGAATAAATTGTAAACAAAAATTCCCGGTATTATATAAGACATTAAAATTGGAACAAAAACTTGAATTTAAACCAGAACAGCTCCATCCCTAATAGCAAATGCTGAACAATGGAGAAGCCCTTTCTCTATTCAGAGTCTTCCAAGAACAAAGGAAATTGCCCCCAAATAAAGCAATAACCTATTACCATATTAATAATAACCTTGCATTTGTATAACCTTCTTAACTTTACAAAGCATTTTACATCTGCCATCTTGTGGGGAGGTGACTTCAGGCACAATTGTAGTTATTAAACAAAACCAAGAGTTTATTATAAGGTTATATTTGAACAACCACCAATCTACCTTCTGCGTGATAGCCGGAGTCAGACTTGCTCAACAGCCCTTCTATTAAGAGCACTTCTGGGTCCTGAAATATTTGAATCCTCTGCATCGGCCCCAGAAGGAAGACAAAAGATCCTAATAAGCCTTGGTAAAACGTGGCCTCTCCTGTTCTCTCAGCCCCATATTACTCAATTCCGGGGAGGCAGGGTTTGTCAAGAGGTTAGAAACCCTCAGGGGACCCCAGGACAGAGCTGGATTCTGATCCTTCTCAAGTCACTTTCGCACCCTGTCCAGTGAACACTGAGTCCTCCCTTCATGCTACCCTGATCCCACGCTCAACCAGGAGCCACTGCGGGGAGGGCCAGAGGAAAGGCAAAATGTGGAAGGAAACGATGTTGACTTTCAGTGGCCTCCCATGGTTGGACCTGGCCAGGAGTAGAATTAAGGAGTGGAAATAAGGGACCCAACTCTAACCGATGCCTCCAAAGGGCCAAGCCAGAAGCTCCGCAGTGGAGCATCTCGTGAGATCTCCCAAGAGCCCCAGCAGTCTTAGAGGACCATCGCCATTTTACATAAGAGGCAATGGAGGCCGAGAGGGGGGAAGTGACCAGCCAAAATCGCAAGCTGGTGAGTGTGGGCTGCAAGACCTGAGCCGCACTCTCCCCAGCACTCAGCACCGCTACCCCAGGGTGCATTTCTAAAAGTGTAGATGTACCTACACACACGTGTGCACACACACACACACTCATGCAGGTGTGGCCTCCTCACCTCTGTTATACCTGAACAATTCTCTAAGGAAAATGTGACCTAGGGATGGAGAGGGGCCTTGGATACACTTGAATCTGTTGAAGGGTTTGGAGTTGGGTGGGTGTGGGTCACAGGAGTTTGGAGGAATCAGGGAAAGGGCATGGCACCCTCGGGGGAGCCTCGGGATGGTGGGATTCCCAGGTCAGGAGGAAGGTCCAGCCTGTCCCTGGACCTTCCACCTTGAAGACTCGTTCTGCCTCAGGACATTGTTTTGAAGAAGCAACACTTTTACAAGGAATTGTCTGGGGAAAGGTGCCCTGGTGACCAGCTGGCTGTGAAGGACCAATGAGCTTATGGCCATGAATAGTTGGTGAAATGGGACCTCAACGTGAGTTGGATACAACGTATGTGTGAAGGACATCGGACACGATCACTGGCTCCCACCTTGGTGCTTCTGTCCAAGAGGAATGTCCCCATCTACCTTCCAGGAGAAGAAGTGACAAAGGCACCAGAGAAGCTGACCATCGAGGACAGCCGTGAAGGGAGTCGGGACAGATATCCAGGAGCCACAAGCAACCCAGGAAAGAGGCCACTTCCCCCGTGAGCTTTGCAGCCTCCTCCGCAGTCGGTGACCTCAGTACCACCCAGAACCCGGAAGTCTAATGAGGTCACACAGGGAAGCGGAGCTGGCGCACCTGAGGCACAGCGGGAGCTCGTGAGCAGCACATTTGCCACCCTCGCATGCCACTGTCGATTCAAAGTCTCCATCTGGTATACAGGAAGTCCCCTCAGGGCAAGGTTCAGGACAGAGAGCCTCACGGAGCCCAGGAGGTTCACAGCAGCAGAGCAGAAGGATGGCGGCCACTGCACATGAGCAAGACCTGAGCCTCCACGGGCCTCCAAGTCTCGAGGGTGCAGTGGTGAGCTCAAGTAGGACCACAAAGCAGAAGCCTCTTCACGTCTTACTGATGAGAAGAAGGGAACCCAGGGGTGAGAAGGGAGTGTCTTAGGTGCCACCACGGGTAACTTATGGAGTCAGAAATTAAGACCTAATCCTGTTGTCTTAAATCAGTGATTTATTTTGGAGCAAAATTAGATCTATAGAAAAGGTGCATAAAGAGCCCAGCTTCCTGGCCCACTGCCCCTACTGTTACCATCTTGCATTACATGGCACCTTGTCCACAAAACCGCCATCCTACCACGGCTATTAACTAAGCTCCACACTCGGTTTAAAATGGAAAATCCCATTAATGCCATTTTCTGTTCCAAGGTCCACCCAGGGCACCATGTTGTTCTCACTCACCATGACTCCTTTGTCCTCTCTGGTCTGTGACAGTTTCTCCACCTTCCCTTGCTATCTCATGACCCTGGTGATTTTGAGAAGAACTGATCGGGTATTTTGGAGAATGTCTTTCGGTTTAGAAATGTCAAGACTGTAGACAGTGGGTTGTTTCTCATCTCACTAACCCACAGCTGCCCCCACTAACGGAAATTCCATGAAGTGAAAACACTGGTATTCTTCATCCACTTTTGGCCATCAGGGCACATAGGAGCCTTCTGTGGTCACCACCTCTCCTTCACATCAATGGGAACTTTCAAGAGCTAACTGGCTGCCCAATAGAATTTCTCCCAGGATGTCCTACATCTGCACTGTCCAATATGGAGACAGTCACTAGCTATGAGCACTTACAGTATGGCCAGTGTGGTTGAGGGGCACAATTTCTAATTTACTGAATGTTAATTAATTTAAATTTAAATCTCAGTAGCCATTTGTGGCTAATGGCTGCTTCAGTGGCTACAGTGTAGGGTGGACAAACTCAAAGCCAAGTTCATCTTTGAGGATAAAGGGGGAATTGAGAGGAACCCTTGGCCTTGTTCAGACTTGCAAAGGAGAACTTTTATTATGAACATGACAGAAAGAACTACAAACCACAGGCCCGTGGTGGGGCTTTAGAGACCAGGGTTTCCTAAACTGGGTTCCTTGGAAGCTAGGAGTTCCATGGGTATGGACCTCAGGACAAGCAGAGGAACGCACCTCGGCTAAGATGGGAAATTGACCGTGGTGGTATAGACACGTGCTTCCCTGCTGGTCCCGCTCATCCCAGCCTCCTTCACCCACAACACCTCTGCGTACATCTATGATGCTGTGTGTTACTACGGAAACAGGCAAACGAGAAGCACTTGTTTATGTGTTGATTTCATGCACCTATTTATTTAGCCTACGATGCACTCGACAGAAAGACAGAAGCGCATCCCCTTGCCCCTCCCTGGTCCCGGCTTGCTTTATTCCAGGAATGGAGAGCCTGAACCAGTTGTGGATTTCTCAAATCTGCATTTTGGAAGGCTGAAAATAGGTCACTAAGACCAGCTAAGCATTCATTTAAAAAAAAATGAATATGATATATTTGCACCGTTATATTCTTCAACAGCCCTGTTTATAGACTTCAACAACCATCTCCTATGTCTTCCTTTTGAGCAAAATCCCAGTTTTACTGGGAGAGGGTGGAGGCAATGTGTCCAATCTCATCTGAGATTCAAAATTGGTGAATTTGACCTAAGACAGCTATAGATCCTCATTCTCCTCACCAGAGTGTTCCCTTTCCCAGCCTCCCTTGCAGTGAGGGACAGGGAATATGACATAGATCTGGCCAACAAAATCCAAGGAGAAATCTATTCAAAGGCAAGGGGTTCTGGGAAAGATTTTGTTCTCCTGTCACAGGGATCGTGATAGTGCAAAGACTGTTCATCTCTCTCCCTGCCCTTAATAGTAGACTGATTCTTGGAATTTCAGCATCTATTTTGTAATCATAAGATACAAGCAAGAAAGGGAAGATGAGGACAGATAGAAAAAGAGTCTGGGTCCTTGGTTAGGTCACGAAGCTGCGAGAGTTGCCTTCAGTGTTCTTATCAAAGGAGATAAATAATGTATTTTATAAATCATCAGGCGGGCTTTGTTTCACTAGGAGTAAAATGTATCTGTGCTGTTTTGATTTTACAAGAGAAACACTGTTTGAGGTCGGGGCTCTGAGGTTAAGAGCAAGTTTCCAACCTACTGACCCAGACCAATCCCTTCCTCCCACTCTCTATGAGGATTCGTAAGGACGATGGTGTTCATGGAAATGGTTCTCCTAAGGTGACCAGCACGTTAGTTGGTAGAGCAGGATAAGAAGAGTGGTCTCTGAATTCCCAATCCAGTGCTCATTCAATGCAATTAAGAAGCATTGCATAACACTCTCCATTTAGGTTGGCACCTCACCTTGTAGCTTCTGGTTGTTTCCAGCTAGCAAGAGAAGTGGGGATCCAGGACCCCTGGGTTCCATGAGGACCACCCCTTGAAGGTCTATTCACCAAAGGCAATGAGGTTGCACGCATCCATTTTTATTCCCTGAGAGGAATATAAACTTGAGATTTCTCCCCACCAGCCTAACAGGGAAAGAAAAGACGCTACCATTTCATGCACAGGAGATCATTTGCAAAATGATGAAGACAGATTTTAGAGTCCTTCAGAATATCTTTTCCTGTAGAATATTAATTTGGCCTACTTTGTTGGCAAGAGATGTTTGGAAGGGCGCCAAAAAATGTATGGCAATTAATCAACAGGAAATAAAATAAACACAAATTGCAGATTCTTGTCAGAAAGTGTATGTCCTGATGTTTTGCTTTTAAAAGACAAACTTGCTTCCTTAGTCGAAAAGGCAATTCCAGTTTCTGTAGGTCAATTCTGGCAGCATAAGTCACAGCATGTGGCATAGAGAAGAACCAACCAGAAGGAGGCAGGGAACCCTGGGGGAGAATCGGAAGCTCTGCCGCGATGCTCCATGGTTGAGGTGGACGCCTTCAGCATCGGAAACCCTGCTTACTCAAAGAGTCGGCTGTGGAGCCCATGGCATGCTGGACTGGGTCCCTGAGGTCCGCTTTCTGCTGTAGGCTTCCAGCCTTTGCCCGGGTTCTGGAATCTTGGCGGGGGGTGGGGGGTGGGGTGGGGGGATGCCTACAGAGGCACAAACAATCAGGCATGGCCTGCAGCACAATTGAATGTCTTTGCAGATAACAAACCTGAGCTCATCTGAGCTCGGTGACCTTGGGCAAGTCCCTCAGATGGCTAAACCTCAAGTTCCTCAACAAGATGGAACCATAATCACAGCTCCTGCCTTGGTGTGTGGTGAGGGCTCATAGAAAGTGGGGAGGCTGGAAAGTAGCTGCTATTCCATAACTCAGCTCTCCTGGTGTTAATTACTTCTGGTTCCTGCCTGGTTTGACCCTGCCCTTTCCCCCATGGAAACCTGACACTTGGTCCTCATCTGAGCCCCTTGTGTCAAGGTGAGCACAGCAGCTGACTGGGAGCACTTGCAGAAGTCTGCCTTCCATCTGGTCTTTTGAAGCCGGTCGAGCCAACTCTGGGTACCCCAGGCAGAGGAGACGGGCAGATCCTACATCCTCTGTAATCCAGAACTTTCTCATATCTCTCTCTCAAGGCCACCTTTGTTCCAGTTCCAAGGTAAGGGACCCTTGGGAAAAGCTACTGCTACACTGTCAAATTGATCAACACTGGCCACAAATAAGCACTTAAAATGAGACTCACATAAATTGGGGTATGCTAAAAGTAAAAGATTCATAGCAAATTTAGTACCAAAAAAAAAAAAAACAGAATAAAATATCTTGTTAATGATTTTGATATCCATTGCACATTGAAATAATATTCAGATACATTAGGTTAAATAAAATAGACTATTGAAATGACTTCACCTATTTCCAACATGGTACTGGGAAATTTAAAATTAGAGGTTTCACATCAAATTTCCACTGAACAATGGGTACTAAAGAAAGTTGCAGTGGCCCAACAATGCCCCTCTCTTGGTTTTTCTAGGACTGTTGCCATGAATTAAAATCAACTTAGTACCATAAAACAAAAGTTTTTTCTTTCAAGATGCTGGTTAGAGATTCAAAATCCTAACCACCCCCCTGGGGTGTGGCAGCTAAGGAGAGTGCTCCTGTGTCTTCCAGGTTTGGTGACTGCCAGCAACCTGGGCTTATGTTTGTGTCATCCCAAGCTCTGCCTCTGACAGGGCATTAGCATCCCTCTGTTCTCTTCTGTGTGTCTTGCCCACAGATTGAGGCCACAGGTATGGTCTAGGGTAACCTTTTCAGTTCAAGACTTGCAAATTATTCAGTCTATACCCAAAGGACTTAAAAGCAGCATGTTACAGGGACACAGCCACATCAATGTTTATAGCAGCACAATTCACAATAGCTAAACTGTGGAACCAACCTAGATGCCCTTCGATAGATGAATGGATTAAAAAAATGTGGCATATATACACAATGGAATATTACTCAGCAATAAAAGAGAATAAAATCATGGCATTTGCAGGCAAATGGATGGAGTTGGAGAAGATAATGCTAAGTTAGCCAACCCCCCAAAAAACCAAATGCTGAATGTTTTCTTTGATATAAGGAGGTTGATTCATAGTGGGATAGGGACAGGGAGCATGGGAGGAATAGAGAAACTCTAGATAGAGCAGAGGGGTAGGAGGGGAAGGGAGGGGGCATGGGATTATTAATGATGGTGGAATGTGATGATCATTATTATCCAAAGTACAGGTATGAAGACACGAATTTGTGTGAATATACTTTGTATACATCCAGAGATATGAAAAATTGTGTTTTATATGTGTAATAAGAATTGTAATGCATTCCACTGTCATATATAAATAAAAAATAAAAATAAAAGACCTCCAAATTAAAAACAATCTGCTCAGACCCTTTTCCCAAATGAGGAAATAGTGATAGGTTCCAGGAATTTAGATGCAGACCTACATTGGGGGCATCCACCCCACGCACCATACCCCTCTTTTTGGTGTGATGATAAATCTGAGCTCTAACAGCTTAACCAGGTGGCCTAAGGTCAGGTACCCACCTCATTCTAACTGCATCACAGATACAAGTAGGCAGAAACCTGAGGAATGGGGACCAAGCTGGATTCTTGGTTTAAATTTTGTGATCTTCTTTGAGATATTTTCATCCAAAAGTTCTTCTCAGGATCTCTCCCAACCCGATGTGCTGGGCTACAGAAAAATCAGGCACTATCCTCAACCCAGGTGGCTCAGCTTTCCTGATCTGGGTCACCCATCTGGCTGGTTTCCATTTATGGTCCTTCATCCACCACTGAAAAAAATAGGTAGGATTTACCAAGACCCTGTCTCAAATAAATAAATAAATAAGGGCTAGGGATGTGGTTCAGTGATTAAGTGTCTCTAGATTCAATCCCTGGTACAAAAAAAAATGGAAAGGGGGAGAAATAGGTAAGAATAACAAGTTGGGGAAACAGGAGGAATACAAAATGTCTTCAATTGTTTAGTGTCAGGCAAAAATAAAATAGACAATCTAATAGTCCATGCTCACTCCTGTTGTATTAACATATCTGCACACCTAGTCTCTGTTGAGCTAGGGCTTTTGCAAACACCATTCTCTTAACTTGAAGTCTATTTTCTCTACTCCTCATAGGACTGTTTTTGTTTTTTTTTTAATCCTATTTGTGGCCTCAGCTTGAAAATCTGCTCTTTAGTAACATCTTCTCTGACCAATAAATAGTTACCTGTCCTCCCACCCTGCTCCCCTGCACAAGGGTACGTTCAATGTCTTCCTCCCTCTGCCCTGCACTTGGCAGTGTGGAATTATTTCACGTGCTTATGTACTTGGGCTTTGTTTCTCTCACTGGAATTTGAACTCTGTGAGGTTAAACTTTACTAATGTGATTTTAGTACTGTGCTTGTGACCTGGTCCAGATGGGAGTGGCTGGTATAGGGGTGGAAATATTCATAGATGGATGGGTGGATAGGTGGGTGGATGAATGTATAGATGGATGGGTGGATGGGTGGGTGGGTGGGTGGATGGATGCATGGATGGATGGATGGATAAATGGATGGGTGGATGGGTGAATGGGTAGATGGGTGGATGGGTGAATGGGTGGATGGATGGATGGATGAATGGGTGAATGGGTGGATGGATAGATGGATGGGTGGGTAGATGTATAAAAGGACAGATGTTTATTTGACAATTCAGGAAGTCTGATGGTTCCAGCTGGTCCATATAAAACTCACACTAAAAACCAAGTCCAGCCCACTCCAAATGCCCTTATGGGCCAGTGAGTAAATTTCACAGAGGGCAAGTTATGAATTCCTATTTAACAGAACGGCAAACTACCAGGAGCACGTAGACTATGGCTGGAAGCTGCTATCCTGGGAGCACCTCAAAAGAGTTTTGCAAGGAAGAGGATAGGAGGGTGGACTCCCTCTAATCTCACCCACCTTGAAGTTGGCCTGAGAGCTCCCTCTGTGTGGTGAGAAAGTTATTTAGTTGTGTGCATTACACCCTGAGTAGCCGAGTGTGTAGAATTCATGAAGGGAGCATGTTAGTGCATATTTAATAAAGCTGCAGACATTCACACACCAAACCAACAGTGTCAAGTGTGTTTGCCTTGGACACGGAGGTGTCCCGTGGCAATGCGGCTGCGCCTTGGCAAGGTGTAGGCATTATGGAGGTCCTCATCAGGAGGGGAGGGCCTTCATCTTCCTGGACTCTAGGTATGGCAAGGGGCTTACGAAAGAGCCCAGATTATGTGCAGAGGTTGAAAAGGTTAAGACGTGAGAGGACAAGAGGAGACAGGCTAAGTGGGGGTGAAAGTGGAGAGACGACGGGAGTCAGTCAAGGCCACGAGCTTGGCAATAACAGTAAGACGTCATGGCAGGAATTGATATCTGGGCATTTGGCACCCGCTGAACCTCACTCCTGACGCTTTGCCTGTTCTCCCTCCTCTAATCCCTGCAACTGCCCCACAGGTGGCTATTTTTATGCTTCTCGTCTTTTCTAGAAGAGGAAATGAAACCTTAAAGCCATCGAGGAACTTTCTCCCAGGGTCAACTCTGTGAATTTCCGTGCCACGCCTGGTGGAATGGATGGCCGCAGAGAGGCTGCCAGCCAATGATCTGTGTTCTCCTTCCTCGGTGTGCAGATGTCTCTTGGAAGTCCTTTATAAAAAAGGTGGACATTCACTTGAACTCTTGCACGAGAAAGAAATAACTCTTTTGTGTGAGTTTAAGACATGGATAGTCTAAGGCTTATTTGTTACAGCATCAGGCCTTACTTGACATGTACTCATATGGTTCTTCCTATTTCTTAACTTCTTGGTCACATCTTTCTCTGTAAAATAAATAACTGGAATATATATCCCAAAGGGTTATAGTTAAAACAGAATATATGTCCCAGAGGGTTGTGGTCAGATTACATTTTGTTTTCTATAGGTTTAGGCAGGGTCAGATTAGAAAATATGTCCCATGGGGTAGAGGCCACACTAGAAGACATAATAAATTCAGGGCTCCCAGATTATAGAAAACACTCAGAATTGGCAGTCATTATCACATTTACTTTTTTGCACCAAGTACAGCCAAGTTGGTTTCAGTTCACTTTGGGTTTGAGGCAACCTATCCAAGTCAGCTTTATTTATCTAATGAAACATATGAACACACTTTTTATTACATTCAGGGTCTGTTATATCCAAAGCAATGGCTGGGTTGGTTTTCCGTTCCCATTCTGCTCCGGGATCCAATGCGCTAGCAGATGGTGTTCCGCTCCCTTCTGGCCCTACACTTAAAATCAGAAAAAGTGCAGGATTCTTTTTCAATCCTACAAGAATGCTGCTGTGATGCCTATGGCGGCCATGGTCTGGCATCACTGTGGACAAAATGTCTGTTTTTGGTGGTGCAGCAGTGGGCATCCCAAACACATGTTCATGAGTCTCCTGGACAAAGAGTCTTGTTCTCAAGCCAAAAGCAAATGACTACAGGAGAGTGCTGTCTAGGCTACCTATAGCCCAGCAGAATTTACTCTCCAGGGAAGAGGTCAGACCAGGGAGAAGGCATCATCCATTCATTCATTTACTGAGTTAACATTTGAGTTGCTACCATCTAATTCCTCTTGGGTTCACTCTATTATTTAACACTTTTTAAAAACGTTTTAGTTTACAATAAGTACATTCTTACAGGAAGTTGCAAAACTATGGCAGAGAAGTCCCACATATCCTTCCTCCTGCTTCCTTCACTGGTAGCATCTCACAGAATCATGCATCTCAAAACCAAGAAATAGGGAATAAAGAGGGGGTTGTAGGGGTAGGAAGGAGAGTAGAATGAATTGGACACTGTTACCCTCTATGCATACTGACTACATGACTAGAGTGATCCTGCATCTTGTTCAAGATTTGCATCTTGTACAAATAAAAGAATGAGAACTTGTACTCCATTTTTATATGATGTGTCAAAATGGATTCCACTGTCATGTATAACTAATTAGAATATTTTTTTAAAAAAAGAAAAGTAAAAAAACAAAAAACAAACAAACAAAAAAAAACCAACAACTACAAAAAAGGGTGTTGGTGCGGTCCATGAGTCTGGTTTAGATCTCAACAGTTTTAACTGTACTTGTTGGTGGGGGTAGTTCTAGGCAACTGTATCACACCTACGGTTTTGTGTCCCATCAACACAGTTTTTTGCATTTGATTCATTCTAAAATGTACACGTCTTCATTAGGGAAGACGTTGATAAGAAAGCAGTAGCTCTGCAGAGCTGCCAGGGATGGAAACCCACCTTTCTTCCCCAGACCTTTGCATATTTGTTTTGCTTTGGTTTTTAGGTTTGAGCTAATTCTTGAGCACCTACTGTGTGATGGCTATTGCAATCCATTCATGCCTTTTTACTTCACTTAAATCTCTGAACCCACCTGTGACTCAAATGCATTATCTCAACCACACACAAGGAAAAGACCGAGGGGCCCCAGAAATCCCGTGACATCCCCAAAGCCACAACTCCTAGGAGCAAGAGAGTTGACCTGGCTTTGCAACCCCCACTCCTGCCTCCAAAGCCACCTACTGTCCACTCTGCAAACAGCTGCGCTGACCACTGCAGTTGAGAGGCAGCCTGCACACATTTTATTCCACCAGGTCATCTCCTCAAAGTCCTGAAGATGCCACAAGACAGGCACTGATATTTTAAAGAGAAAGAAATAAGTCTTGCAAATTTACTGGCTAATACCCCACTCTTCATAAGAAGAAAGATGAATGGGGCCAGAACCCTAACTCTTGGTTCATCGTTTACTGCTCTTCCAGGG
This sequence comes from Callospermophilus lateralis, assembly GCF_048772815.1. Classification (NCBI taxonomy): domain Eukaryota; kingdom Metazoa; phylum Chordata; class Mammalia; order Rodentia; family Sciuridae; genus Callospermophilus; species Callospermophilus lateralis. The sequence continues at coordinate 491,161 of NW_027512861.1, forward strand.
ACAGCAGCAAGAGGACTTCATGAGCCCATGTCCCCTGGTTACTACACCAGGGCCCGTGGTTATCTGCTCTTGCCAGTCCTGGGTGTGATTCAGCACCCTTCTTAAACCACAGCACTAGTCGGCCACCGTACCCCGGCAGCTTGGCATCCAGATGGCAACATCCTCCTCCCAGAGCACTGCCCAGACCATGTACATACAGCGTGACCCTGGGAAGGGGCGAGGCACTTGGTCTGAGTTCCACTTAAACCTGCCTTTGGGCTTTCCCATCTGGAAGGGAAATAGCCTTCATTCTCTCATTTGTACAATTAAAAAAAAAAAAAAACCTATAAGGCACATATAATATCTGAGCAGATCCTTAGCAATATCAAAGAACGGAACTTCAATAAGGGTGTTGCATTAAATCTGAACTGGCAAGAGCTTATAATAAAAGTACAGTAATGAGCAAGCTTTATGATAAAATTAATGTAATTAATTAGTGTTTGTAAAGGACTTCAAGATCACAGGGTGAAAGGTGCCAGCTAGAGGAAAAGTCATCTTAAAAATTACCACTATTATCATCTTAAGACACGGCATATATTATGCACTATATGAGCATTTCCAGGCATATATTCATGTCCCAGCTATAACTACATTAATTTATAGTAATTTGCGAATCAGGTCTCTGATCAGTCCTGGGAGCCCTTTCTGGATCTTTAAGTGGATGAGGTTATGACTCAAGTGGTATTTTAAACTCTATCCAGTGATCACCTATTAAAGGGAGCAGCCCAGACCCCCCCACACACACTCAAGTCAGAGACTCAAATTGCGGCTGACACACGAGAGCCCTCAGTGCCTTCCTGCGCTCTGTGGCATGTTTTTGGGGGGTCTGGTTGGGTTTATTAAAAGTAGGTCTATGAACATCTCTTTTGTCCCTACTTTTCCAACTTTCCAGGATTCACACATTACTATTTCTCTCTGATCCAATACTATTCCCAGAGGTTAGGTGTATCTCTTTGCTGTCACTGAGTCCCCAGAATGAACAAAACTGAACCTGGCATGCTGCAGATCCCAGGGAATTTGGGCTGGTGGGGAATGCTCAGCTCAAAGATTGCGTGTCCAAATTAGGCCTTTTATTTCTAATCATCCCAATGGACCATTCCGCTTGAAAACAGGCTATTGTATTTATTAACTGAACCACACAGTTTCTATTGGGCTTTGGGGTACATTTAAAATTTTTAACTTAATTGTTTGATAGTAAAAGTCATACCAACAGGGAATTTGGAAAGTAAAGAGAAAAAGAGGGTGGGTACTTTTCAGTGGCTGCTTTCCCTGGGCATCTTCTCATTCTGGGGTGCCCTGGCTATCACCCCAGTAGCTGACATTCTGGCTCAGAGCTACTGAGAAGGGAGGGGTTTTCCAAGTCCATTATGAGGGAGTGAGACAGCAAGAAGATGGATCAGATTCTTGTAATCAGATGAGCACAGGAGACCATTTAAAAGGGCACCATGCAAAGACCTCCTCTGTCATTGGCAAGGAGTGACAGCCAGTTTACCAAGCACTTGACCTTGCCATCTCCTGGGTCTGAGTTCTGGCCATTTCACATACCACCAGAGTGATCCTGGGCAGGTCACATTCTCTTTAAATGAATGTGCTTCTGCTCTTGCCTCAAGGAGGTGGGTGGTTATTGGGCCAGATTAGGGATGATAAGTATGTGGCCAACTTGACAGTAACCCTCCCCTCAACACACACATGCACCCACCAACTCTTGGAAGTACCATTGTGGACATTGCCCATCCATCACAGACCCTTCCCTACTGAGACCATGCAGCCTCAGAACCCACCACATAGCCAAAGTCACTCCTCCTTTCTAACCTGATTTGCCAGTTGGGTAGAAACCTAAGTTCCCTGCAGCCACAGAGATGCAAATTGTGCTACAGTTTTGTCAAACATCATTTGTGAGAGTGTTGCAAGAAAGCATCACCATCTAAGTAAATGCATTTGTTTTTTCCATAAAAGGTTTTCTGGCTGCCACATTTTATGAAACTTTATAAGAATTACAATAACCTTTAAAAAACCAAGTAAAATAAAAACATCATTATTAGAGTGTTCAATTAGAAAGGCAAACACACTCTGCTAAACAATCTCCAAATGTAATTGTTTAATAACAAAACATAAATTAAAAAGGAAAGTACAAAACAAAATACCCAGGGAACAAATTGTGTTCTTTTGCTGCTGGAAAAAGCCAAGAGCATGTCTGGACAATATGAAAATGTTCTTTATGTTCTGTTCACTGCAGTCAGGTCCTATATGATCCAGGACCATGTGCACGCTGAACAAAGCTCCAGTGCCTTCTCAGCTGTTAGTATTAACACACTGTTCTGGAAAATTCCACACCTCAAAAGGGTAACTAGTAAATAGGTTAATATGCATGCACAGTAAATATGTTAGTTGTAAATACGCCCAGAGCCCTTGACACTTTATGAAGAGCTTCTGTGTGTACATACCATCTCATGAAATTGGTACAGCCACAAGGAGGTGCTATTGTTGTCCTCCTCACAGGTGGGGCGACTGGGTCCCATGAAGGCAAGTCCCAGGTGCATGTTGCATCACGAGTGAGAAGGACCCAGGACACAAGTCAGAGCTGCTTCCTCTATAGGAAAAGACAGGCCGTGGGCCAGAGTCCCCTGTGGAACAGGACGCCAGCCCCTTTAATGTCAGATGAGGAAACTGAGGCACAGAGAGCAAAGGGACTCTTGCAAGTCCTTCGGTGAGAGACAAGGTCAGAGTTCCCACAAGGCAAGCAGAGTCCTGGCACCAAGGAGCAACAGCTGCAATGACCAGGGGACTTGGAGCTGGGCGCTGGGTGCAGTGGCTCTCAGCACCGGCCAGGCAGAGGGGAGGCTCTGGGGAGGGAGCCGCCTCCCGGCACCAACTGAGGGAGTGTTAGTGGCACACAGCACAGCCCTGGATCCACAGCAGCGGAGGGAGATGACTGTGATGGGGACAGTGCAGCCTTCAAGGCCTGACGTTCTTACCATGTGGAATTTCACAGGAAAAGAACCCCAACCCGAGTGCGTGGGGAGGCTGAGGGCTGGGATTCTGGTGTGGCTCTGCTCCAGGACCCAGGGGTGGCCCTGGGCATGGCCTCTGCTCCCCAGGCCTCCGCCTCTTCATCCACAGAAGACCCCTCTCCAGACCCAGCCAATCCAGCCTCCCCTGTTCCCTGCCTCCAGAGGACCCCTTGCTGCCGCTCTTAGGTTCTTCCCTGGCTTGGAGCCCTGGGGGGGCGGGGGGCACAACCTGTGTCGGTCACTCCACTGGTGACGAGACCAAGGGAAGAAGGAAAATAACAGGGATGACGACAGCATGCAGTCCAAGCTGAGGTGACTCCCACCGTCGTGACTGTTCCTGAGGTGAAGATGATGGCAAGATGGAGGCTCACGGGAACTTGCATCTCAAGTTTGAATGGAAAACAGATCCGCCAAATGCTTCCGGTATCCCCAGTGCTCACTTGCCCCTGAGGTGGGGTGTTATCTAAATTTATAACAAGACAACTGTGGCCCAGAGAGACACCAAACCCAAACAGCTAAGGGTCACCAAGAATCTCTGCCCACGGGGTCCGCGGTATCCTGGCCCACAGCCCAGCCCCCGCGGCACACTGACTCGGGCTACTGGATATTTTGGATTTTTAAAAAGCCACTATTGATCGTATTTCTTCTTCTGTGAAGTGTCTGTCCAGTTCCTTAGCCCATTTATCGATAGGGTTATTTGCTTTTTTGGTGTTAAGTTCTTTGAGTTCTTTATATATCCTAGAGATTAATGCTTTGTAGGAGGTGCATGATTTTCTCCCAATCTGTAAGCTCTCTCCTCACGTTGTTGATTGTTTCTTTTACTGAGAAGAAGCTTTTCAATTTGAACCCATCCCATTTGTTGATTTTTCATTTTACTTCTTGCGCTTTAGGGGTCTTGTTAAGGAAGTCAGATCCTAGGCTGACATGGTGAAGATCTGGGCTTACTTTTTCTTCTGTTAGGCACAGGGTCTCTGTTCTAGTGCCTAAGTCTTTGATCCACTTTGAGTTGATTTTTGTGCAGGGTGAGAGATGGGGGTTTTCGGTGGAGGGCGGGGCACCAGAGAAGAATAAACCTTCCTTAGATAAGGTAGAGGGAAGTGAAGGGTGGGGATAGGAAACGTAGAAGAATGAAACAGATATCATGACTTTATGTCTATATGTGACTGCATGACCAGAGGGATTCCACAGCATGTACACTCGGAAAACTGAGAACTTGCACCCCATCTGTGTATGATGTATGAAAGTGCATAAAGGCTTTCTACTGTCATGTATAACTAATTAAAACAATTTTTTTAAATTACATTTGGAGAGTGTCACCTGCCATTCTGTACTCTAAAATAAACTTTTCCAAACTGGAAAAAATAAATAAGCCGTTATCGATCTCAAGTCTCCATTGCCATCCCCATAAAAGGCCGGGTCGCTCTCCGTGACAGTGACCGGCCTGAGACTAGGGAAGATGACCTCTCTGAGTGCTGTTCTGCCCTGCTGAGCCACTGAAGATGCAGGGAGACTTGAAATGCAGACCAACGGGGGTCCCATGCCCCCACCATTCATTCACCAATGTGCCACTGGGCTCTCCCCTGGGCCCTACTGGGGACTTTGGGGGCTGGAGGCAGAAATGCAGCAGCCCTCAGGGGTTCACTGTCTGATGGGCGAGGCAGAGAAGGGGACAGCTAAGTGGCAGGTACAGAGCCACAAGGCAAAGGTCAGTCCACAGAGGGCCGCTTGTCCTGGAGTAGAAACAAGGCCCAGGTTTTGGACTCCCTCTTCTGGGGAGGTAAGAGTCATATCTCCCTGGGGCCTTCCCCACTGAACCATGATCAGGACTGTATGCTGTCGTCATCCCACGTTTAGTGACTAGTAAGTAAGTCGTAGCTACATCTGGCAGACACTGTCCATCAGGGATGACCTGGGGCTGGGAACGCTGTCACTGGAGTGTTGGCATCATCAGCGTCTGCACGATCACAGTGCTTAGCTCACCTAGGACAGGCACCCAGGCTCGGATCCCCCATTGCCCTCCGCAAAACTCAGCCCCTCAAAACCAGCCATGGGATTCCACCTGTTTGGCTGATGACTCTTTTGCTCCCAGGACTTTAGCTGGGGTCCCCTGGTGGTGTTTGGCTGCAGGCAGGTGTGGTTGAGCACACCTGGACTCATCCGCCTGACACCTTGATGGGTGTGTCTGGGCCTTGACAGCCCCTCTTCTCCATGTGGCCTCAGAGCATCCCAGTGGGGTCTTTGCAGCAGGGTTGTTAGACTTCCTATGTGAAGTTCAGGGCTCCAAGAATCCCAGATGGAAGCTACCAGTTCTGTTGATGGAAGGCCTGGAGCTGTCAGACATCGTGTCTGCCACACTGTGGGGAAAACATCTCCAGTCCACCCCAGATTCCAGGAAAGGGAGGAGTGGCTCCTTCCTCCTGGCAGGAGAAACGTCGTGTAATTAGAGCCATCTTCTGTCCACAGCAGTCTACACGGGGGCTACACGCTCTCCCCTTCCTGAGACCCCTGAGGTCTCACCTGGACTTGGCAAGGCCTCCAAGTCTGAAACTCCATCATCTGAATTCAGATCAAGTACAGATGAGGCTCCTCTGACGTGGGTCCCCGAGGTGGCACTTTTCAGTCGGATAATCTGTAACTACAGGAAGGCCGCCTGCCCTGCACCATGCAGCCTACTGAGGGAAGCAAGCTGCAGCCCTGGCAGTTGCTGGACTGAAGAAATTTCACAACCCAGCCTTGCACACCTTGCCAGATCCTTGAGGAGGCCCAGCGATGCTCTGGGAAATGCTTCTCCCAGCTCTGGGATCCTGGCTCTGGAGCATCTTCTCATTTTTTCCATGAGAAGTGGCTTCCACTCCCATGGTGCCTTCGCTGCTCACTTCTTCCCAGAGGAGGTGGAGAGAGAGGAGATGTCCAAAGACTGCACTTTAAGACATCTCTGTCCCTGGGTGTCTAAGCTGACAACTCTTCCACCAATACCACTCTCCTGAAAGTGCTGTGGATTTTCTATGAACCTCACTGAGGTGTGCACCATTAAATCAAAACCAAGCTCACATTTCTTTCCAAGGGAGATTCCACTTTGGGCTGAGAGTCAGGGTGTTCTGAAGTTATGCCATTAAAATTGGTAGGAGCCTTTTCATCCTAGTTAAAAGAGGCATGAGGCAATGCCCTGAGAAATTGCACCAGGCACACGAGGCTCTTAAGTCTTACTGAACTTTCCAACCGGGGAAAGGGGTGTTAGAGTCACACCCTAATATTTTACCCTGAGGCCATCCTTTACTATGAGACCCCTAGATTTGGTATTTGCCCAAGACCCATTTCTTACTTTGAGACATTTCACTGACTAGAAGGATCGCCCTAAGCTCCCTGTAAATGCTGCTGAAAAAATTGAGTGATTTTTCCTTTACTGCATCTAGCTCCTCTGGCATTTTATCATAGTCTGCTGGGAGAAGGCTGTGGATGTTATCTCCATCCTGCCTGAAGCTGTCCTCCATGGGACACACAGGGCCATTGGCTGCCTTATTTCCCTAGCACCTACCTAGGGCATCCTTTCCTCCAGCCTCCAGTGACCCCCCTTGTCACCCATAGTCTCCTCAAGGTCCTTCCAGCTGTGGAGGGAAGAGCAGAATTCAAGCCCACCCCATGGAGGAAGACGTGGGAAAGAATTTGTGCCCATCTTTAGTACATCAGCGGGAGGGGAGCACGGGCACCTGGGTTCAAGCGTCTGCTGTGACCTTCAGCCACCTCATCGTCTTCTGTTTCACCTTCTGTAAAAGTGTCATCATTACACTCATTCCCTCGTCACTTTGTTGTGATGACACTTCATTTTAGTTCAACAAGTACTTTGTGGGCACCCATGCATGCCAGTCCCTGTGGTGGGTACCCAATGACCGAGCAATGGCTCATTCTTCAAGCTGCCCTTGGTCTGGGGTGGAGAGAGATGATTAAGGAACAACCAACTATTCCTTTTCTGACTGATGTTACCGCAGGTGAAACTGAGTCTCAGATTTCAAGTGAACCTCTCAAAACAAAGCTGACCCACCAATCAGGACAATGGACATGTGGAGACTGACGGTCCCAGACATCCCCACAGCCCCGTGCTGCCCCTCGGGCCTGGAGGCCCTGGTCTCACCCCTCCCCCTCTCTATTGCTGTGACTATTTCGGGAAGTATTGCAAGGTTAAATAAAGACATATATTTTAAGAATTCCCACATATTTTATTCATACTATAATATTCTACATATTATAATTGATCCACACATATACATTTAGGATTCATAATTATTTAAATCATGTCTTGGGATGACCGTTTATTGCATTTAAAAATTTTGCAGGTTACCCAAAATAGATGTCACTTTGACATAAACTTCCTGATTTCTAAATCTTGCTTCCATAACACTGGAGGTGAAAAATTTCATCTAAATATTATTGAATTCCAGCACGACATTAGCATGCAGAGATATTTACAATAACAGAGCCATTACAACTCAATCAAAAGCTGATTTCAGCCAGAATTATGCAGAAATAAATCTTGCAGGATTCAAATTATTAAAAATCAGAGACTCAATAAAGTGTGGTCTGGAAGTCCCATTTATCAAGGGAGTCGAAGTGCCTCTACAGTTATAGTGACTTTTTCATATATATATTCTGCAAGAATTTGCATGCATTTTAAAAGATCAGAGTTTAATTCTTATGGAATTCAAGTAACTATGCTATATTTATAAGGCAATGGAAGCAAGCTCTGAAACGTTCTCTCTGCTTCCTCTCTGTGTCTCACATTTGAAATGCATTGGTTTTTATTTCTGGCTCCTACTGGAGAGAAAGATCCACAGTGAGGCCACAAATATAGAGAATACTTTACTCCAATAAAGGCCAAATCAGGATGGCAGGAGAATTAGGTAGAGGAAATTCAAACCGTTTATAAAGCTTGTTATGCAACTAACACATTATGAATGTCCTTCTTTGCTGTGAATGATAGAACCAAGATTCAATACATATACATATATATGTAATATATATTTAATATCCTCCTTTTCATAACATTTGGTCTAAATAGAAAAGAATTCATTCCTAAGAAGAGAGGTAGACAGATTCAGAAGAGAGGAGGATGGGAGGGAGGAAGGAGAGGGAGGAGAAGGCATCACCAGTGGAGACACGGATCTTTGATCACCAGAAACCACACAGCCCAGGAATCCAGTCCTTTTGGGAAGCAGTACTTACTGAACACCTATTCTGTGCCAAAATCAGAGCCAAAGAAGGCCTGTTTCCTGCCCTCAGTCTGAGCACCGTAGTTGGGGTGATGAGATATAAGCAGTCATTGGTGACCTAGGATTAATGGTACAAACCTCTGTATCAGCCAGGAATGTGATCAGCTGCAGGTTACAGAAATCATGATCTGTCAATAGGCTACCAAGGCAAAGGACAGTGACTTGGTACTGCCATAGAGAGTCTAGCTGCTTTCCCTCTCCCTACCAGACTTTCTTGGTGCATTTGCCTCTTGGTTGCAACAGAGCTGCCTCATCTCCAGATATCCCATCCGTATTCTAGGCAGGAAGAAGGGGGAATGGACAAAGGAAGGACATTCTGCCAGGGACTCTGCCTGTACTGGCAAGAACTCTCACACGGTCACTCTCAGCTGCAAGAGGATCTGAAGAAGTGAGTTTTTAGTAAAAGTGAATGAACCAATGGATACTGAATAGGCAGCCAGCAATGCTGCCCACCAGTCCGTAGAAGCAGGGAGAAGAGGCGTGAACAAGCTGAAAGGCAGGGGAGATGGCTTCACGGAAGCTTCCTGAGACCAGAAGTGGTGGGAGGGACCTTTGTCCGGCAGACACAGAGAGCACCTTGCACATGATCAGGACCATGACCAGGCTTGGGCTCTCGGGAGCAGGGCCAGCGCCCGCACCATGAAGCCTCCTCCACTGACATGTCCCAACATCCGTGGCCTCCACTCTTACTGACGAAGAGAGACGGAGTCTCAAAAAGTCTTGTGACTTGTCCAAGGGCGTGCAGTCGGCAAGCACACTCTCCTAACTTGACCTCACTTCACGGTCAGCCCAACTGACCAAGAGGAGGAAAGAGGACAGAGATGAACCTGCCCTGGGCATTCACATGACCCCGGCCAATAGCAACTCATGCACATCAGGCAGCGCCAGGACAGGCAGGTGGGGTGACACAAAAGGCAGATGCATTCTGGCCCTGGGGGCGGGGGGGCGGGGCATCTGTGTTCAAACATCCCACACCCCAGATGACAGGTCATGGAGGGCCTGGGGGGCCCGAGGGCCCCTGCCCAAGCCCAGCTCCGTTCACCAGGGCTGGATTCCCTGCCCCTTCCAGGCACCAACGTTTTGACCCCATGTGCCTGTGAGTCACAGTGGCCTTCCTATGAACTCTAAAGGGTGACGTCATCCAGCCCTTCATAAAAGTGGCCGAGGCCCTGGGTGAGGGCAGCGGGCATCCTCAGCACGAGCGGCCCCCAACGCTCCCCCACGCCCGCCCTCTCCATCCCGCCCCACTCATGGCCAGGAATCTAGGCAGTTCTGGGTCTTTCTGACCACGGTCCCTTCAAGCTCAGACATTCTGTGCCACGCACGTGTGAGGTGCGTCTCTAGCCCTGGACCTCACGTGTCACCACCCCCGTGACTCCTGCCAGTCTCTGAGGGGTCCCCGAGCCTCTGTGTCTCCACAGAGGGCAGCAAAGCATCTTTGACTTGGCGGGGAGGTGGAGTTCCAGCTTATCCTGAACCCAAGGGCCCCCGGGGGACGGAAGTCATGGACAGCGCCTCTGGATAGAGCGGCTCAGAGCGCCACTGCTTAACTGTAGGGGTTACCGGGGAGGCCATGGGGAGGGCAGAGAGGTAGACAGGCCGCAGGGCCCAGTCCTGTGCCGCGCACTCCAGGTCCTCGGAAAATGCTTCCAATGATGAAGCAAGTGATGGCGGAGGGCTGGCTTCTGTAGTCATGGGCCTTTGTGTCTTGAGGTCACGGGAGCCCCGCGTCGGGGTATCTCTCCTCCTTCCCTTTGACCACTGGGAAGCTTAGGGTCTGTTGGAGGGTTTGGGGCAGCTTTTTGGCTACTGTGACTAAAAGGATCTGAGCAGAACGACTCTAGAGGAGGAAAGTTCATTTGAGGGCTCAGGTTTCAGCGGTCTTCGACCATGGAAGGCCGGCTCCATCCCTTAGGGCTGGAGGCGAACAGAACATGGTAGCGGGAGAGAGTGGCGGAGGGGAAGCAGCTCACACTGCCGTGATCAGACGCAGAGAGGGAGACTCCACTCTCGAGATACAAAATATACCCTAGAGCCACACCCCAACCCCCAGCTCCTCCAGCCACACCCCCACTTCAGCCACCACCCAGTTAACCCCTCCAGGGATTGATTCAGTGATGGGGTTGACACCCTCACAACCCACTCATTTCTCCTCTGAGCCTCTTGCATTGTTTTGCACGTGAGCTTCTGGGGGCAGCTCACATCCACACCAAGACATAGGTGTTCCCTTCATGCCAGAAGGATGCAGGTTTGCGACGGAGTCACTGTTCTGGGATCCTCCCTTCCACCTGCCTGTGAGGGGCGAGGCCATGTGGCTTACTTTGGCCAACAGGGTTGTGGAAGGTGGGTCTTGAACAGAAGCCTCTGTTCACAGGGCTAACTGGGTGCCTGGGCGCCTGCCATTTGTCAGAAGAGTTTGCAGGTGGCCCAGACCTGAGCATGCAGAAAGGCCTAGAGCCACATCCAGCCCTCCAAAGCCACCTGGAGCCTGGCCAAGTGGCCCCGTTCCCTCGAAGTTGAGAGACCAAGGAGCAAAGAGTGACTAAATCAGCAAATGCTCACGGCTGCGGGCCACACAGGGCAGGGTGGTGTGTGAGGCAGCATGACAGGGACAACACCTGACCCACCTGGACCCTGACCATAGCAATCCTCATAAGCAGAGCTGTTGATGAATCACTTCTTTCATTCATTTGTTAATTTGTTCATTCAAGGATTCAGCAAATACCTACCAAAGGTACCTATCCCAGGTGACATCCTGGGGGCCGGGATCACACAGGAAGAGGGCAGTGGGACTGCTCTCCAGGGCTTTCCCTCTGGTGTATTTGCAAGAGGCATCACCAAGTTCCCGCCCCCTGCCCTGGTGAGCGTCACACTCTCTTCAGAAATCATTCGCTTTGAGGAGCCTTCACCTCAAATAAGCTTGAGAAAGAGAGCAGATTCCCCACAGGTCGTGAGAGACCGACAACTTACAATTGAGAAGTGCTGGAACTTTCTCCATTGTGCAAAATTTAGAAACCCATGTGGACCTTGAAACCTCAGGGAAGGAGCCTATCCTAATGAACATATTCCAGGTTCAAATAATTTCAAGGTCTCTGCACAAACAGAGGACTCAACTCACGAGTAGGAAAGGCCAGGATGATTTCAGGCCAGTGCGTGCCCAGCAAAAGTTGGGGTTCATTTCTGCTTCTCAGGTACAGAAGGAGGGAGTCGACGTGATTTATAACTTACAAGGGGCTCTGTCTGATGTCTGACACTTCTTTTTTTTTTTTTGATCCCAGGGAACTCTGGGGCGCTCGACCACTGAGCCACACTCCCAGCCCTATTTTGCATTTTATTTAGAGACAGGGTCTCACTGAGTGGCTTAGCCCCTCACTTTTGCTGAGGCTGGCTTCGAATTGTGCTCCTCCTGTCTCAGCCTCCCGAGACACTGCATTAACAGGCATGCACCACCGCGCCCAACTCTGCCTGAGACTTTTAAGTCCACACACAGCTGTTCCAACCCAGGGACTTCCAGGCCACCCCCGTTATCTGGGCCACCTTGCCAAGATGTAGCCCAGGTGCTTGGAGGAAGCCTGTGGAATAAATGAAGAGACAACAGTGGACAGTGTATGAACCACCAGTTGGAGGACAGGAAGCCAGAGATTTTTACAAGAGACAGTTTGCACTATGAATTCGAGATGCCTCTGTCAGAATACTCTCTAAGGTGAAAAAAAAAAGAAAAAAACAGGTCCCTGGAGAAAGGCTGAGCTGGGGGAAGTTAACAGGGGCTGTTTGCTGCAGGACTTAGCAAAGTCCTTACTAGACTAGCATGTGCTGTTGCCCCAGGAGGGAAATTCAATGGCAAAATTTGCAAATCCACCACCTGGCCTGGGACTCCGACTGCTCCTGACACTCGAGCCCTGTGCCAGGCTTGGTGCAGAGAATCTCTGACATTCAGCAGCACAGCATCGACAAGTCTTGAGGGCCCAGAGTTCTGAAAGCCAGATCCCCTTGGTGAGCGCTTCCATTAAGTCTAACTGCAATTCCCTGGAAAAGAGCAACACAGAAAAGTCATAGCCAAAGGCCGCTTGCAATAAAACCTAAAAGACAAGGACGTCTTTGTCTCTTTAGGAGAAAAATAAATAACTAAACTTCAGGATGTCAATGTGACCTTCACTGACTGCCCCCCACCCCAGCCCTGCAACACGTCTCCCCTCGACACACACACAGGGCTCTGGCTAGGATCCTGAACATTCGCATGCTTGCCATCCCGAGGGAGGGTTTTTACCTCTTGATACAGAGAACTTGATTGGGTGCACCTATTTTCGTTTTTCAGCTTTATACAGCAGATTTGGTTAAAGTGTGTCTATTTTTTGTTTCTCAGAGGGTTAGACTTTTCCCTTTTCAAACCCAGCAGCTCCCTGAGAGCCAAGAGCCTCTCATTTCGCCCTGACTTGCCTTCTGCAGCTGCGACATTCCTAAGTTGATGTCTCTTAAACACAGCCCTTCAGGTGGCTTCTGTCACATCAGAAGCAGATTCAATTATGAGTTGCATGGTTCCAGCATATTCTTTGTATTATAATTCTGTTGAGAACTGGCAATTCATACATAGCATATAGGAGAACTCTCTATTAACCAGAGTATTTGATTAATGAGCCTGGTGTGGTTTCCTCCACGCTGAGCACCCAACTTCACCTGGACAGATGCAGTGGCAAAAACCCATTCCACTTCCTTGCTCTGTTTCAGAGGATGGTAGCAGAACCCCACCAAAAAAGAAATGCCACGGAAACTGGAGCCAGAAAACCCAGTTCTGTTTCTGTTTTTATAGGAAAATGGCTAGTAGTTTATCAAATGTTCAACAAATTACTATTGGATGAATGAGTAGCCACATTAATAAATTAGTAAGAAACAAAGGAACAGGGGGAGAAAATCTTCCTGGCCCCCTCTCTCAGTTAAATTCCTCATTCCTCTCCTCCATTAGGGTTCTGTGCAGGGCTAGAATGGAATTTGGTGCGCAGGTTGCAAGAGCCTTTCGGTTTTGGCTTCCCCATCACTTGGAGCTCCTTGGAGGCAGGGGCTGTGCCTTGCCTTCTCTCCATTTCTAGGATTTGGGAGGGGTCAAATGAGGCCAGGCCCCTGCAACACTGGACCAAAGACTAGAGAGCATGTCCTCAGAAGATTAGCAGGATCAGAACTCCGTGCAAATCTTTGGAGATCCCACTTTTAACCTCCCTTCCAGGCTGGGGCAGCAATGGCAGCCAGGGCAGGTCTGGGGACATCAGGGTTAGTGCCAGCTCTTGACACTCTGACCTCTCAGCTCTCCTGGCTGCTCTGAGCAAGTAGGAGCAGTTGGCTTTGTGAAGGCAAGTCTTGGTCCCTTTACTGGGAAAGACAGGCTGCGAGGTGGGGTCTTGGAAAGATGGCCAAACACAAAGCCTGTCACACGTGGCCTCGGGCAAGCCACCAGCTCCACCTGAGCCCCAGTTTCCACACCTGTAAATAAGCAGCTAGAGCTAATACCTTGGAAGAATTCCTTCAGACCCAGTGTTTGGTGCCTCCATACTACCTGATATTTTAGCTTTGGGGTAGTGATTTTAAAAGAAGAAGAAGAAAAAGCAGCAGTAGCTATATGATTCATAACTTTATTCCTTGGAATTTTTCCAAAGGAAATACTCTTGGATTTGGATGATGATGTACATACACAAAGGTGACCCTCGCAGAGGGAAGCAACCCGAGTGTCCAGCAACAAGGGATGCCTGGAAATGTGGCCACACAGGCATGATTGGCCATGAAACTGATCCTGAGATCATTTATGATTAAGAAAATAATACAACAAGCAGCTCTGGAGAAGCCCAGCCTGCAGAAGCGGGATTTTGGGGTGAGGCCGGCTTGGCACGGCCAGCTCTGCCTGTAGATCTGCCATTGCCAACTTCAGCCAGGTACTTCCCCTCTGTTTCCTCATGGAACAGGGGAGACAGAGTAGAACCTATCTCACAGAATTACTGCAGGAACCGTGTGAAATGATTTTCATGAAGCACACGGAGTAGTATCTGACAGAGAGTAAATTATAAATGCTGGTTGCTATTGCAAAAAACACGATTGCGACCACTGAAGCTTTGGAAGGAAGAGCTACCGCAAGAGCCTCGGCTTAGACACACTTCATTCACTGTGATGGGCTGTAGGTGGTGGGATAGCATAGATAATTTTAATTTGTTTTCTTTATACTATTGCAATTTTCTCCAAACTTCTGCGATAAGCAAGTAACAGTTATAACGGGGGAAAGGGTGTTCAGGAATCCACTGTGATTTTTTAAAAAGTTTCTCCACGAACATTCAGGAGATGATGTGGTAGTTGGACAAACCTGGGGTTGGACCAACTTTTACATTTAGGAGCTGTGTGGCTGGCCTAATCCTGTCTCTCCAAGCCCATGAGCCCAGGGGCCTGCTCCCCTGTCTTCTGCCCCAGGTGAGAGCCACATCTGTATCTGAGTTCCCCCTCCACACCTCCAAGGAGGGCCTTCCAGTCTCCCACAGTTCTGTCACCCAGCTAAGGGGTTCAAACATGAATAATAGGACACAGGGAGCCTTGTAAAGAGGGGACCTAATGATATTCAAGATTTGTGTGTGAGAAAGACAGCTTGGCCAGAGGGTCACAGAAATCAGTAATGCACTCAGATCCCGTCACTGAAACCTGGCTCCAGCTTTTCCTATTCAGAGCATTTGCAAGGCCCAAACCACCAGCAGCCACTCCCGGTTACTTAACCAGACATAAAATTCAAAGGGAAAAAAAAAAAAAAACTAATCGAGGCCATGAATCCTATAAGGACCCTGGGTCTTTCCGTGGGTGCAAATGGACTTTGAATTGAGTTATCCCAGCAAACTCCAGCCAGCTCCTCGGGACTTCTCAATACTGGAAGTTTCCATCGCAGGTCCCCGGGATGATATTGTTCCCATTTCCCACACTGCAGGTGTGTTTTTAAGGAAACAAGCACTAGGAAGATAATTTTGTGGAAAAATAAAAAAGAGACGTAATATTCAGTTACCTTTCCTTAAAGGAAGATGAATGATCCGAGGGAGGGATAAATTGCATTTGCTATGAAAATTTGAATTTCAAGAAGTATATTATGTCCTCCAGTGTTCTCAATGAAAAAAAAAATTATTTCTTTCTTGGGGAACACACTCTTATGGCATTTTAACTTTTATGACATTTATGATTTGGAAAGATGAGCGTCTCTGTAGAAATGATTCAAACTTCCATTTTTTGTAGCTCATGTGTCCTTATAAATTACACCATCAGCAAGGGAGAAGGAAGCAAGCCATTTCCCAAAGTGAAAGACGGTTTATCTGCTGAGCAAAGTTTTCTCTCCCATTTCCGGATGGTGGTTGTCGATAGAGATGTCTATCGGGGAAATAAATCGCACTTGATCACTAATCACTTGAACATAAGCTACAAGTGGTATCAATCTCTCCTATGGATGAAAATCATTTCCCTTTGGAGATAATGAACAGAGACAAGTGTGACCAGGTGCAATTAAATAGAATCGTAGGGACACGCTGAGATGGGATTCAGACCTCGCCCCGTCCTGACACTGGGATGCCCAAATATGTCTACTAGACATCAGAGGACACTCAGAGCCACTGTCGTTACAGAGCCTGAAACAATGCTATCTGAGGAAAACTCGCAGCAATGATGTTTATTTAGAATTAGAATCGATTTTCATTTTACATAACACCTTTCATTTTCAAGGCTCCCAAAGTACTTTACAAAGCAATAAGCTAGACAGCAATATTGCTATAGACAAGTGTAACCGTCATTATGCTTTCTGTAATAGCTCACAGGTTTGGAAATTAGAAATCAAGAGAGAGAGATGGAGAGACAGATAAAGAGGGAGCAAGGGACAAGAAGAGGAGCCAGGGGAGAAGTGGAGAAACGGAGACGGGGCCATCTAGAGAAACCAGCGGAGCAGAGAAGGAGACAAAGATGCAGGAACAGAGGGCAAGCTTCTTGCTCCTGGTGTGTTTTGGAATATTTCCCAGGGATCCTTTATTTCCATCTCTGAGGACAGGCGGTGACATCTCAGCCTCACTCCTGAAGGATAAGGTCAGGATAGCATCCCCATCCAGGCTCTGTCAGTAGCATCATGTCACAAAGAGAGCAGGCTTGGGCACCAGGCAGCTTGGGACTCACATCCCAGCCCCCTTCTCATGCTGGATGGCACTGGGTGACTTGCTTAACGTCTCTGAGCCTCATAGAGTGGGGACCATGAACCCTACACCAAAGGGCAGGAGGAGAGAGAGAGTACTCAGGAAAGGATCAAAGGCAGAAGAAGCAGTCCAAGGTGGCTAGGTAGGTCTCCCCCACCTGCTTCCTCCCATCTGAACACAAAGGCATCAAGGGGACACCCAAGTATTTTATAACCCCTACACCATGCTTCCCAGGCCCACAGCCTCATTCCAGGAAATGAAGCCCACATGGCCAATACAACACTGTCACAAAGCACCGCGTCCCCTCCTTGGACAGCCTGGAGAGTTCAGTGGTATCATCCCCATTACACAGAAAAACATGTCAAGGCTGAGGAAGGTTGAGGTCTGCCAGCCTCCCCCAGCCTCCAAGTTGAGCCCAGTGCCCTCTGGGTCAGGCCGGGTGGCCCTGCTCCTGGGATCACTCCACATGCTGACCCAGCTTGGAGGCAGCCGTGGCAGCAGCCCCAACCCTGCAGGCTTTAAGCAATCCTTTGGAAAACTGATTTTGCTCCCTTTTCAGGGCCACCCAAACACGCCACATCCAAGCAAAGGAAATGTTTTGATTTTGCAGTTCAGTTTTAGCATAAGGGGCACAAACCCTTCCTTCTCAGGCGCTGGCAGTGGAGAGCGGAGAATGGCTCTGTAAGCCTGTGATGGACCGTGCTCCTTGAGTGCTTGGCTGGGACAGGCACATTTACCAGTGGGTCCTCTGGTTGGCTCCCTGCTGGGGCACAGCACCCAGGGGTCCTTAAAGCAGGAAGTGGTATGCTGAGCTGCTGCTGAGGAGGACTGGAGGGTAGGGCCACATCCTCCTTGGGGAGGGGGTCCTGGGTGCAGGAAAGCCAGAAAGGGGGGGGGGCTCAAGCCATGGGGCTGGAGAGAAAGGGAAGGAATTGAGAGATCTTTGGGGGACGTACAAGGGAGGCCTGTAGCCAGCTTGGATGCCTAGACCCACAGACAGGATGCAAAGAATCCATCCCTCCTCTTAAAAAAGGCTGGCTCCCTGCATCAGCTAAATAATCATCATAATAAAGGAGACTCCAAAGCCCACCTCAGCACAACCTGCCCATTCCTAAAACTCGGTGGCCCTCCGCTTCCCTTGGACCAAGGCAGACCCGGGTCCCTCTCCGCATTCTTAGGAGGAAGGAGTTGAATTGTATGATATATTACTTATTTTAATCAAATACGATTTTTTTTCTAATTGTCACCATGCCGGCAGCCTCACGGGGGCTGGTCTGACTTGTGTACATGGTGACAGGGGAAGCGGTAACAGCAGCTGCTCGTGCTGCCCACCGGGGTGCGGTACCTCTCCAGTCTTGTCATTCACATCTCCCCTAATTACAGAACATCTGCTGGCTGTGGCCATTAACACTCCGCTACCAGCTTGTCTAGTTTAATACCAGTGACTCCTGACCTCCCCCAAGGAAGGCGCTTTCTGTCAAAATTCTCCCCCAAAGAAGCCAATTCTCCACGCAAAATTTGCACTTTTTTTTAATGCTACCTTCTAAAGACTTGTGACAGGAAATGGTTTGATTAGGCATCCTTTGGTGGGGGGGTGGGGGAGGAGTCACAGCAGCTGGAAACCTCTTCCCTGCATTATTTTGTTTTGTTTGGGGTCTTTAAAAATTAAAAATGAAAGTCATTTTAAGGGCTGGGAATGGAAATCGGAGCGTCCCCCTCCCCTGGCCCTGGCCCCCATCCTCCAGCTAGGGGGCAGTGTAGGCACCAGCTCCAGGTTGTGTGCCTCCCCCAACACAGCCCCACCTGGAAGATTCCAACTGCATTTATTATTATTTTAATTATAGGCTCCCATGGTGGTGCCCAGTTCCCTGGCTCACCAGCATCCTAAAACTCAGGATGGGGGTGATCTGGAAACAGGCTGTCTCTTTGTGACCATCAGAGGGTATTTAAAATATCTCATCACTTCCTTCCCTTTCCGGTGATGCTCAGAAAGTATAAGCCAAATGTGAGGAGAAAATATAGGAACGGTGCTTGGTCCAAAGCCTGATGGATCCCCCGATGCACATTCCCAGCCAAGGGCTGCAGACACCGGCTTTCCCTAAGTGACTTTCCTCCTGCACTAAGACTCCCATCAGAGGGCATGATGTACCCCGATGGGATGACTGTGACTGTATGGCTGGGAAAGATGTGCAGGATTGTTCTAATTAAAAAAAAAAAAAGGGAAACGGGAAAGGGGTTAATTTTAAAATCATCCCCAACACGATTTGTGAATGTTTTTTTAAAATTGCTTTGCGTGTTCAAAGTCTTGCTTCTGCATCTCATTTTGATAAATGATGAACCCTCTTGTTAGAGAGAAAGAATTTGCAATGTCTTCTACAAATGTCGGAGCAGGAAGTTGGTCAGTGAGATCACATTTCATGGTGCAACCCGACTTTGCCTTCCAGAAAGGAAAGAAAAAAAAAAAAACATCTCTTAAGTGAAGCCCTGGTGGAGAAGGCTGTCCCCAGTAGCCTGCAAGATCCACCCATGAGTACCAGGGTGAAGAGGGCACCCGAGAACTGATTTTAATTTTATTTTTCACTAAAAGAGTCCAAAGTGATCGCTGACCCATGCACAAGTAAATTCCAACAGGAGCAAAGTAATTAGGAGAGAGCAACCTGGAGTGTTGCTGTTTTGTCCCGCTACATCTAAGACGCATTCAAAGTACTTTGCTGCGGGGAATTTGCTCAGGCATCGCCCTGGTGCTGAGGATCGCTTCTCTGGGAACTGAACCGGCCGAGGGGAGGAACGGAAGGGAGAGAGGGGAAGAGATAAATGGTCTAAAAAAATGCTGCAGAAGAATACCTGTAAACATATTTCTTGGAGGTGCATTCCCAGGGTGCAACATCATCTTAATTGTCTACCGCTTCAGAGCACCTATCGGAGGAAGCGGTTTAACAAGGCGGGGAGAGATGATCTTGTAATCGCAACAATAAAAGCGCTTCCATCCTTTGTATCTGCTGACTTACAAAAAAAGTGCTTTCAAACAACAAAAGA
The DNA here is from genome assembly GCF_048772815.1 of Callospermophilus lateralis. Classification (NCBI taxonomy): domain Eukaryota; kingdom Metazoa; phylum Chordata; class Mammalia; order Rodentia; family Sciuridae; genus Callospermophilus; species Callospermophilus lateralis. Next base: position 510,694 of record NW_027512861.1, read on the forward strand.
TGCAGCAGTAATTACATAAATCTCTTCATTCTTGATGAAGACACAATGGAACAGGAGCAAATCAATAGTACTGCTGCTGTAATTCTTGTTTTTATTATGAGCTGAACGCAAACTTGTTAAAATTGAATTCTGCTTCTTGTGTATAAAAAAATTAGGATTTGCACAAATCCAGAGGAAAAGAACACATGTTCTGTAAATGTTTAATTTTTTTCCCATGCTACTTAGGAGATTTATGATGGAGCAGAAACAGATTTAGAAATGGATGTGGCTCCAGTAAGACAGCACGGCTGCCTGGATCCCGAAAAACCAGACCCGCCACCTTTAGATGTCTCATTTTAGCTGCTGCACCCGAGACGTTCCGAATGCCCAGAAATTAACACCTCGATGTTTAATCCTGCTATTAAATAAACCAAATGTACCCTAAAGTCAAATATCTCCAACATATTGCCAAGAAATTGGCTGTGATGATTTTCCTCCACCACCTACATTTATAATATTCCTCACTCAAGAATAAGTAATTTTGTTGATTTTTTCCAAAGAAAAGGTGCAAATGATTGCACCATTTATAGATGGGCCTGCATACCTTTGAATTAAATTAAAGGAAAAATATTTCTTTTTTGTAGAGATGATTGCATTTATATCCTGTTTGGTGTGAAAAGTAGATTCCAAAAAGCTTTTAATTAATTTGTTCAATTTGTTTCAAAGCCAACATGAATAGGCTTGGTGCAAATTCAGATTCATTAAAACTTAATTAATATGCATCATTATGCAAATGAGGTTGCAGTTAATGAGTTCTTAAAAGAAGCTTTCTTTAATTAGTTCAGTTTTAATGGCATCATCATTTATCTGACTTGTTTTTAAAGCCACATGACATGCAAAAAATGACCATCCTCCACAATACTCGGCCTAATTGCATGCCTTCCTAATTGTTTAATGTTGGAAACTTTGAAAAAGTTAAAATGTTTTGATATTCGGTTCTATTAAATGGCTTTCGCAAACTTTTCCATTCTGGGAAGGAAGGAGGCAGTTATTCCACCATTCCTCTGCGACTTCGCTATTGTTGCTTAGAATTATTATTATTATTGGACTTGGCCGTCTCAATGGCCTGTTCTGACCATCCGCAGGTGATGTCCAGGACGCATGCACCCATCCTCGCAGGTGCCCCCGGGGAACAGAGTATAACCGCTCAACCGCTCATGGCGCACACCATTGCCCTGTGCACACGTTCCTGTGGTTATGATCCTTGTGTACTTGAAAAATGAAAAGGAGCCTTTCTTCAGGCCATCTGCTAACTTGAGGAAGCTGGGTCACATGTTTTAACACGCGATTTTAAAATGTAGTGATTCACAGGAGTTGCAGCCGCTGCCACCATCACCAGCGTCTACATCAGAGATGCCTGCCTGGGAGATAAGAATGCTTAATAATTATTGGGAAATATGGAAATCAGAAAGGAGGAGGAAAAAAAAAGGCAGGCTTAGTACAGAAGAAAACGCTAACCCAGAAAACGACTTCGGAGGCTTTGGAAATACAATGGGTTTTTAAAACATTTTCAGAATTATGAAATATTGTGCTACACAATTACAATTGTGTTTTGACATGTGGCGCAGATGTGATTCTTTGGGGTGGGGGCCGGAAGTTCCTCACACGGAGTCCTTGGGAGGAAGGCACTCAGCCGTGTTGCACGCTTTTGGGAGTTTTACAACTGAGACAAAGTACTGGCATTTGGAGCTCAAAAATAAATATGTGCGCTTTGCATTGCTTTAAGTGAAGTTTTCTGTTTTGTTTCAGTGGAGATGGAGCTGGGCACCCACCACCCTAATTAACAACAACAAAAATGCCACCCAGGCCTGAGTCTGTCAAGGCTAGGGCCAGCCCTGCCTGCACGAGGATCCCAAGCATTGCAGGTTTCACATGGGAAAGGGGAAATAAATACCCCACCCTCTTTCCAACACTTAGGCTTTTGAGTACCACCGAGAATATCCTGATGAAACAATTGGAGGATATCAACCTCATGGAGCAGGCCGCCGACGTCCCATTTTGGGTGAGGGGTTTGTATAACAAGGGTGCTTCTTGGGCAGGAAAGATGGCCTCCTTCCTCGAGTCTGCAAGGGTGTAATTGGCATCGCACGGCCATATGGAGGCGGAGACCGTATTAATAGAATTATGAGCATCTCTATTGGGGGAGGTTTTACTCGCAAACGCGTGGCAACTCGTCCAAGTGTGGAGCCAAGCCACGCCTCCGAGCCGTGATTCTGCACGGCAGGAGTATGACAGACTTTGTCATTCACAGCCAAGGTACAGAGTCCCCCAGGTGGTCACTTTATCTGGATAAAAGCATAAAGTATACAAAATGGAAGCAATCGAAAAAAAAAGAAAGACTTTAAATTTTTTTCTTATCTTATTAAAGGGAACAATGTAATTCTTGAGGGTGGGGGACTCCTCTCACTTATTTCTGCCATCAGAATGCAGCAGGGTTCGAGGAATGCATATAGAAGCTCCCTAAAGGTTTATGAATATGTGAACGAGTTTCATAAAAACCAGGTCAGAATTTACTGATAAATCCTTTCTCGGATAAGTTAACACCAAAACTGTGCATTTACAAAAACAATCATATGGAAAAGGTATACATATATTTGCGGCCCCTAATCCCACACTGACACTCTGAAGTAAAATATTTCTGTCTCTGTATGAAATAAAAACAAGCTTCTCTTTGGCATAGTGCTTTAGTTCAGAAAACCATTTGGTGGACTAGTCTCTCCAGTGTTTCCTGACATCCCTTTTGAAGGGGCAGTGTTATAGATGTTAAACCTCCCTCCTCAGGAGAGTGGTATTTGCTCAGGGTCACAGGGACAGAGAGCCAGCAGGCAACTGGGGAAGACAGGGGACCCGACTGCGGCACTCTGTCCTATGTCCGGGAAGAGGCCTCAAGCAGACGGATTTACAGCCAGTAGAACATGGGGCCCCAAGCAGACGGATTTACAGCCAGTAGAACACGGGGCCCGCTAACCCCAGTCCAGGAAGGTCTCTGCTCCCAGCGAGGACTTTTAATAGAAAGGATAAATTATCGCAATCCGCAGTGCCAAGAAGCACTCGAGTTTAGGGCTTTTAGGGATAATATTCAAAATGGTAATGCTAGTGGCCATCAATCACAATTATTTTAAAATTCAATAAACATTTAGTGAACACTTTTTTGTGTCGGGGCGTCTTGCCAGGTGCCGGGAAAGGCGTGCTTTATTTAATCCTCTTGATGCTGCTGTTCGAGGGAGGCCCGTGATTCCCATTTCTGTGGTAACTGGAATTTGAAGAAGGTGAATGACAGGCCCTGGGTGCACCAGCCAGGGCCGAGATCTGGGGGCCCCACCTGCAGCCACAAGGGCTGTGCTTTCCCCACTGGAAACTGGAGGGGACCCAGGCACCTTCATGAAGACCTAATGAAGGGTGGTTGACGTTTCCAGATAAATGGCATTTGTGAGGTGTGTTGGGAGCACCGGAAGCACCCGCTGCTGCTGGGAGGAGTCGGGGAGTCTGAGGAAACAGGTGACGGCTGTGACTCACTGGGCACCTGTGGCCACTGGTGAGTGTCCTTCGCCAGACCACCTCAGCCCAGGCACACTACCCACAGGGGTGAGCCACTGCTCTTGTCCCACTCCATACTCTCCAAGTCGTGAGCCAGGATGGTGGAGCCCACAGCCCAAGGCCACCCACTAGTGATGCCTAGGAAGAGTCTCACTCTCTGGATCCTGCCTTCCAAGGCCAAGCACTTTGGCTGCTTTCATAATCGAGGGACGTTCCCGTCTTTGTTCTTAAACTTGTTCATCTCAAAAGCAACACTCTCCCTGTTGTCCAAATGCACGAGTGGACAGTCCCCACAGCTGCGCCCTCTCCGCATTTGGGGGAAAGCATGGCTGGCATTAAGGGCCCTGGGGCCGAGAATGCTTCTCAGCTGCCTGTATTGGCCCAGATGGTGACAGATCTCAAGACCCAACGTTAAGGAAGACGTCTTGGGCCATCTGCCGTGGGCGTCCCCAGAACCCCAACTCTGCTTGACTCAGGAGCGGTTTTCTCTTGGTCCCCGGGGGAAGCGCGCTCCAGGAGCCTGGGGAACACAGGACCCGCGGGTGCTCAAACCCCAAGCTGAAGGCCCCGTAGTGTGAGTGTGTGACCCGCCACGTTCTGCCTTGTACTTGTCATTTCTCGATTACTCGGGGCACCTAATACCACGTAAATACTGTGGGAAGTGCTGCTCGACTGGATCGGAGACGATAGGGCAGTCTCCCTGCTCGGGACAGGCAACGCTGTCACTTCATGAAGTCTCAGTGGCTGCCAGAGGAAGAGGAGGGGACAGCTGAGATGAAGTCCAAGGAGAGGCGAGGGGGATCCGCTGGCTGCACACGTCACTCTCCCAGGGCTGTTTCCTCCCACCTGCATCTTCCTGAGCCCTGGAAGCACCCGTTCTGCCCTCTCAATTTCCTCTTCTGCAAGATACTACAGACCATACCCTCAAAACCACTTACACCACAGGGTCCTTTGGCTCTAAGACTTCTGCGCTTGGGCCCTTATGCCCTCATCAGGCCATCTCCAACCTGAAAGCCTTCTCAGTGCCGTCACAGGGAACTTTGAACTTTGGATTTGTCACTACCTCTCTTACCAACATTCAATGGCTCCCCACTGCTTTTCAGACAAAATACAGTCTTCTCTGACTTTCTGAACCCTCCAAGCTTTGGTCCCAAGCCATATATTCAATCTTATTTCTCTTTTTCCTTTTAAGTTATCCCTCAAAACAAACAACTCTTTTTCTTACTTTCATCTCAATAATATTTAATTTTATACAAATTACAAAACTAATAGACTCCATATTCATGATAGATAATTTTTAAAATACAGAAGAAAACAAGAAAGAAAAAACCCCAAACATCCTGCAGTCTTGACATCTAGATTTAATGTCTCCAACATAATAAATTAATTTGGCTTATTTTTCTATACGTCCCTACAAAACATAATAGATATAGCAAATCCAGGTTACAGACCTGAGCTCACTATGACAAAACAAGTCTGCTGGGTTTTTCCCACCAATCAGTATAGTATTAGCAGTTTGTCACATCCTTAACTATCCTTAAAAATCCTAAATGGAAGAAGTTATTTTGGACAAGGAACTTAGAAGCCTGCTGGGCACAGAGCAGGTGCTCAATAAATGTTGGAACATCAGCTCTCATCATTATGAATGGGCTATTATTATCCTCTGAGAACTTAATTTTTAATAACTACATTCTATTTGATGATATAGATATTCAGCAATTAATCTGAACTATCCCTTGCTGTTATTCAGGTAGTGAGTTCCATAAACACTGCTACATGTGAGTGTGTGTGTTTGCATATGTGTGAACACATGCATTGTGTGCAAGAGTGTGTGTGCACATGTGTGCGCCTGTCCCCTTGGAGACGCTGCTATTGCTAATAAATTTTCTCCCTTTTCTTCTCCTTAAACTGTTTTCCATTTATTTTCTGTCACTTGCCACTTAAGGAGTCCTGACCGGATACACATTCACAGTCAAATCCCAAACGATGGCAGGGATGATGTCTGACTGTCAATGACAAACCTGCCTTAGGTATCTTGAGGATGTCAGGGCTCTAGACTCTTGGCCCAGAGCTGGCATCCCAGGCTCTGAGGAGGCAGGAGAGAGAGCGAGGCTGCCTCCTAGCTGCAAGAGTGGGCTGGGTGCGGCCTCCTCCTAGGGGAAGTAATACCCCAGACGTGAGGGTGTGGCAGAGAGTACGAGGGGGCCCCTGCAGGTCTGTGGGGTGATCGGAGTCTGGGGAGGCTGCAGGTGGACAGACAGCAGACTGAGCTGGGTTAGAGCCACCGGCGTCTTAATCTAACGTGCCCATTTCCCTGCCACCTGCTCCGGTGTGACCTTGGACCTGTGTGGTCACTGTCAGTCCTTATCCTTCATAATTCACCCTTCAGCCCCCTCCTTGGCAACAAGCCGAGTCTCTCCATGCACCCATCTCGTCTCTCGAGTTTCCCAACTGCAGACAGAGCCGTTACATAACGTGCAGTGTTCGGTGCCAAAAAGAAGAGCAGGGAGGGGCGCCCGGCTCCAAAAGCACTCAGCATCTCAGGACAGGCACGTGGAAGCCTTAAGCCAAGCCCGGAACCTTCTAAACGCAGGGCCTGAGTGACCCACTGTCCAGGTCACTGGCCTCGAAGCAGGTCCGGGTGGCAGATTTTACTCTCCTGTTTCAACTACGGTTACATCAGTGCTCCTTTGTTTCTTCTTGGTTTGTCCAAGCTCTTTATATAGGGAGCATGCTGGCACTTGGTCCTGTGTGTTATGGAAATGGCTTTCTCTTTATTAGTGTGTGGTCTGCAGGAAGGAATGCATCCCATAGGCACGCCGTCCTCCCATGGGACCATGAGGGCCCTGCCCGCTTGATTCTAGTACAACCCAAAGCCAGTGGGAATCTAAGAGCAAGCAAGCTGCGTCCTTCTCCCACGCTGCTCTCCCCTCCCCTCTGTCCTGTGGAGTCTCTCCTTCAAGGTCATGTCACCTACCCAAGCTTGACCCCACCTGACCGCAGAACATGGTCTCCCAGATCCGTCCCAGACACACTTTACCTTCCGGGCACACGGTTAGTCCCCCACCGTGTCTTCCCTGCTGTGGGGAACCCTGCATGGCTCACCATCCGTCTTGCCAGCCTTGCGGTGTGGTTGTCCTTGAGATGAGTTATCAACATCCAGCCAGCCCCAGGTGGGGCAGGCACTCCTCCAAAGCACATCTGCACGATAACTGGCCGCTTTCAGAAGCTTCCAGGACCACAGGCAAATGTGGGTGCTAATCACAGAGCCGCTCTCTGACCTGCACTGAGGACGGAGTTCACCCTTGTCTGTTCTTGGGCTTGAGGGCCACGTGCCCCTAAAACTTAGCCATCATTTTATTATCATCAGCAGCATGGATGTGGGTATTTATTGGGCACCTGATATGAGGCAAGCATGGTTTATTTAATCCAGAAAACAAAAATACTATTTGGAGACTATTGTGAGTCCCATCGTGCAGATGGGACACTGAGGCTTAGGGACCTGGAATCCTCAAGTGACATCACTGCACATAAACCAGGTCACCTGATTCCGGCATCCTGTTTCACTGCCTTGGTCTCCTCTGGGCTCCAGGTGAATCAAACATGGCTGTTGTTCATGTGCTGAATGGAAAGGGCATAGAAGGAATCCAAGGCTGCTCCTCAAATCACCACACGCAGACAAGAGGACTTAGGACCCGACACCATGAAAATACACGGAGTTTATTTGAACAATCAGGTACGGTGAGCTGAGCTTCCCGTACAGTAGGCACAAGGCATTTCTGAAACAAGGCTCCAGGAGATGAGAGAAGTCAGATAATCTGCTCAGAATTAGAAGGCGGAAAACAAGAAAGTCAGGACTGGGAGACGCTCATGGGCCCTGCTCACGGCTTTGCAGGGACAACTTCTTCACCAGTGAGGTGGTGCGTGAGGCTGGGCTAGGCCTGAGAAGCACACTGAGCTCCAGGCAGGAGGTCCCACTATCCAGGAGCTCAGAGCCTGCGGAGGAAAAGTCACAGCAACAGAAGCTACAAGTCAGCCACAGAAACCACGACACGAGTCCAGCTCAGGCAGCCTGCAGCTCAGAGGACCAAAGGAAGGCTGGGTGAAGGGACAGGCAGATCAGGAGAATCCTCCCAAGTCCACACCTCTTTCTCCATCCCACACTGACATGGTCAAACTCGGATTTGATAGCCATCCCCTGAGTTGGAAAAGCCTCTATGCAAAATTATTTCTTTCTATCTTTGAGTTGAGGACCCTCACCCCTTATCTATCATCAAGCTATTTATTCATCTGTTAATTAATCAGTCTACTGACTCACTTATCCATCCATCTATTGATCCATCCACCCACCACCTGTCCATCCATCCATCCATCCATCCATCCATCCATCAGTCCATTTACCCACCCACCCACTCACCTACCCATCCATCCATCCATCCATCCATCCATCAGTCCAGTTACCCACCTACCCACCAACCCACCTACCCATCCATCTATCCTTCTATACATCCATCCATCCATCCTCCCATCCTTCCATCTTTTCATTCACTCATCTCATTGCTGATCATTCCTTCATTGATTTGTGAAACAGGTATTAAGTTCTCACTGAAGCAGAAATTGATTTAGACACCAGGGGAAATGTAAAACTAAAATTAGCATTTAAACAAAACGAATCCCAGAAATAAAAAGTTCCTGTCTGCTCCTGATATATATGTTACAACTCTCATTTTGCACTATTTGATCCAGGAAATTAAGACTAACGTGATTTTTAGACACCATGGCTAAATCAAATGGGGGAAGCACTGGCCTAGAGAATTCTTCATGAAATGACCTCCAGAATGTTATGTATTTCCAAGTCCCCGAACTCACTTTCTCTAATCTGCATCAGATCTCTTGGGTGCCTCTTGTTTGAGCTTTCCAAGGCCCTTTATATATATAATGACCAGCATGTTCAAATGTCATTTTTTAAAATAAACAACTGTCATTTGTAAGTGAAATAGATGGCAAAGATTCACCAAGTTATGAATCTTTAACCTGAGAGGCTATAATGCTTTAGATAACATTATAAAATGAATAAAAAGTATTTTAGGGACTGGGGTTGTGGCTCAGGGGTAGAGCATTTTTCTCACATGCGTAAGCCCCTGGGTTCGATCCTCAGCTCCATATATAAATAAACAAATAAAATAAAGGCATTGTATCCATCTACAACTAAAAAATATTTATTTTTTTAAAAAGTATTTTAAAATAGTGTCTCTACCCTCTGACATTTCTCTTGACATAAACAGTGTTAAACTGGTTTTTTCCCTGCCTGATTTCATGATGGAAGAAAAGGTTCAAACATCTCCATTAATCCCTCTCAACATAAAATGGGAGGGAAAAAAAGAGAAAAGTGTCGCATCACCTTCTTCTAATTGATATCTCGCCCCTCATTTAAATTACATGTCAGAATGAACTGTCAATTTTAAGGAGGATATTGATATTTTATTCCCATCACTTTTTTTCCTGTGGAAGGAATAAACATTAAAACAGTGATTATATATGAATCACGTCTTATACATTAGAGGAGCGGTATAATTAGAAAAATAAGTTTCACCACTTACTTGAAGTGCGGTCTTAAAAAGCGGATCTGCTCTTGCGCTGGAAGCCGGTTTAGCTCGAGGAATTCAGGTGGGTGGTTTGTGAAGGGGACATGTCAGGACGTTACTGCCTGAACCTGGCTTCCTGTGCCACCTGCGTGCAGGAGCAGGCATCTCCACACCCACCCACTGTGGTCCCTTGCCACCTGGGTCCACCATGACAGGAAGTGGGTGTGTTCCCTCTGAAGTTTGAACGAGGTTCTTTCAAGCCATCAAAACCCAGGTGAGGGCTGAGGGCGATGGACACAGAGAACTGGAGTGGCCCTGAGGAGCTCTGGGCTGGGAAGTCACCTCCATCTCTGCGTCACCCCGGGGGAAAGAGAAGCCCACCTCCCAGGGACTCCCCCACTCACTTGCCCTCTGCCTCTGCTCCTGTGCCCAATGGGCACCGAGGGCACGCCAGGCCCTCTGCGGGGACATGGTCCTTGCCCTCAGCAACCTCAACACCTGCAGGAGTAGCCTCAAGGGAGGCTGCTTTGGTGTGCCAGGGCCTCTTCCCAGAGGAACAGCATGGGCAACAGGAGGTCTTCGCGTGGCTCCGGAGCCGGGGGTCTGAGGTCGGGTGAGCCAGTTCCAGGCCTCTCCCATGCCCTGGGTGCCCAGTGGTCTTTGTCCTTCTGTGATCTGAAGGTGCCTTGCCCTGACTCTGCCTCCGTCTTTTCAAGGCCTTCCCCCCTGTGCCATGTCCCAACATGTCCCCATTTGATAAAGACACCAGTCCTCTAGATTTCCCCGTGACGTCCCCACGACCTCATCCCAACCTGATTACTTCTGTGAAGACCCCGTTTCTAAACAAGGTCACCTTCTGAGGTAGCCAGGGCTGGGGACGTCAACATATAGAAAGTTGGGGACAGGGAGGACCCAATTGAACCCATGACAGATGCTGACTGAGCTTCTGTGAAACTATCCTCAGCTTTAAATAGGAGAGTTAAGTGACGAGGACAATTTCAATCAAAACTGCCTCGTTTGTCTTCCAAGTTGAAAAAACAGCTCTAAAGTTCATGCATAGGCATGGACACCCGAGGAGCGCAACGGAAATGTGGGCGGGGGGGGGGGAGGGAGGAAGGACAGGAGGGAGAATTTTGACTCTTTTTTTAAAAATAAAACTTCAGTTATTAAAATTTAGGTTCTAAGCCAGGAAAGGAAGTTGGGTGAGCAGGACAGGACCGAGGATTCAGAATCAGACTCAGGGACATGCACAGTAATTTCACCTGTGAGAGAAGCAGCTCTACTCAGAGGGACAAATAGACCCCTTTCACTGACGTGGGGACAGATGCCCTGGGAGCCATGCAAAGTGGAGCTGGTCCCCACCCCAGTCCTTAAATAATGAAAAAATAATAATTTAAACTAAAGGAGAACATGGATTTCTCTTTCCCTCCCTTCCTTCCTTCCCTCTTCCTTCCTTCTCTCCATCAATCCTTCCTTCTTCCTTCTCTTCATACGCTTAAGGTTAGGAAGGCTTTTCCCATCATTTCATTTAAAAAATGCCAAGAAAAGATAATTTAAAAGATTAACATGTTTAACAGCATGAAAATGTAAAAAAAATGCATATCACAGACAAAGGTAATATCCATAATATACAAACAGCTCTTAGAAATCAATAAGAAAAGCAATCTAAGCACTTCCCAATAGGGACCCAACAGAGACTCAGAACAAAGCAACCCACAGAATGAAGAAAATCAGTAGCCATTGGAAGCATTTTTTAACGGTCACACTAATAACCAAACAACTGAAAATTAAAAGAACAGCTTTTCTTTCCCAATTTTCTTAATGGTCCATCTTGAGAGGACCGGAAGCTCTCATTCCGGGTGGTGAGGGAAGGCATGTGCTCCATTACATACTGTAGCAGGATCACGTGGCACCCCCAGGACCATGCCGGTCAGGACACTAGGATCCATATCCTCCTTGGACAGAGGAGACCAGTTTAATGCCCACACAGGCCGCCAATCACACTGCTGGCCATCACAGCTAAAAGCTGGACTAGCCTCGTCAACAGCAGATGATGGTCACCTGCACGGAGGGGCACTCTGCAGCCACTTAAATCCCGTGGGTGTACCTTCAGAAAAGCACAAGAAAGGAGGCACCAGAGGTCCAGCAGGAACTGGCAACTGGGCTTGGGCTGAGGGGAGGAGGTGATGGACAGCAGCTGAGAGCAGGCTGGGGCAGCAGGGCAGGCCAGGGCAGCCTTGGGGATTCTAAGCAGGGATGACCAGATTTATGATTTTGAAGAGCTTCACTGCGTGGTGGAGCAGAGGGGTGAGAGTGGATGGGATCCAGCCAGGAGACCAGAGGCCAGGCACAGGAGGCCAGCAACTTGGTCAAACCTGGGCTGGGGGTAGGGATGTGGTGGAGATGAAGAAGGGAGATAGATTCAGAAGTTCTTAGTGGGCCACAACCACAGGACCCGCTGGAAGGCAGAGAGCAGCAGGCTGACCCCTGCTGTCTGGAGGTCTAGCTGGTCACACACCAGGGGTGCACCTGGGTTTGCAGAGAGCTGTGCGCATCACATCCGTCTCCACCAATCGACGGGGAGCAGCTCACCTCCACTGGCAAAACGCAGGGTAGTTTTCCATTTCATTTTCATTTTGCAGCAAGTTTCAATTTTTGCAGAAACAACCAAGCTATAGTTTCGCTTTACGGGAATTAGAAAGAGATTAGAAATCAAACGAATCAGAGCAGGCAAATGGGCTGAGAAGAGGGTGGGTGCCAAGAGGCGGCCCCCGATGGGGAGTGGCTGCAGAGCCCAGCAGCGTGGCTGCTGCCCGAGTGATGAATCCAGACTTCTGGTCTTGGGTGAGGTGGAGGACCAGCTCCCGCTCCCCTCTGTGGGCTCCTGACACCCTGGCACTCAGGGGGCACCGTGGCTGAGAGGACCTGCCTCGAGGACCCGCGCACCGTGCAGCACCTGGCGTCCACCCTCTGCTCATCACGCGTCTCTTTGCGTCTGAAGTCCCAGGACCCAAGCCAACGCCTTCCACAGGCAAAGTTCACAAGGCACGTGTGTGGAAGTGAGTTGATCAAGGCGGATTTCATTGCAAAACCTTTGGGAAAAAAGGGAAATTCAGACTTTTTTCCACTCAGGTTTTATAGCTGCTATCAGAAGACCGGCTTCTGACACATGTCCAATGAGGGCATCTGGCTCCTCTTAGGTGCCCCAGGAGGCGCTGAGGTCACTGATGAATAAGTTCTTGGCCCGATTCCCCCAAAGGCTGAGAGTCTAGTGGGGAAGGCAAACATCCAGATGACTAAATGGCCTCCTACCAGAAGGGTGCTGAGGAGAAGGTTCACAGAGTGCAGGGGTCAAGTTTCTCTAAAGACCTTTCCTGCCCTGCACCCTGCCATGACCCCCAACCGTCTCCACCTCTCTGACCTTTGAATGTGATGCTCCTCCATGACCCACTGACCCCCTCTCTGGTCCTCCAGCATGCTGGCAAGGATTTACCTCAGGGCCTTTGCACCTGCTGTTTCCTGGGCCTGCGAAGCTCCGTACCTGCGGGTCTCATGCTCTACAATGGTCAGTTTCATGTGCCAACTTGACCGGACCTCAGGGAGTCCAGGCATTTAACCAAACATTACCCTGGATGTATGTGTGGGCTGGTTTCTGAAGGTTTCTAAATCCCAATTAGATCTCAAGGTGGGGGGATGGATTCCTGGAGGGAGCACAGGACATCATCCTCGCCAATGTGGACCGAGCTCATCCGATCTGCTGCAAGGACTCGCCTTGCAGTTCTGGGCTTGGTGATGTGCGGAGGAGACACGATGTCAGTAGCAGCCGAACTGCAGATGTGGAACTCGGACCTTCCCTTAGGCAGAATAAATGAATACAATAAGAACTAAGGTTTATATACAGTTCCATTATTCTAGGATTCAGCGTGTTTTTAGTGACTCAGCATTTTTGCTGTACCTCAAGTAGGTAAGAACAAAATGTTAGAATAAAAGGGGTGGAGATATCCCTTAGTGGAATTTCATTTCTTTAACATACTTGAGGCTCTTGGTTCAATTCCCAGGCATGAACACACACATATGTGTGCGCACACACACACACACAAACACACATACACACACACACACAAAGCAGGAGGAAGGGAGAAGTAAAAAATAAAAATGATACAAATAAATAAATTTCTGTTAAACAGTGAAAATAGTTTTGGAATCGTATTTGAACCAAGAAAACAACATTATGCTTTGTATCTAAGAATTCCCCTTTCAACATGGCCCAAATTTGATAACATGGATTTGGACACTAGCCAGAATTTCACAGATGAATGTCATTAATCATGAAAGGTTGTGGTCAAAATCACATATATTTATCAATGCATATACATAATTTATACTGCTTTCTACTTAATGAATGATGAAAATAAATTTATTTCATACTGCCAATAATTCAGAGGAAGTACACATAAATACATACAGTACCATGACTAGATAGAAGAAAAGTGGGAAAAATATCAGAAAAAACTTGGATTATTCTTGTCACAAACTAAAATATAAAGAATTGATAGCTCATATATGATTTTAATCAAATATGTAAAAGGAAGAAACAATGATTTTATAAGATGCAGAAACTATCAAAATATAACCTTAAACCTGTATTTGGATTTTGGGTTTAAATTGTAGTTGTAACCAATTATTGCACATTTAGTGACTTAAAACAGCATAAATATAGACTTGGATTGTGGCTCAGAGGTACAGCACTTGCCAACCATGTGTGATACACTGGTTTCAATCCCCAGAACCACATTAAAAAAAAGGACTAAATAAACAAAGGCATAATGCCCATCTACAAATAAATGATATTTAAAATAAACAGTATAAATCTAACATGTTTCACTGCTGAAAGTCAGGTCAGAAGTCTAAATTAAATATCATAGGCCCCTGCCATTTTTTCTCTAGCACAAGTTCATTCTGGAGTCTCTAAAGAATAAAATCCTTTTTTTTAAATATCCTACTAGCTTCTAACAGTCACCTTTCATCTTTAGGTCATATCATTTTCTCTAACTTCAAAGTCAACAGCTTTTCATCTTAACATCTGTCTATATATCCATAGTCACATTGGCTTTTCTAATCTGTCTATTGTAAGTATCTTTGTGATTACTTTGCTACCTAGAAGAGCTAATATAATTTCCTGTATACAGTTTATATCTAGAGTATCACCCAAAAGCTTAAGTTAGATGATGCAACAGTATTTTGAGGTTAAAAAAGAAAATGGAACATAAGGATTCTATCCTCATCAGTACTTTAATTTATTTGATAGATTGATAATTTGAATGGATTTGCTGGATAGTGTGGTCAATAAAATATATGAGTTTGGCATGTTGAAGGAAGAGGTTGATTTGGGGCCTGTATTTTCGAACTATATCTATCCTTGACCCCATCCTGTCACTTTCTCTCTGCTACATAGCTAGCACAAGTTGAGTAGCTTTTCTCCACCACATGATTCTACCATGATGTTTAGTCTCACCTCAGGCATAGAGCAATAGATTCAGCCCAACATGGACTGAGAGCTCTGAAACCATGAGTCAAAATCAATATTCCTCTTCCTGTAAATTGTTTTTGTCAGGTATTTTGGACACTGCCACAAAATGCTGACCAACATACTTGCTATCTGAAAATTTTAATGTAATCTCATCTACAAAGTCCATTGTAAAATTTAAAATTACATATTTTATGGTCTTGGGATTGGAAGGTAGGCACGTTTGGGGAGTCATTAATTCCATCTACCATATTGACTGACAGCATAGTTACTCATATTAATGTATTGTAATTAATCAATGTACCATTACTCCTAGCAAGACCAGTCTTCCTTGTTTATTCAACACAAGACTGTACCAGTTGTACAAGTGAAATATGGTGTGAAACTGTACCTCTGTTCCATGGAAACAGGGATGAATTTTACTTTACCTGAATCACTAGAAAACTTTAGTCTTTATTCATCCCTCAAACCTAAAAATCATGATATCTATCTTAGGCAATGATGAATTTCATTTTAAGAACACTTGCTTACATATAGGGTAATCATGGTTAAAGAGTTGGTTCAAATAAAACTAACAAAGATTGAGTTATTTGAAATGCAGTAGAGACATTGACATGTTATATACTTTTCATGACATCTCTTTGTGACTCCTATGCTTTTTGTTACCAAAGCTAATCAATTTCATCTTTAAACTGTGTCAATCTCTAGATTATTCATATGACATGAGAAGTGCATGCCCTCAAGAAGGGATGAGCTAATATCATATGCATAATAAATATCAATGCATACCTGCATGGACGTCGGTATACTTCCGGTGCCTCACCTAAACATAAACCTCATCCAAGGATCCACCCAAATATCAACAGAACTTCTAAGAATCTAAGTGTGCTGGGGTCATTTATGCTCACAGATTAATGTGATACCTATTATCACCACAGAATACCTACAGGCAGTTATTCTAGCTATTCTAGTTATTCCAGCTATTGCTCTTACATTCTCAAGTTTATTATCTCAAAACAGTCTTTATGCTCACCATTATTGTTCAGTGATTTAATTCCTGTGTGAATGCTAATATTGATGTTATGAAATTTTTTTCCAGATGTTTTTTAATTCTTTCTGATGGAGTAGTAGAAACATTTTTAAAAATGTAATTTGAAATTATCCCATACATAAATAAATTAGATAAAACTATTGATATTATCTAAATTATTTTGGAGCCTAGAAATAGCTCTCTAATGCACATAAGAATGTCCATCACACAAATACAACCATACTCACCTTTTCACACACACACATACACACGCAAACACACAATAAATATGACAGAATTAAATACCTACAAGGTACTGCTGGCTCAGGCATATCCAATAACCACAGAGTCAGTAGTTGTACTTAGTCTTTACAAAATGTATAGTGGCCCTAGAGCCTTTCTAGTTCATTTTAGATTTCTGACCTTCAAAACTGTTAGATAATAAGTTTGTGCTGTTTTGAGCCACTGTCTTTGTAGGATTTGTGTGTAGGGGGTGGGGTGGGGATACTGGATATTGAATCCTGAGCCTTCTGCATGTAATCAAGTGCTATCCTGCTGGGATGAATCCTGAACCCTTGTGTTTATTTTTAAAGCAAAAATAGGAAAGTAATGCAGATTTTTTTAAACACTTTCATTTGTTTAAGAGGTACCTTCTGACAGATGTTAAAAAAAAAATGTAAGACTAAATGAGGCTAATACCCCAACAAAGAAGACAGCAGTATAGTATTGCCAGAGATAAAGCATACCAGGCATGCTAGATTTCTTTTCTTAAGATGTTCTTTAAGATGTTCTTGGAAGAGGTGACATTTAATTTAAGACATAAAAATGAGAATGAGCCAGATGTTTAAAGACAGATTGGGGAGTTGTCTGAGACATCTTTCTTGTTATAGTGAGCATTATGGATAAATAAAGGCCCTGTGGAGGAAATAGCTTGTCAGGCTCAGATACTAAGAGAGCACCAGCATGGCAGGATGCTGGAAATTTGGTGGGGAAATATTATTATTAATGAAGAAGAAACTGAATTAATTTCTTTGAAAATTTGATCGATCGATTATTTCAGACTAATTGGATAGATTTAATAAGATGGAATATATTTTTAAAAAAATCTTAGGGAGACAAGAATATATCTTTTGACTTTTGACTACTGAAAAATGGGAGATTGTTAGTAGTGTACAATTTTTGCCTCATCCATGAGCTTCTGAATCAGAGCCCACATTTTAACACGATTGCCAGGGCACTCATCTGCACATGAAAGTTTGAGAAACACCGAGGATTTTGACTCAATTTGTCTGAGGTGGCTGAGCTGGAGAAATATTATCCATAGACAGCACTTTACATGCTGGTCATGAAGAGGGAAAGTAGTTCCTTTATAAGAGGAAGAAAAGTAGCAAACCTGGTTCAAGTGCTGTTCAGACAAGCAAATTTATTATTAAATGTTGTTTATCTTTGAGAAATTAATAGCACTATCATTTGCTCTCTTTGATATTCTCTTAATATTTAAGTGTTTGTTATTACCTGAGACAAAAGAAAAGGAAGAAAAGGTTTTAGGAGAGGGAAATAGGTCAAAATTTCATTTATTCATTCATCACCTTTATTATAAAAATAACAGTACTGATAAGTAATAAAAAATAAAGTTTCTACTTATGATACAACACAATAAGAGAAAAGTGTTTCATAGGAATTGTGGCATTTCATATCACAGACTTCCTGTGAGGTGAGTGTAATCAGAACTACAGCTTTACAAATAGGTAAGCCGGAAAATGCAGAGTAGTGGAACATATTTTACCCAGCAACCTTTTGTTTCGAAGTATATTGATGATTATTTTTTCTATTTCTTTTTATAAATATAAAAAAAATTACCTATATGTAAAATTAAGATGGTGCATTTCAATAGCACATTTATCATTTGCATGGTACTTAGTTATGGATGGATAGTTCACTTATAGCGTGTGAACTCACATAGGGCTCCACTTCAACTCATTTTCTCTATTTTTTAATATCTTGGCCATTAGAGCAGATTTTCTGTAGATGAGCCTTGCATTTTAAAATTAGTTATTTTAAAGTAGTTGGAAAATGTACATATCAAGACAGAGGAAACATGCATAACATTTTTTATTCTTATTTTCATGTGATTGACATACAATTATTAATTTCTCAGACAATTAGGAATATATAGGGAGATTGAAAAAAAATAATTATAACCATGACTTTGGAGAGAGAATTATTAGTGAGAAGTTATCTTATAAGGCTCTTTTCCTTTTTCAGTTTCACAGTTTTGAAGCACTAAGTGTATTTTTAATGTAATTTTTTTATTTATATATTACAGAAGAATGCATTACAAGTCTTATTATATTTATAGAGCACAATTTTTCATATCTCTAGTTGTATACATAGTATATTCACACCAATTTTTGTCTTCATACATGCACTTTGGATAGTAATGATCATCACATTCCACCCATGCCCCCTCCCTTCCCCTCCAACCCCGCTGTCCTATCTAGAGTTCTTCTATTCCTCCCAGGCACCCGCTCCCTATCCCACTATGTATCAGTCTTCTTATATCAAAGAAAACATTTGGCTTTTTTTTGGGGGGCAGGGGAGATTGGCTAACTTCACTTAGCATTAGATGGCCTATAATAGGTGAATTTATTTAAAAAATGTGGCATATATACACAATGGAATATAACTCAGCAATAAAAGAAAATAAAATCATGGCATTTGCAGTTAAATGGATGGAATTAGAGAAGACAAAGTGTATTATTTATTGAGTTAATTAAAAGGACAGATAAAGCTGAAGTTTAGATATGATTGAGATTATATTCTTAAAATGCTCTCTACTTCTTGGGAAGTGGAGTAAGAGAGGTAGAGATGAGAGAGAGAGAGAAAAAAGATAAATGTATGGAAAGATTGTACCATTGGATATTGAAATATTAGTTTATGGAGTTAAGAGTAAAAAAAAAAAAACAGATTGTCCTACTTAATCTAAGAAAGATTTTATAGAATTTATGGAACAGGGTGAAGTTTTCCTGTGTGTGGGGGGCGGAGTCAGAGTAGCAAATTTTATGGGAGAAAAACAGCCAGACAAACAAAATAAAACAAACATGAAAAATAGTTAGAGAAGCAACAAGTACATGAGATTTTTCAAGTGAAATGCTATATTCAGTGTACTGTGCAATGGGACCCTTTCTGTAACCTTGAATAAAATTGCAAAAAGCAAATTATACTGGTTTTGATTAAATGCCTTTTAGAAGCCAGTGAAGGGGAAGAATTTTATCTCAGGGCCATCTGGGGTCAGAAAGACAGTCATCTATCTGGATTATCATCCATAAATTTGCTTGGATATTTTTTCTGACAGATATAAAATATGGAGAGAAAAACAAATTGCATGCCCAACTTTAATGTTTGAAGAATCTTCACAAGCGAGGATGTTTTAATTTATTTTAAATTGTTTCCTTTTATAATGTTATTCTAATATTAGTTTCTCAAAAACATAAAATTAATTGAAAATATTCTATGTATGTCTAATAGTACCAGTGATACCAATGACGATTGTCATGCAATATTTATTTATAAAACCATTTATTTTGCACAAATCAGCAAAACAAATCTGAATATTGATTAAAGTATGCAATGTGTTGCCTGCAAACATCTACCTACCTTCAGTATACATGGATATATACTCTTACAAGTTCTACCCCTCAAAGAATATTTCTTTCACAATATCTGCATTTAAAACAATGTTTTCATGATAACACTATCAAGAATAGTTAAAGGGCATTTAGTCATCTTTTTGTTTTATATATGTATATATGCCAGGCATGGTTCACACCTGTTATCCCAGGGGCTCAGTAGGCTGAGAGAGAAGGATGGAGAGTTCAATGCCAGCCTCAGCAATTTAACAAGGCCCTAAGCAACTCAGAGAGACCCTGTCTCTAAATCAAATATAAAAAGAAGCTGAGAATGTGGTTCAGTGGTTAAGTGCCCTTGGGTTCAACCTATGGCGTGTGTGTGTGTGTGTGTGTGTGTGTGTGTGTGTGTGTGTGTATAAAATACACATATGTGTGCCTTAAGAATAAACTCTGATATTAATATAGCAAGCTGTGAATATTTATGCTCTATTTATTATTAAGAAATGAAGACATGGAGTGATACAATTAATGATAGAGGTAAAATTTAACAAATATTAAGGATGCTGTATTAATTTTTGTAGAGTTGTCATAAGAAATTAACAAGAACAAAGTAGCTTAAAACAACAGAAATTTAATTTTGTGGTGCTTTGGCGGGCCAAAATTCAGAAGTCAAATTATCAACAGAAAATAACTCTTTCTTACCCCTTCTTAGCTCCAGATGGCTTGAGGTATTCCTTTAGGTGGTAGTTGAATCACTCCAGTTTCTGTATTCATCTACACATAAGCTTCTTCCCCATCTCTCATTGTGTTCTCAACCTTTCTAATTATGGTAGAAATTAGTTAGATTAAAATGTCTTATCTAATTATGATTTAGCCCTAATCCACTATTATCTCATCTTAACTTGATTACATCTGCAAAGATCCAACTTCAAAGAAGGTTACATTTATCAGTATCAGGGCTTAGAATTTGAGCATAACTTTTTAGAATATTCAACCCATCACAAAGAGTCTCCACTGTCTCAGAATATTAAGAAAGTATTAAAAATTTAACTGTTTATTCCAACTGATAATTTAAAAATTCCTTAGGAGACAGAACAAAATATTTTGTGCACAGACAAGGGTAAACTGATTTGAGATCAATGGGAATTCAAGGAAAGTTTCTAAGTTTATGTAGGGTATTACCCTCAGAAGTCTTCAGTGTCTCTGCAGTACCTTGGCTAATTCTGAACCACTGTTTAGCTGTCCGTAGCACAATTGTTCAGTAATTGACTAGTACTGAGGAACAAAATGACCTTTGAAAATGCCAACTTCTGATCACATTCTGAAGCAAAAGTCTTTAGCAAACTACATTTATAGCAAACTACAAACTATATTCCTGTATCGGATCCTGCTGCTCTTATAGTTCTCCTTCTTTTACTCTGAAGGCCAAATTAGTATCAACTTCCAGTCAATAAATAAGGATGGTTAAAATTTTTCTAGTTAAAACAGCATCACAAGTGAAAAACCTGTAGGGTACTCAGAAAGACATAAATTAGAATAAAATATTAATATAAACATGAAACATATTTTCCAGCAATTACTTTTGAAAGTGCTTTTTTATAAGGTTGAACAGTGAAAATAAATATTTGAATTATATGTTGCAAAATATGTCATAAGTCTTTAATATGCTACCTATGAATGTAAGCATAATTATGTGAATAAAAATATTAAAAACGGTAATGATAAAATCATTCAATACATCATTCCACATATTTTGGAGAATACATATTTTTATTAGAGCATTTTAATTATACATAGTAGTTGGGTTCATCCTATAAATCATGCAGCATGGAAATCTCTTTCAATTCACATTGTCTGCTTTTCCTTCTCTTACTCACTCCCTAACCTGGTTCTTCCTGTATTCTGCTGGTCTTCCTTGGAGAACATATTTGAACATACATGGTATACACAACAAGAATAAATAATTACAATATAATTTAAATAGTAAACATGAAAACATAATTCAATTTCATTTATTTAATGTGAAAAAATACCTACTGTTAAAATGACCTAAAAAGTCATCAAAGTCATGTGACTCCCATCCCCCTTAGTCAAAGGAGCCATACAAACTGAAGGACAGACTTCTGATGAGGGCATCATACACCAGCATGTAAGGTTCTGAAGAATGCAACCTGGAGAGTTTCTCAGTGGCCACCAAAGCATTCTGTCCACTGTTAGCATGAGGTTGTCTCAGGAGTGTGGTGGTGTCCACCTGCAAGTGAGCTGGGTTCCACTCAAATTGAGGTTCCAGTGTTTAGACTGCCAAGATAACTCTCACACCAAGAAGGTACAAAAAGGTGGGCTACCCACATGGTGAAGCTTTCCAGAATCAGCAGCATCACTGCCAATCACTCCAAAAAAATGGCTTGAGAGAGTTCTGGAGAGGAATCTGGCTTGAGATCCTGGGGTTGTAGGCAATGGATTCTCTCTTGAGGAAGGGACCTTGTGTGGAGGGAGATTCTTCCTATCACCTTGTTCAGATGAGGGGCAGCAGACAGAATGGACAGATGGAAATCCAGGAATCAGGGGTGCTTTACCACAAAACTGTCCCCTAGTCCTTTCTAATGTTTTTTATTCTGAGACAGGGTCTTGCTAAGTTTCTGAGGCTGGTCTTGAACTAGAGAATCCTCTTCAGCTTCCCAAATACTGAGATTACATGCGTGCACCACTGCATCTGGCAAAACTTTATCACAAGGGATTGTCTGATCTGGCCATACAGGCGTCATGGTTCAGGGTAGTTTGAACAGACATCCTAAATGACTCTGTATGTGCTCCGGACTCATGGCCTAGGAATGGAGGTCTCAATAGTGATTCTGACTGGCACCTGGCTGTAGACTTACTTGTGGCCACACTGGAATTACCTTCAATGCCCTGTGGTTCACAGAGGCTGTTCAGTGAAGGGGCACATACATCACATCAGACAGAGGCAGCTTCCCATACTGGGCCCCCTGCTCATCAGTGGTTACCTGGAACAAACCAGTGTTGCCTCTTACCTTTAAAATAGAGATGTGGATACCTTTGAGGGGATTAAGGGACTGCAGACTGCTTATGATTTACTAATCATCACAGGAATCTAGTTAAGACACTGAAGCTATTTTACCTTATGAATATATGTGTGTATATATATGTTTTCTCTGTGCGTGGATCAGTGTATCTGTATTTATCAGTGTGTACTTATTTTTACTTTGCTGTGGTTCCCCTCCAGGTCATCTGTATTACCTCTTAGTATTTGGAGTGCCTGCCAACAGCTGACCCTTGAGTAGTGGTTCAAATTATCCCAGCCCCCCTCACTGTACCTGATAGATTACTGGCTCCATGATGATGGTTCCTGGTACCTATGAGGCTGGGGTGAGGGAAGGCAAGGGTGTAGAACTAGGGGCATGCCCTGATATCAAATAGAAAGCATGAGATCAAAGTTGCTGTCAGTCAGGGGCACAGAGACATACAAAGGGCCTTAATAAAACCCAGAATGAGCAGCTCAGAGCTTTCCTTCCCCTCCACCCTCAGTCACATGGGGAGGTGTACATGCATGCAAAACTCTGATAAGAATCCTCCAGACCTGTTTTGTTCTCTCATCCCTACTCAGAGCCCAAACTATTAGTAATGGGTTCTCTGTTTGTGACGGATGACTGCCTGTCATGTTTTCATATACAGGTATTGATTTTCGTAATTACCTGTTGTCCAAATACTAATCTTGCAGTCACTAGCCTTTCCGAATTTACTCAGTCCTCTAGTCTTTCTATTGCATTTTATTGGATTGATTTAGCCCTTCAGTCTACATTTCATTATTGGTATTGACTCTGCTCACACAATGGGTAGGCCATTGAGTAAAAGGCAAAATTAAATCTCCTATATGTGGAGGCCATAAATCATGCCTTGCTCATTACTTATTACAGTGCTTTGTACAGATTTCATATAATGAAGCCAAGAAATTCAGTTTTGTTCAAAATGGTGCTGGATCTTATAGGTACAAAGTAGAGAATTCACTGCCATAAATCATAGACGAAAGCCCAGTCCTAACTTTTCCTTGTGGCCTAGTGAACTGGGGTTTGAGAGCCTCCTGGTGCACCTCCCAGAATTCAATTTGATTGATGTACAAATGTATGATTAAGTAAATGATTTTTAAAAAATTAAAATAATCCCTTTTGGTCACTTAAAAATTTGGAAATATTTTTCAGTCTCTAGAAGATACATTACCTCGAATGCCGCAATTTAGGAAACCTGGGTGCATGTGTGTGTCCTGGCTTGCCCATAACTCTCAGGTGTGAGTGGGTCTTCATCTAACTGCTGTTTTCATCAGAAGAAATGAGAAATGCAGGAAAAACAGCATAAATAGAATGCTTCTGGGTTCAGGAGAGAGTGCCAGGTAGGGTCCAGCTTGATAGTCTCTAGTGACTTAGGTGAAGTTTGCATTCCATGGGTCATCCTGACCCAGAGTCAGACATTTAGCAATTAGCACAGATCAGCCAGTGTGATTGGAGAACATCACATAAGCAATGAGTCAAAGGTGGACAGAGATGAGATCTGAAGCCAAGCAGCTAAAAAAAATTAAAAGAGGTTGTAGGAAGCTGTAGAAGTGAAGAGGGGGCTAGGTTCTGATCACAAACATGCCACATGTGTGCGGCTCCTTTTCCTGGACAATGGCTATCTGATCTATAAGCGGGTCCACCTGTGTTAATGGGCAGAGGCACCATTAGGGTGAATAGATGTCAGTGGTGTGTGAACAATGCCTGCAGTCCACACTGTCTCCTACATTGTTGGAATGTCACAATAAATTGAGTTTCAGAGAAATTGTTAGACCAGGCAACTGGCTTATGTGTATGGACTGCAGGGGGCTTTTCAGGGGTGCTTCAATATAGGTAACTTCTGGATATTTTCACAAATTGTTTCTTCTTTTTGCTGGGAACTACTGCTCAGGTGACAATATTAAGAGCATCTCATTGATTGAGGATAATGCTAAGTGCCTTTTATGGGTTGTAATCATTTCAGTTTTTTTTTTTTTTTGCTATTTCTTCTCATTTCTTCTCATGAAAACCATGGACTAGGCAGACAGAGAGACACTCACATTCACACCTGAGAGTTATGTGTGATCCAGGACACACACATACACACACACACACACACACACACACATACACACACGTGCACCAATGGTTATCTAAATGAAAGCATTCGCAGTAATGCGTCTCCTAGAGACTGCAAAATATTTCCACATTTTTGAGTGACCCAAAGGGATTATCTTAATTTTCTTTAATTTTAAAAATATTTTACTTAATTACACGTTGATCAATCAATCAAATTTAATTATAATTTTATTTGATAAAAATTTTAAATATTTAAATAATTTAAAATTTTTTTTTAGTTAAAAGATGTTTTCATTCACTTAAACAGTGTGCCTTTTTTCAGATCTTAGTCATGATATATGACAATGCCTGTGGGAAGGGTTGTCTATAGTCTCTTCTTTATGACAGAAGTGGTCACTGATCACCAATGATGAGGATTTAATTTAGGGCCCAAGGTGATGGTTCATGCCTCTAATCCTGATTGCTCAGGAGGTAAAGGCTGGAGGATCCAAGCTCCAGGCCAGCCTCAGCAACTTAGTGAAAACTTCTCTCCAAATAAAATTTTTAAATGGTTGGGGAGGTATCATAGAGGCAGAATGCTTCTGGGTTCAATCCCCAGTACACACACACACACACACAGAAGATTCCATTTAGGGTTTGACATGGTCACTTTTTGTTTCATGAAAAATGAGCCTCAGTATAATAAAGTCAGCTGAAGTATTGAAAATCTTACATTCTGAACTTACACTGTTCCAGTAAAAGGACCTTGGCCCTACAAAATCAATCCTGATTGTATTTTCCTCTCTCCAAGTAGCTTTTTTATATTTGCTGTATAATCCACTCTGCTAAAGATTTTTATTATTAAAGAAATGAACTTTTTATATTGAGTGGCAATTAAGAAAAGATAACATAAACCAGGCTCTCAGTGGAATCTTTTTTTAAGAGCAACAGGGCATTATAATACCCTGGGTTATGTGTATAGAAAGGCACATCCAAGCTGTAGAGGATTTACAAAATACTTGAAATCCAGCCTTGTGGAATCAAAGAAAGCTGCCTACTTCTTATAGTGAAGTTAGAATCTTCTATAAAAATATAATCAAAGGCATACCCACTGAGACCTGGTAAGCAGAGTAATTCAGGTTTAAGGATACCTGTCTCTTGGAGTTTTCTCCTCTGTGGGGGTTTCTTTGTGTGTATGTGTGCACATGCTTGTGGTGTCAGTTTATCCTTGATAGTATTTTCTTCCAAATTGACAGTATCTTTCTTTAACTATAACATATAAATTGATCTTTGTGTATAAAATATGCACACTTTTCCCTCCCCCATAATTTTGATTTTATTCAGAACAATTTAGAACATTTCATATGTTAAAAAAATTGAGACTTGTTCCTGTCTACTACACTTAAAGTGCTTCATAATTTCTGCTTTATTCTTGATTCTTTCTACCTCATATAGTTCAAGAGAAGCTGCTATCTATCTTTTCAGTTGATTGCCTTTGAATGATTTCTTCTCTTCCTTCACCATAAATTGTTCCACATTTTTTGAAAGAGAGCCTATATTCAGTTTCTAGGTATCAGTAGACAATATGCCATTCAGCTGGGGGCTAGGCTGCCTGCATTTGAACCCTCGCTGCTGTACTACTTTCTGGCTCCATGACCTTGGCCTTGAGCATGTTTCTTTAACTCTCTGAACCTCTAACAGACTATAAAATGGCTCAGTGACCCCCATATCCCTGCAGAGAGAATACAGGTGGACTGCCAGCACAGATCAAATGGTTAAGTTAATATGAGTTATTATTAGCATCTGTTGCAAATATTAATGAGAGAAATCTCTAGTAGTTAAATATTAAATGTTTTAGTTTGATGGATGAAATTTTTGTACATACTCTGCTGCATGTGTATCGGCTGTTCACCTTTTGAGACTTGCTGTTGTCAGTGAGGGGAAGCTGAAAGGCAGGCAGTAACATAAACAGAGCTAGAAGACCTGTTTCCAGGGAGACACCTGGCCTCATCATGCTTACGCCACATTCTCAGACTGGGAGGTAGAAGGGGCCAGGAATGGGGTGGGGTAGATAGCTAGGTCTCTGTGGAGGAATCAGCTCTCTGGGGGGTTGAAGCTTCTTGGAGATGACAACTTGCAGGAACATGCAGGGTGCCAACTGTGGTCCACGGGGAGCACCTCAGAGCCAGGGCTGCACTGAGCAAGAGGAGAAGATAGCCCAACATACTTTTAAAAAAAATTATTGATGGCTTGGTCCTTCACATGTGAAGTATGTTTAAACAGGCAGAACCAGAATTATAGGGCCAGCATTTGAAGCAGAAAGGGCCACGTGTCACCCTTGGCAGAGGAGATAATAGGAACACAATATTGCTAGTAGATAGGGCAGAGTTACAGCTGAAGAGCACAGATAGGATGCCACCCAGGTACGTATCAGTGTGGGGGAAGTCACAATCATGGTCTTTTCAAACAAGGAGAAGCAACAGAGATGAGGCATTGGGAGGCACCAAGTGCTGGTGATCAGGCATCATTTTGCTTGAAGATAAGTGAGCAGGGACACAGAGGCAAGGCTGCCTGGGCCTGGTGATTCCCTGGCGCGCCTCCCTGCCACATAGGTCTCCTGTTCACATTTTTCTCTTGTGCCTTGCGGCCCTTGAGACTTCATTCCCTGCTCCAGTTAGCTCTTCTCTCCTCACTTGCTTCTCAGTATTGACAGTCACAGCACTCATCAGCCTTAGCAGTTTTCCCCAAGGCCTAGAGATCTGGGCTTGCCTGGCAGAAGGCCTCTTCCCAAGGGCAGGGAGGCCTCAGAAATCATCATGGCAGTTCCACAGAAGTTGCCAAATGGGACCCAGTGGTCACTGAACAGAGACATCAACAGCTGTACTGCTCCAGGAGAAAATGAGTGGATAATTATCAGGATCAAGGTCAAAAAGGGCCGAGGGGGCTGGTGGTATAGCTGATAGGTAGAGCTCTTGCCTAGCCCATGTAAGTTACTAGGTTTGATCCTCAGCACCACATAAAATTAAATAAATAAGTTGGTGGTAGCGCATGCCTGTAATCCCAGAGGCTCGGGAGGCTGAGACAGGAGGATTGTGAGTTCAGAAAAGTGAGGTGCTAAGGGACTCAGTGAGACCCTGTCTCTAAATAACATACAAAATAGGGCTGGAGATGTGGCTCAGTGGTCGAGTACTCTGGAGTTCAATCCCTGGTACCCCAAATAAATAGATAGATAGATGTATAGATGGATGGATGGATAGATAGATAGATAGATAGATAGATAGATAGTATTAATTTCATCTACAAATGAAAATAATATAAAAAATACAAAAAATAAAAATCCCAGGTCTTGATAGAAGAACTATCACCTCATTGTCTCTTTATGGTCTTTGTAATAGCCATGGCGACCTCCCTAATTTGGCAGCCTTGTCCACTGAGATGTCTAACAGGAGAACTGGGAGAGAGACAGAATCCACACTGGGGAAGACTGGGTATAGGGATGGGAGGAGCCTTTTAGTTTGTAGGAGACAGCAAAGAGGGGGAGGAGGAGGAGGAGGAGGAAGAGGAGGAAGAGGTGGTGGAGGAGGAGGAGTCTCTCTTTTCTTTCTTTCCCCAGCTGGCTGTCAGCTAAGATTTTGAGCTAGGGACTTGCCTGGGCTGCAGCAGCACAGGGGGAGGTGACACAACTGTACAGTCAGACCTAATGAGCACTAATGTACTAATGAGCACCTAATGTACTCCCTCAGGTTTAAGTTTCCCTAAAGGAAGGTGGACCAGGCAAGGTCATGGAGGAGAGAAGAGACGAACATTCTGGGGATTCAGATGCGCTCCTGCATGGCAGTCAGAGTGGATGAAGCAAGGGGAAGGCAACAGAAAGCCCAGAGCAAGGCTCCACAGAGGGCAGCAGTGAGCACAGCTGTCTGGAGGAGCCTTTCTGTAGCCCATATGCCACATCCATCAGCAGAAATGATTTACTGAAAGACAGAGGCCTGGTGACCTGCCTTTGTGAAGGGAACACCTCTCCCTTCTCCCTTGCACCCCAGCAGCAATGGAGAACGAGCAGAAAGGGAAAGGAGGAAGAAAGGAGGAAGAAAAGAGCACACTGAGGGTGAGATACTGAAGACAGGAGGAGACGAGGGTCCAAGGGTAACAGGCAGGCTTCATGTATGTGGCTGGGATGAGACTCTCTTAATAAGTGGATGGAAGGTAGGGATTCAAACTAATGCTGTGTTGAGACGAGACACCCTATTAAGACTCCAGGTGCACCAGGTTCTCTTTGTAAGAAACATAAGTCACAGCACCATCTCAAATCTGGGTCATAACGTGGGAAGAGAGAAGCAGGTATCTTCTGCTATAATCTCTGTGAAGTTACTGGGTTGTGTTTGCTAATTTCAATTTGGGTTATTTTAACTTCATCTTTTCTGGGCCATTCTTCCCTTTTATTTTAATGGGTCTTCTTATTACCTTCCCTCACCTTGGTCAGTTGTCTTTCCAATAATGTGCGAAAAAGACAAAGACTGTCCAAACGTCAGTGCAAGTGCATGTGAATCCTGGTGGAGGGCCTGCTCTGATCCAGGGTTTCTCCTAGTGCCTTGTTTCCTGGGCATGTTTCAGAAGTCTATTTTATGTTTTAAAAAAGAAGACCTATTACCTAAAGCACTAACCCATCCTTTGAGGACATAATCCAACTTTATAAACAGCCTAATCTTCTTCAGCTCTCTTTTGGGCCATTCCTTCTCCTCATCTTTAGGAGAGGTGGCAGGAAAACCTGAGTTTCCACCTCCCGTCAGGCTTTGCTGCTAGCTCACCACGCTCAGGCTTGTTTCCAGGTGGAAATTCTCTAGTGTTGAACCAAGGGAGAGGAATCTTATTCATCTGTCACATTCTTGATTTTCCCTTCTAAACCTTCTCCATGGTTTCCTGGCTCTGTGTACCAGAGCCAGTATCTCAACATCTTGCTCCATTTCTAAGTCTTCCATTTCTAAGACTGAAAGACTCTCATGAGTGACATGTATTTTTCTGTAATCAGTGATATATAATGAGACAAGGTTCCCAGAACTGCTCTTGTTGAGATACTGTTAGAAACAGCACAAGAAAACTGCATATCATGTGAAATCCATGCATAGATGATCAATGCATGGACAGTTCTCCCTCCTGTCCTTGATTTCATCCCAGTTCTGTGATGAACTGTATTTCCTCAACCTCTGACTTCATTCATCCACCGTAAGTGGATTTGCTGCTTTGAGCCCCTGCCCACTTTTTCAGCTTCACCAAGGTTGTTGCTCCCTTTCATTCTAAATCCAAAGATTCAGACACCCTCGATCTGGTGGAGCTGCAGATGACCAATGACCCTCCCCTCTGGCCCCTGCATGCACCATGTTTAACATCACTGAAGCGCGAACATCATGGAAGGGAAGAGCCACCTGAGTTGAATTAGATCCTCAATTGACTTATTTTAAATGTGGGAAAATTCAGGACGTACTGGATTCCGGATGGAAAAATCAGATTCTGGATGGAAGAAGTGTGTCTTTTTACCCAGACTTTACCACAGATGTGTTGTCTTCTCTCTTCCTTACTAGGTATACTTTGTCATTATAAATGTTTACAGATTTTCAAGAAAAGCTGTGTAAGTGATGGTTATATGATGTCTCTCCTGCTTTTATAGTAAGGAAAATGTTTTTAGGTAACTAATCCAGCCATAAAAAGAAATACAAAAGGATGTTATACAAAAACAAAATACAAAATACAAAACAAAATACAAAATACAATTAAAGACTTTCAAATCAATCCATATCTAAGCAAAAAATTGCATCAAAGATAGAAAAGTTAAACTGGGTATTATTGTCCACTAGGAGTTTCTTTACCCCATAAGATTCTGCAAGTGTCACTAGGAGTTCAGGCATCAGGAACTTCATGTCTTTTCTCAGTGTTTTGAAGAAGACTGCGAACATCCCATTAATTTCAAATTAAATGTATTTTATTTTAACTTAGTACTAGCTGTTTAAGATGGCATGTGTTTTGTCCTATTGCTACTAAGAGTTAATTGTAATTGGGTGAACAGAAATATTTTTATTCAACTGCCCAGTAAGCAAAAGGGAAAATGTAAATATATCTTGTTTTATCATATGAATGCAGGCATGGGGCAATTGAATGACCCTAAGACTTAAGAAGAAACAGATTACTAGTGCTTTTTCCAGGGCTTTTACTTGATTTTTGCATTTCTTTCCCCCCTCACATCTGAGCAATTAAGCTGTTGTTTAGAAACAACATAGGAAACTAGATCAAAATAACCAAGGGTAGTTTTTGGAGAAACCTCTGTTTCACCATAGCTGTAGTTTTCTTTTCTCATGCGCTCTGTGAACTTTAAGGGCTAGAAATATAACAGAGCATGTACTAGATAATAGACGAGAAAGGAAAAGCTTAGGTAGGGGGTAGGAGGCCTGGGAAGGGACAGGAAAGAAAGACTTTCACAAATCACAAGAAAAATGGCACTGGCATTGTGCCTCAAAAAAGATAATGTGGAAAAGAGGCAGTAGCAGTGATGGACTTAGCAAGTATATTTAGAGTTAGAATGATAGGAAGAAAGAAGTGGCCTAATTAGAAGAGAGGGAAAGGAAAAGAGAGGGAGGGGGACAGGGTCAATGACAGAGGAAGAGGGAGAAGGAGAGGCAGAAAAAGAGGGAGAGGGAGCAGGAGCAAGTGCCGAGAAAATGTCAGGGAAGAAAATAAAACAAAAATCAGAAAGCAAAGGACCTAGAGAAATTAGCAAAACACCACTTGAATCTAAGGATACATCTTTACTGGAGTCACAGTGCACCATGAGAACAGGATATTTGGATGATTTAAAAATCCAAGGAATGAATAATTTCCTTCCTGTTTTCTATCGTTATCATTAAGACACAAACAACAGAGTGTAAGTTTGTTATTCTAGATTATTTTTTTTTCTTTTTGGTGGTTATATAAGGAATTGAAAGGTGTATACTATCTTCAGGAAATACATAAAAATGCCACAGACCTACTTACATAAGATTTGTTTTGTGTATTTTGTCTGACCTGTGTTTTGTACTCAATAAAATTTTGAGGTTTTTAGGCTCTAAGAATTTTGAACACAATCACTTTTTATATAGGAAAGCATGTTAAATTACTCCAAAGGTTTTGAAAGAATTGTGGGGCATATATTTTCTTAGTTTGGGTTTTTTTTTTTTAACTTAATTTTAAAATTTGTTTTAGTCAGTTACACATGATGATAGAATGCATTTATTCACTTTGATATATCATACAGAGTTGGATATAACTTCTCATTTTTCTGAGTGTACATGTTGCAGAATTATATTGGTGGTGTAGTCACATATACACATACAGTAATAATGTCTGTTTATTTCTACTATCATTCCTATCCCCACATTCCCTCCCCTCTTCTCCTATCATTGCCCTCTACCTAATCTAAGGTAATGTTATTCTTCTCTAGTACTCCCCCTCACCTTACTGTCAATTAGCATCCACATATTAGAGAAAACTTTTGACTTTTAGTTTTGTGGAATTGGCTTATTTCACATGATATTCTCCAACTCTATTCATTTACTGGAAAATGCAACATATACACATATAGGGTTGGTATGTAGCTTAGTGGTAGTGTATTTGTCTAGTATATGTGAGCTCTAGGTTCAATCTCTAGCATTGGAAAAAAATACACACACATACACATTACATACTACACAGGCTTAATGAAGTAAACTTTGTTGAATTCCACTTTCTTTATGAAAACCTTATTTAGATGATTATGCTCCCTATTTTGTTGATTACATTTCTGCTAAGGAATCAGAGGTTGAATCTGGTCATAAGTGTCCTCTTTCTTGACATACAGAAGTATTGGAAGACTGTTGTCCTTATTTCCTTCCTTATTCCTTCTTTCTGGATGTTCAAGGGACTCTAAAATGACTGGCATAGGTTTAGTTGGATTGATTGCCCATTGAATAGATTAAATAAATATCTATCAACAACTAAAAAATTATTTTAAAAAGTTAAGTGCTTATTATAGCTATTAAATATCATAGTAAATAGTTGTCCATCCTGAGGCAAATTTTTAACTTACATTCATTTCTTTAATTTCTATTAGGGGCTGAAGGCTTACAGCAAAGTTAAGATACCTAAAAATTGTTAACAGTTTTGTTTATGGACAGACTGATATCTACCTTCTACAGATTGATTTTCCTTTACTTGGATTTTATGTAGACCCAAAACAGAGGAGGAAAATCTGAGAAACATTATGTATATGTCTCAGGCAATCATTGAGGATACCTTGTAGTAAAATGTGTTTTCTACTCCAATTCCATATGTCCTTACAAAATTATTGTGTCCAATTCAAATTTTCTCTACTAATTTCCTCAAATAATTTTCTATATTCTTGGGAGATTTGGATTTACTGCATGATAATGTATGTAGTTATCAGGTTAAAATTTTTTATTTCCATTCCATTCATATTATGAGGTTAAAAAACACTATTGTGATAGAAATATTGTGATAGAAATATTGTGCTATTGTGATAGAAATATCTTAGTAGAAAAATGTATGAATTTATAATAAGCGAAGCAAATGGAATTTGAAATCATAAGAAATATACTTTTGTGGAATATTTTCACAGTTTCTAAAATTTCCTGAACTTCAGAAATTATTCCTCAGAGAAAACTTATTGTATTAGCAACTTATAGTTATGGCTTTCTTTTTTTGCAGTTTTTGCTAATAATTACTGAAATATAGGTAGTAACTTGTCTTATTTTACATTAGAAGAAATAAGTCATTGTAGTTTTGCACAATAAAAAGCAGAAAATAACTAGCCAATAAATGAAGTGCACTATTTTGGCTTTAAATGATTTTAAGTTATGTCAGATTCCTTTAAAATCAAGAATAGACTGATCTTCTGACAGAGGGAATTTATATTTGAAGGCATCCTATTGGAGATGAGTAGAAAGTGAGAGAGGTTGATGGAAAAAATATATTAGTGGAGACTGTGATTCAAGGACAGATTATTATATTAATTCTAGGAGTCTAGTCTGAGCTTCTGAGTAACTAGTAAATTGAAAAATTTTTAGTTAAAATATAGAGTATATTTTCTTTATTTAGTTTAGGAAAAAGTAAAACTTAACTTTTCTTTCTTAAATAAGTTGAGGGAAATCTTGGGGGAAAAATAAAAAATCTTACCCATCCATCAATTAAGGGTTAAAATGAGGAA
The DNA here is from genome assembly GCF_048772815.1 of Callospermophilus lateralis. NCBI lineage: Eukaryota > Metazoa > Chordata > Mammalia > Rodentia > Sciuridae > Callospermophilus > Callospermophilus lateralis. The sequence continues at coordinate 544,369 of NW_027512861.1, forward strand.
AAAAATTCTACTTTGAAATTTTCTCTGACATTCTATATGATCTTGGAGAAGACATTTAATCCTTTGCATGCTAGAATACACAGCATAAAATGAAGACAGCAGTGTCTTTTAGAAATGCAAAATATTGTTTGAAAGCTAAACTTAATAATGTAAATAGTAACATGAGACATGAAAATAGATTGAGACATTTAAATTTAAAATATAGTCTGCCTGGCACGGTAGCACATGCTGTATTCCCAGTGGCTCAGGAAGCTGAGACAGGAGAATCTGGAATTCAAAACCAGCCTCAGCAATGGCGAGGTGCTAAGCAACTCAGTGAGACCCTGTCTCTAAATAAAATACAAAATAGGGATACGGGGGTGGCTCAATGGTTGAGTGCACCTGAGTTCAATCCCTGGTACCTAAATAAATAAACAAACAAACAAACAAACAATATTTTGACTATAAAGTCATTTAGGCGATTTGAGCAAATGTATTCAGATAGATTTACATTTAACTTTAGCATTCTATACTATCCTGATTTAGTACAATTTGGATCCAAATTGTACTAAATCAGGATAGTATAGAATGCTAAAAACCTCGGAGTACCATAAATTTAAAAACAGAAAAATTGGAGAATGAGGTACTAGAATTCTACAGATCCTGCAGGAGGGCTTTCCCAGTATAATTCCCTTTGTGATCTGAGAGTCTTTTACCCAGATCCCTGAGTACTGGCCATTCAAGCTCCCTTTACACTCCACGTTGATGGGAGGCTCAGTATTTCATAAGGCAGTGTTTGGGGAACAGTATTTCATAACTATTTTGCACAGTTGGATAATGAATATCTACTTTTGTCAACTTTGCCATATACTAAAACTCTTGGAAAATTTCTTCACTCTAGCTTTTTTTAAATGATAAATTTAATTACATTTGAATAATTGTTATGTACTGTGAATACAGGGATTTGGAAGGCAGCATACTATGAACATGGATCTTAGAATGTAGGACCACATAGCTTATTAAGAGACAGCTTAAGACCAATACCTGAGAGATTTCATCAAACAATTGAAACTTATGATGAGTAATGAGAAGAAAGGGACTGTGGATCAGGAAAAAAAGTGCATATTCATAGTCACTGAGTCCAAATAAGCTGTGTCTGGAAAACTGCAAGAGAAGTCAAATAAAGTTTTCTCCTTTATTTTTGTGATAGGTTTTTGAAAAAGTACCAGCTTTATTGTGGTACTTTTTATATATGAAAATGTACGTATTTAATGTGTATCATGTGATGAGTTTGAACTGAGCACCTCAATGAAGGCAATAAACATCACATCCCAAATTGTCCATGTGCTCTACCTTCTTGTGATCATATGTGGCAAGAATATTTAATATAAGATCTAGTCCCTTAAAAATTTAAGTGCATTACCCAGTATTAACTTACAGTACCATGTTGTACAGCAGATCTGTAGACCTTATTCATCTTACATAACTGAAAATGTGTATACATTGAATAGCACCTCCCCATTCTCTTTACCCCCCAACCCTGGCAACCATCATTCTATTCTCTGCTTCTATAAGTCACATTTGTGGATTCTTGTGGTGTTTTCCTGTGACTAAATTATTTCACTTAGAATATCCTTATCCAAGTTCACCCATTATTTTTGCATCTTAATGTAATCCATCCCTGTATGTTGAACTCCTCACTGAATGACTGACTATTGTAAATGAATGTTGAATGCTATTTCTATGTCCCAGTTGATATTCTAAGAACTGAGCACAGAGCAATGAACTAATCTTCCTTATTAGGCAAATACTCTAGTGGGGGCAATAAGAATAGTAAATAAATGAGATATGGAATGTACACAAATAACTGTTAGAGAATGTAATGAGAGATAGCACTTGAAGGAAGAGGAAAGGTGTTAGAATTTTAGATACAATGGCCAAGGATGGTTACCATGTAAAGGAAACAGTATAGTGCTAATTGACTTTTTTGGGGTTGATCATTCCTGGATAACTCTTGAGGGCAAAGCCTCCCTGGTTTGTTCAAGAAGCAAGTCAGGGTTAGTGTAGATGAAGTGATATGAAAAAAAGGAGATTAGGATGGGTTCAGAGGAAAAAGAATGACTTTATACATCACTTCAAAGGATGTGAGCTCTTACCATGGGGAGAAGTTAAGTAGAGGATTGACATAGTGTGACTTACAATAAAGCAGGATTATTTTGGATGTTCTTTTGAAAATAAACAAAAGTTATCCATGAGCCAAAGGAAGGACCAGGTTCTCTGGGGATAGGTAGAGGAGTTTGAGATTTTGGTGGCTTGGATTAGGATGTAACAGTGCAAGTAGTAAAGATCAGCTATCTTTTCTATATTTTTAAGGAAAAAATAGGAAGCATCAGCTGAAGGATGAATGCAGAATGTGAGAGAAGTCATGGATGACTTAAGAGTTTTTAAATGGAGAAGTCTTCTAAATGGAGAAGACTACAATAGAAGCAAGGCAAGCAGGAGCTATCAGCAGCTTCTAAATTTGAGAGATCAAGTGAATATTCAGGAAAAACATGTTGACACATGAGTCTAGAGTTCTGGCAAGAAATATGAGCCAGAAAGATAAATAGCTTTGGGAGTCAGCAACATATAGTTGATGTTATTAAAAAATCATAAAACTAGATGAATGATTAAGAGAATGAATGAAGATATAAATAAAAAGAAATCTAAGGACTGATCTCTGGGGCACTTCAGCATTTAGAAGTTAGAGAAGAAGTGAAACTGGCCAAGAAGTCTAGGAAAGACTGGACACAGAGAGCAGTGGAAATGTGGTGAAATGGTTTCCTGAAAGCCCCAAGAATAATGGGGTCAAAATGAACAGGGAGCCCAAAAGATGCAAGTGCTGCCACTAGACCAAGATAAGAAGTGATGATTGTCATCAGAGTTAACAACAGGAAAGTCATAGTTGGTTCCTATGTTTTGAATGTTTGTGTCCCCTAGAAATTGTTAGGATGTCATTCTAACTCCCAAGATGGTGGTATTAGGAAGTTGAGCCTTATAGAAGTTACTAGTCACCACAGCAGAGCCTACATATTGATGCACTATAAACTTTAGGGAGCTAGCTCAACCCTCTCCACTATTTGACAATACAGCAGGAAGGCACTTTTCCATAAAGCAGGAAGTAGGCCCTTGGCAGACATTGAATCTGCTGTGATGTTGATCTTGGACTTCTCTGCCTGTAGAACTGTAAGAATTAAATTTCCATTCTTTATAAGATACACAGCCTATGATATTTTGTCACAGCAGCTATATGGACTAAGAAAGTGATCTTGGTAAGAGGAGGTTGGTAGAGTGACTGGAAGAAAGACACCTAGTTACAATGTGTTACAGAGATAATGGAAAGAGAAAACTGCGATCAATGAATTTAAATAGGGTTTTACTTTTTCCTTGTGAGATTTGGTATGAAAGAAAGGGGAGAGATGAGGATGTTAATGAGAGGAAAATGAGCCAATATTTTTAAGATAGGAGACTTTTATGTAAATAGAAATAATTCAATAAAAAAGAAAGAAAAAAAACACTCAGGAGGGAGAAGGGGAAATTACTTGTGCAACATTCTTGAGTAGGCAATAGGGGACAGGCTAAAGTAAACATGTACGTTGGGGGATTGGCCAAGTTAGAAATAAATTCTTCATCTTTTCTCAAATTCATATGTGTCTTGAGAGAAAAGTATCATATTTCTCTTTTGTTCTGGATTATTTTTTAAGGATGTTTGCAAATCAAGTTAAATAGGTTTTCTTACTGTTCAGTATAATAAAGATGATGTCTCCCTATGGGTACAGGTCAAGAGAAGTTGTTCACATCCCATTATAAAATATTCAGGTTCCCTAAACTCAAAATTCCTTTCCTGTAATGCAACCCATTGCATATACAGATGTTGCTTATTCTCAATTCAAAGCCCTATGGAAATCAGGGCCAAGGGAACTATATTAGGGTATAAAAAACAGAATTGATAAATTTATTTATTTATTATAACAAATTGGTTCACACAATGATGGAGGCTGAATAGTGCAAGATCTACAGTTGACAAGTTAGAGACCTAAGAAAGTTGATGGTGTAGTTGTAGTTCCAGATTGAAGATAGTAAATTGGGAAAAAAAGAGAATTCTTTTTGACTCAGACTTTTATTCTATTCAGGCATTCAACAGAATGGGCAAGACTCACTTACATTTGGGAGGGCAATCTGCTTTCATCAGTCTGCAATTGAAATTACCATATTTACCAGAAAACAAGAAACACCCCAAAATAATTTTAGACAAATATGTGGGGTCCCTATAGCCTGATTAGGATGACACATCACAATAAAATGTATGTATAGTAGGTGCTGCATTTTCTTTTTTTTTAAATAAAATGTGTTCTTTTTAGTTATAGATGATAGTAGAATGTATTTTGACATATATACATGGGGTATAAGTTTCCATTTTTGTGATTGTATATGATGTGGAGTTATACTGGTCATATAACCATTATGAACATAGAAATGTTATGTCCAATTCATTCTACTCTCTCTTTCATTCCCATTCCCCTTCCCACCACTCCGTCCCTCCATCCAATCTGGTGAACCTTTATTCCTGCCCCTGCCCCCTGATGCTATTGTGAGTTAGTATCTGCATATCAGAGAGAACATTAGGCCTTTGGTTTTGGGGGGATTGGCTTATTTCACTTAGCATGATAGTCTACAGTTCCATTCATTTACTAGCAAATGCTATCATTTCATTCTTCTTTATGGCTAAGAAATGTTACATTCTGTATATGTGCTACATTTTTTATTTAAGCATTTATCTATTGAAAGGCACCTAGATTGGTTCAATAGTTAGCTATTGTGAGTTGAGCTGCTAACAACATCGATGTGACCACATTGCTATAGTATGCTGATTTTAAGTCTTTTGCATAAATGTGGATGAGTGGGAAAACTGGGTCATATAGTGGTTCCATTCTAAGTTTTCTGAGGAATCTCCATACTGCTTTCCAGAGTGTTTGCACCAATTTGAGTTCCTACCAGCAATGTATGAATGAGGTACTGAAATTTCTAAGAGTACTAAACTGTGCTTTGTAAAAAAACGAAGACTCTCATGGCTTTTGGTAAGCTAACTTTTCAGGCTGAAAGTAAAATAAATAATTAAATATATTAAAATTAAAACAATAAATTTAATAAAAAATAATAAAATAAAATAAAAATAAAAATAATAGATAAATAAACTTCATAATTCTTGACAGGTAACATCTAAGATCTGGGCAATTTTCTATGTTAACAGAAGGGTAAGTAGGATTTATGATCATAGATGTGAATAGTTGTGATAACTCCAGTTATCTCAGTTCAATTGGAGGCAAATTTATTAAAACATAGCAGGGATGGAAGAAAAACCTATTGATGACTGGAAAGGACAAAAATGTCTAAAACTCTTATTAAAGAGAGTGAGAATGTGAACAAACAAGAATTTGTACAAATATTGTGATCTTTTGTGGTACTAAAGAATATGTGTTCATGAATTTAAAGTGATACTGGATATGTGATTGTGACTAGCTCAGTTGTAGTGTTGTTAAGATTCAATCATAGATGTAGGTGTAGAGGGTGGAAGTTCAGTGGAGAAAGCCGGCAAGAACCAAAGGAGCTAAGGAACTAGTAAGAGTGATGGTAATGATTGAGCTGTGAAATGTAAACTGGCTAAATAGGGTAGTGAAGGCATCACTTGGGGGTCAGTGAAGGGTGGTAGAATCAATGGATTGTAGACCTCATTCTCAGGGTAATCGAAGAAATTTGGGCTGTGGTCTAGAGGAAGTGAGCCAGAAAGATTATTCTGGTTATCTATCATACAAGCTATTCTTCCTGGCATGTGTCATCTAAAGTCTGCTATTTTATTCACATCTTGATTTTTTTGAGTGTCTTGCTCAAAACAATATGGTAATATTTAATCTATTTTCTAAATATAAGAATGATATTGAAAAGATAAATGAAGTCAGTTGTGTGCTTTTTTTTTAGAAAAGTCATGTTGGTATCTAATGATTATTATATTCTTTGTATCATGTTCACATTGCTTTTCAAATTTCCCTAAAACATCTCTTTTATCATGTTCCTTGCTATTGATATTAGTTTCCTTGAACTAGTGTTTAGAAAATGTTTTTGATGTGCCTCTAATAAAGTAAACATTTTCCTGAATTTGAATACTAATATTATTGAGATTAGTTTCCTTGAACTAGTATTTAGAAAATATTTTTGATATGCTTCTCATAAAGTAAATATTTTCATGAATTTGTATACTAACGTTTTAATTATATGTTACCATATGGATCTAGAATATCCCCCAATGGAAAGATTGATCCCCAATGCAGAAGTGTTCAGAGGGGGGGTCTTTGAAAAACTTATTAGATCATGAGGCCTCTAACCTCACAAAATGTTTAACCCATTGATGAAATTATAATTTGGCATTATTGGGAATTGACAATGAAAACTGTAGGAAGTGGGGTCTGGTTGGAGGAAGTAAGCCAGAAGACACATGTCCTAGAAGGACATCTTTTTTTGTTTGTTTGTTTGTTTGTTTGTTTAAGGTAACATTTATTTGTTTGTTTGTTTGTTTTTCTCATGCAATGCTAAAGATCAAACCCAGTGCTTCACACATGCTAGGCAAGAGCTTACAGGCTTCTCTGAGGTAAGCAGCTCTGATACACACTTTTTCCTTGATGTTTTGCCTTACCTCAAACTCAGAGCAATGATACCAAGAGACCATGGACTGAAATTTCTGATATTGTGAGACAAAATAAATCATTCCTTCAATGAGTTGATTTTATCAAGTATTTTGTCACAGCAATAAATGATAACAAAATATATAAATTATGGCCTGCATTAAAATATAAACGTAATAAAATATATGATATCTAATTATAAAACTTTGCCAATTATAGAAATAAAAAAAGAATGAGGAAAAGTTGAATGTAATATTAATTATTTTTTTTTGAAAATAATTTTCAAAATTTCCCATTAGTAGAAAACTTTCTCATTAGATTTTAATAATTATATTTTAGTCAATATCAGTACTATTAATGAACATGACTATATTAGACCTCATGGAAGTATTATTGATTTTAACTTATAAGTGTCTGATAAAAAATGAAGAAGAATCAAGATCTTAGCACTATCAGTTTCTAACTATTTAGTTATACTTATATTAAGACAATTGCCTGCTGTTTGTGGACTACTTTGTAAAAATCTTTTAAGATTTCTTCCTCATTTTTGGTGTGTGTTTTATTAAAACTAGACAATGTGAGCTGTTGAGATACTTAACTAGTGTGCTTAACTTACAGCAGTTCAAATTGGAGCAAGATCACCTGTCTTATTGAACTCCCACAGTTTCATCAGGTTATCTCAAGAAGCTATACAGCACATATGAGGTCTTGCATTTGGGCTCAAAAAGGAATTTCATGCCAATTTGTACATTAAATATTAGTATAGCTTTATATTTTTATTATTTATAAGTGAAAATTTAAAGAGAAATTGTAGTATTTAACTTCCAACCCTAGTGAATTATCTCATTTCCCATCAACTTTAATGTCTATTATCTTATTCATTCCAATTCATGGGAAAATCAATATTTCTTTTTCATTGTTCTAGTTTCCAATCTATCCTAGGAACTAACATGTATTTTGTGTTTATTAATATTTGGTGAATGAATAAATCAATATTGTCCCCTGATTTAAAATCAGAAAAGTGTTTGCAGTATTTGGCTATATTTTATCTTCTATGATTTCTCGTAGCAGTTATAAAATTATATCTTCTTATCATCTTTCTAAAATAGAATAGGTCTAGATCCAATCCCATACAGAAATTTTCCATATTGGAAAATATATGATCATCCCCCAATACAAATGGTCTTTTTCTATCTGCAATGACTAGCTACCCTTCTGTTGTTTTCTGTTAGTTCTAAAATATTTTCCTTGTAAAGTTTTTATAGCAATGTATGTTCAGGATACATATGAAATAATATGATAAATATCTGTTTACCTATCATGATTCCAAGGATCAAGTTCAGATACTTTTTTCCTTAATAACTTCCCACATCCTCATCCTCAACTTGAAGGATTTCTAGAGCTCTCTGAGAAATGGGCAACCATGCAATGACAACTTTCTTGCTGGCACTACTTTTCCATCACAGAAAAGGAATTTAGTTTACATAGAGCACATCTTCTGAAATTCCTCAAGGCCCTGGAGTAATTTCATTCCTTGGTACATGTCTCCCATAGTACTCATTTGATAAAGATGTAAAGAATTCCTTGGAATTATTTCTTCACTCATGTTACTGTACTTCTCACTTCCATTTCCTTCAATACTTAGAAATATCTATAGTCTGCCATTAATTAAAAGAATTTGTCTTAGATAATTTTGAAAACTCTTAGTTAAAAAATTAGTAGAGGGAATAGGAGATAAAAAACAGAGGATGTGTTTAGTTGATTCTAGCGTTTCCCTCTTCATCATGCTATTGCATTTTTCCCCTAGTTTTTCTCCTGTTACGAAAGTGATTCTTAGGCTAAGGATATAGCACAGTTGGTAGAGTGCTTGCCTCACATGTACAAGGCCCTGGATTCAATCCTCAGCACCACACACACACAAAAGATTCTTACCTTCTTCACTGTTACTTTGCCATCACTGTACAGACCCATAGAGAAGTGTTGGTTGTGTCATGTATGTTACTGTGCCATGCCCTCAATGACAAGTAGGGACTTTCTTTCAGCATGCATAGCACATGTGTAGCAGTATCTTTCCTTTACATGTTCATTATGTTTAGAGGAAAAAAAATAAATTTCCCATTGCCTTGTCAGAATGTGAGTCAACAGTTGAAGTTGCTTCCTGCTGAAATGGCTAGTTTAGGAGCACTGGGCCCATGGTCTATCAGCTGCCCCTGGAACTACAAGAGATCAGCATCCCTGATACACCTGTAACATCCACTTGGAAGGACAGTGGGAATTTATGCTTTGAGAGACTGTCAAGACCACTTTTTTCATATTTTATGTAATTGTTTATTTTCCTCAGGCAATATCTAAAGTCCAAAACTCTACATTTTTAATATTAAGATATTGCATCTTAATAATGAAGAACCAATAAATTAAGAATTTAGGACTAGTATTAAAACTCATGTTGGGTTAAAAAGATAAAAATACATATTCTTGAAATGAGAAAAAACTGCAAAAATATTTAACTTACATATAAAAAGAGGTTTCCTTTTAGTGTACAGTTTTATGAGACTTGATGAAGACATAGAGCCATGTAAGCATCACCACAATCAAAAGGTAAAACAATTTCATCAATTATAAGAAATGCCCAAGAATGCCCCTGTTGCCTACTCCATTATCATCCCTGGGCCATAAGTCATTACTGGTTTATTTTCTATAGGTTATCATTTTGCATATTTTAGAACTTCATATAGATGAATTTCTGCATTTTGCATTGTTTCAAGTCTGCCTTCCTCCACTTAACAAAACACATTTTAGATTCCATGTTGCTGCATGTTTCAAAACTTTGTTTCTTCCTCTTTGCAGGGGAGTAGTGTTCCATTGTATGAATGTATCTAATCTAATAGTTGAAACACATTTGACATGTTTGAGTAATTGAATCTGTTGTAATGATTTCTATACAGTGTTCTGAGTGAACATAGTTTCAATTTCTCTCAGATAAATGCAAAACATACACTGCTACCTAATTAACAATAATTTATGTACATCCATGAATATTCCATATTTTATTACAAATTCATTCTGGACTGCCACAATAGCACAGAAATCTTACTATGATCTTCTAAAAAGTTAACTTTCCAACTCTTCAGGCTTCTTGATTTCTCCAGACTAAATTTAATGCGAAGATCTTTGCTTCATTCCCATTTAAAAAAATAGAAGCCAACCAATGCAAAATCTGCCATCTCTCCCCACAGTCCCAAACCTTACATTTGCATCCCTTTCCTCCTGGTTTTGTCCAGCTATAATAGAAACACTTCTTGTATCTATCTCCTCAAAGAGTTTATTGCTAGGCTGTTTTTATATATTCACTGTTTATTCACACCCATCTACTTACAATTCATTTCCACCCTCAGTGCCCATGGAGACTACTTCCCTGTAAGTTACAAATGATCTTCATGATGCTAAATTCAATTGAGTTTTAATCTGTCATTATCTTACTCTAATCTCTTGCATATTTGTCAGCATTTACCACTTCCTTTTGTTTCATTTTAAAGCCATTGATTGCTATGGCTAGAATATTTAATACAATCAAATTTAATTATTTCAAGTCATTTGGAGAAGTGTTATAAAGCAGTTTTTTGTTTTGTTTTGTTTTGTTTTGTTTTGGTACTGAGGTGCTTTAGCTCTGAGAAGCATCTACAATCCATTTATTTATAATTTTTTTGAGGCAGGTCTCTGTAGTTGTGACTCTGGCCTACACCCTGTGATCCCTGTCTCAGCCTCCTGAGTTGCAGGAAATAGAGGCTGTGTCACTGCACTCAGCAGTGCAGCCTTTATTATTCTCTGTTTGACTCTATTATTATATTCTCCCCCCAAATATTTAGTTTTCAAAACTGTCAGACATACAGATAAGTTTCAAAAATAGTAAAAAGAATGCTCATAGGTCACTTTGTTTTTTCAATAGTTAAAAATGGCATTTGATTTCTCTCTATACATGTCTCTAAAGTGTATTTATCTACTTTTCTATAAACACAAACAAAATATTTTTTTGTATTATGTGTGTGTGGATATCCAACTCTTCCATTTCCATTTGTTAAAAAACCCTTTCTTCATTGAATTACCTTATTAAGTTTGCTGAAAATCAATTGATAATATTAATGTGAGTATATTTCTAGACCATGCATTTATTCCATAATCCTATGTGTCTCTTAATGCTGACACCAGTCTTTATTACCATAGTTTAGCAATGTATGTTAATTTCAATTCACATACTGTAAATTTTCCAAACTCCCTCCCTTTAAAATTCAACTTTCTATTTTAATGCAGTTTTACATCTACATAAGTATTGAGAACATGGCAGAGGTTACCATATAATCCATATTCAGGTTTCCTCATTATGAGCATCTGGTACATTGTCACAATTAGCACTACACTGTTAATACATTATCTTTAAATGCTGTCCAATACATCATTCATATTCCTTAGTTTTCCCTTAATGCCATTTCTTCCTGGTACAGATTTTATCCAGCAAACGGCAGAACATTTAGTAGGCATGTCTTCTCAGACTCCTCTTGGCTATAAATGACAGTTTCTCAGATTTTCCTCTTTTCAATGACCTTGACAGTTTTGAAGAGTACTCATCAGGTCTTTTATAGAATATATTTTGGCTTGGATTTGTTTGATGTTTTTCTCATGATCACATTGAAGGAATGTATTTTCAGGAGGAAGACACAGAAGTAAAGTGCCTTTTTCAAGACATCAAAGTTATATAATGGGTGTGTGCTATGCATACCTTGATGTTTATGAAGGGTATATACTATCAATGTGATTTACCACATGATTGATGTTTACCTTGATTACCTGGTTTGTGTTAGGGACCACCTCCTTGAGAACAGAGTATTATTTAAATTATTTGGAATTTATCTACACAGAATATTCTCTCATTTGTCTATTTATGAAATCTTTTATATGAATCAATAAAATGTATTTATTTATGGATATGTTGTTTATACATTGGTTAATAATGAAATGTTAATTTGTTTATTTTGTTGCTCCAGGTTTGGCCAATGGGAACTTTCAGTTGGCGTCTATTCCCATTAACTATTCCATCATACTAGTATACTTTAGTTTGCTTTTTGGGGAGAGGAGTTTTACTACAGCATGCTCCAAATTAGTCATGTATATTTACTGCTCAGTTCTAAAATCCGGAATTTCTCTAAGAATCCTAGGAGAATCTTAAAAGAAATTACTATCTGAGTCCTAAGCATGTTTGTTACTCTAGTAATATTATTGCTTCCAGGCCCTCTTAGCCAATTGAGCAAGGAGACATGAATATGTATTTACATATCTATAAACATTTCTATAACTTCTATCACTTTATTAAGCTAAACTTGAGTTCATAAACCAACTGCAATCCATTTCCACATGGTTCATTCTAGCCTCCTTTCTTTATCCTCTATAATCTCTCATTTCAACAATGAGAAAACTGACTTAATGCTGTCTGCTATCCACTTACTTATGTGTTCAGTTTCTGTATTTATGCAAAGTAATTCTAGAATTGTAAGCTTATACCTTCAGGGAAGCAGTTTTGTCAATTAAAGTATAGTACTTTTGCATAGTTCCTTCTACCATTAGTCTTACAGATTCTATCATTTCCCACATTACTAAGGTAAGCTCACCCCCTACCTCCAATCCCTTCAGTGAATTGGCTTCAGATACCTGTAATACAGTTACATTGTTTTGTCACATTTGTATTCTATCCTGGAACCCTGTGACTTCTATTTCCTTTTTTTTTTTTTTAAATAAGTGACTATGTTAAGCTTCTCTCTTGTTCTCTTGGTTTTGACAGATGCATTGTATCATGTATCCACTATAATCTTACCATACAGAATAAGTTCATGACCTACAAAATCCCCTGGCATCACTCATTAAACCCTCCCTCTCCAAACCTTGGTAGAGTAACCATAGTTTTGTCTTTACCAGATGTCATATGTTGGAACAATACAATATAGAAGTTTTTCAGTCGATCTTCTTTTCCCTTTACAACATACTAGTAAGATTCACCATATCTTCAAATGGTTGAAGGGATCATTCTTTTTTTTTAGTCACTGGATGATTGTATTGGTCTCTGGGCTGCTATAACAAAATACCTTAAAATGGGAGGCTTATGAACCACATAGATTTATTTCTCATGTTCTAAAAACTGAAAAGTTCAGAACAGGACACTAGAAGATTTAATGTGAGTTCTTGCTTCCTAGATGACCATCTTTTTGCCACAAACTTACATGGTGAAAGGGGCAAGCAGCTCTCTCAGGCCTTTTCTTAGGGCATTAGTCCCATTCACGATGCTCCCCACCTTCATGATCTAATTGCCTCCCAAGAGCTTTAGTTTCTAATACAATCAATTCAGGGTTAAAATTGAAAAATATGAATTTTGGAAAGGCACTCAGACCGTAGCAATAGTATTGCATTGTATGAATGTTTCCAAATAGTATATATAGCCCCAATGAAGCTCCTCTTGGTTGCTTCCAGTTATGTGATTATGAATAAATCCATTACAAATGTTCACATGCATGTTCTTCTGTGTATGTGAGTTTTCAGATTCATCAGGTAAACACCTAAGCATGTGATTGCTGGATCAGGTAATAAAACTGTGTTTAGCTTTGTATAAAACTGCCAAATTGGGGCTCAGGATGCAAGCGGCAGCGTGCTCAACTGGCATGCATGTGGCCTGCGTTCGATCCTCAGCACCACATACAAACAAAGATGTTGTGTCCGCCAATAACTAAAAAAATATATATATATATAAAAACCTGCCAAATTGTCTTCCAAAGTGACTGTAGTATTTTGCAGGCTCATTGGCAACAAATAAGAGTTCTTGCAGGTCTTCAGGTATTGATAATTTTAGAATACTGAATTTTTATAAATTAATTAATTTACTTTATTTGTTCTTTTTAGATATTCATGATAGGAGAATATATTTTGGCATATATACATGGAGTTAGAATGTTGGATTTAAGTTATTTACTAGGTGTTTAGTAGTTTCTTATTGTTATTTTAATTTTCATTTTCTTAAATACGAATTATAAGCCTCTTTTCATATACTTGCTTGCTACCTATATATCCTTTCACATTTTTGTTCATTTTTAATTGGCTTACTTTTTTTCCTACTGTTGAACTTTAAGAGACCCTCAAATATTTTGAATATAAATCTGGTATCAGATATGTGTTTTGCAAATATTTTCTCCCAGTTTCTGACTTGTATTTTTTTCCTCTCTCTCCCTTTTGCAGTGCTAGGAATTGAACTCAAAGCTTTGTGTGTACTACACAAATGTGGTGCTGCTGAACTACAAACCAGCCCCATTTTCGTTCTCTTACCAGTGTGTTTTCAGAGCAGAAGTTTTAGTTTTAATTGAAGAAGTCTAATTTATTATTTCTTAATGGATTATGATTTTATATTATATTTATTTTATGAACTCATCACTAAATGAAAGGTCATACTTTTCTCCAATGTTCTCCTCTTGCAATTTTTTAAAAAAGTTTTGTTTTTTAGTGTTTCATTGATATCTAAAATCCATTTTTAGGTAACTTTATTGGAAGGTATAGCATCGGTGTTATTTTATTTTTAATGGCTATTCAATTCTTTCAGTGCATTTTGTTGCAAAGACTATCATATCTTCATTGAAATGTTTTTAAGATTTTATGAAAAAAAAATTAGATGAGCCAGGCACAGGTGGCAATTACCTGTATTCCCACCTACTCAGGTGGCAGACACAGGAAGATCACATGAGCTCAGCAGCTCAGAACTAGCCTGGGAAACATAATGAAACACATTCTCTCAAAGAAAATTAGTTGAGTACTTTTGAGAGTTTATTTATAGGTTGTATATTCTTTTACCTTACTGTATATATTTATATTGCATATGTATATGTGGATTTATTTTAGCTTTAAAGTAGGTCTTGAAATCAATTAATTAGTTATTACTATTTTTCTTCTACAGTATTTCATTGGTAACTCTGGGTCTTTTGATTCTGTATTTAAGGTTTAAAATCAGTTTGTTCATATCTCCAAAGAAGTTGCATGTGTTTTGAGAAAGATTCAGATAAATTTAAAGATAAAATTTTGAAGAATTGATAATTTAATAATATTGAGTCTTTTAATCCATGATCATGGAATATCTTTTAATTTTTAGACATTCTTTGATATAAGTTATCAGTATTTTATAGTTTTTACATACAAACCCTATATGTAGTTTTTTTTTCAGTTTGTACCAATGTATTGCCTTTTTTGGTGATATTGGATATGATATTGTTTTGTGATTTCTTATTTTAACTATTTATTGTTGGCTTATAAGAAAGTAATAATTAGCCTGTGATTGGATTCTGAGAAGTTGGTTTACTTATTAATCAGTCCCATTTTATTTATTTTTTTTTGCTGGTTCTTTGGGAGTTTTTGATGTGGAAATTGTTATTTTATTTTTACTTTGTAAAATGTATAATTATTGTTTCTTTTTCTTATTATACCAGCTAGAATTTTCAGTGTGATCTTGAATAGAAATAGTAAGACATGACATCATTGTCTTGTTTCCAATCATAGAGGGAAAATATCTAATCTTTTCAGTACTAGATACAATATACTAGCTGTAGACTATTTGTGCACATTTTTTTATTTTATTGAGTTGAAGGAGTTTTCTGAGTTTAAATAGGCCTAGTGTCATATCTATTGAATTATATTGGTTAAAGCAATAATACAGTCCACTTAATTCAAAGAGAAGGATGATAGGTCCACTTTTATCATGAGAGGTATTTCAAATATGCAGCCATCTTTACCCATCATGGTTTGCCTTGAATTGTAAATAGTTTATATTTGTTCTACATGGAAAATATACTCACTTCTAAATCTCACTGTCTCATCCTCTTTCAGTATTATTATGAATTCCAAAATTTCAGTCCACTTGAAATGAGGACTGGTATGTATTACACAGCTTTATGTATGGCTTCTCTGGAGCTTAAACTGTGATTAAGAGCTAAATTATCTTTTTTTTCTCAACACACAATATACAATGATGATATAGTCATTAAAAACAGCAATAGACATGTTTGTTAAAAAAGGAGGGGAAAAACAGGAAGCATATGGGAATGTATGGCCCATAGCAATTGTGAAATCTAGTTAGGTAATGTGGCCATTTTAATTATTGGAGTCCAGTGCTGTTGAAGGATAAGATTCTCATCTGGGACATTGGATTTATTTTTCCATTCTATAAAACATGGTTTATGTTTGTAGCTGAGTAGTTTTCTCAGCTTTATGTTTATCTACAGAAAATTAGAGACTCAACTGCCTTTTTCATTCTGTAATGTAACTATATTTTTCCAGTCCAACTGGTATAAATCTTTTAAAAGCTTTGTAAACTTTTTGTGTATTAATTTACAATTCATTCCAACAGACAACACTACACCCACAAATATTTTCAAAATAGATTCTTCTACACTTAGAGCACTCTGTGAAGTTAAAAAAATGACCTCAAGATTTTTGTAAGCCTACTATTTTAACAAATATATTCTACAGGTTTTTCCTAAGAAGATTTTTTTTCTTTTTGTCCTTTGTAGTCATTTGGTCCAAATGAAAGAAACCATGAAAAAACACCTTTAGTCTTGCTGAGGTCTTAAAAAAGGGTTTTACATGTTCACTCTTGGCTTCACTTTCACCCTCAGACCATGCATTACTAAGAGGGACCTGCATGTGACATCTTCTCTGAGTCTATTTCTTACTTTTTAGTTTGGAAAAGATGTCCTGAGATGTTAGTATTTTTTCCAGGAGTTTTTCAGCAGTTTGGCTCTTTAATCTTTCATTTTGGCTCTTTAATCTTTCATTTTCATAGGAAGTTAGGAAAATTTGAGCCTGCAAATCTTAGCAAGATTTCTGAGATCACAAAGTTCTTTTATGTTTTCCATACTATTGTAAACAATAGTTTTGCTAGCTGCTCTCTCTGTATATAACTCAACTGTACTTTATAATTGGCCTTTAATAAAGTTTTCCTCATCATCCATAATGTTCCAGTAGTCTCCCTAAGGCCATTCAAATGTTCATCAATAGTTCCATCCAGTTCCTGTCTACATACAACTTGAGTTTCAAATATTCTGTTTTAAAAACTTTTTTTTATAATAGCAACACGTTTACAGGTATCAAATTTTGTCCTATCTATCTATTTCTGAATAGCAAATTACCCTAGGACTTAGATGCTTATAACAAGATATGATTTATTATATTTCATGATTTTCTGACTCACTAATTTGATAGGGCTTATATAGCCTATACTTCTCTTTATGATGTTGAACAGTGCCATTTTCTAAGATTCATCTGGTAGATGGGATAGTATGCAAAGTCAATATTACTTTACAAACATGCCTGGTCCCTAAGTCTTTGATTTGACTCTTGGTCTGGTCTGAGTTCTCTGAGACTTTTGAACATAACACATTTATCTTAGCACTGAGTTCTTCTAGTAGATGGATTTAATATTGCAGTTCAAAGTTCCCAAAGTATTTCAAGAGACAAAGAATTCAAGAGAGTCTTCTAAGGCCTTTGGCTGGAAACTGACTTGAGTATACATCCAGTATATTCTATTACTCAGAACAGTCACAAAACCCAGGCAGATTCAAGTTTAGTGAACATAGAGCCACTTCTTTTGGGGAAAAGTCTCAAAGATTCTTTTTGGTCATTTCTAATTTATCATACCTTCTATTTTCTATTTTTAATCAACTGTAACAAATTGAATCTTGAAATATGAATTTCTTTTTGTCATAGTAACTGTATACTTTTACAAGTCTTGAAACTCGATTACCAATTAGTAGTCATTCTGTTAGGAAAAAATCTATTTAAAAATAAAAATACATGTTAGATATTATCTAGCCCTGTTTCTTGGAAGAACATACCTTTAAAAATGGAGGATCAGAAGCTTCCTGGTCAATGCCAGTTCTATTATCTATTACTCTTATAAGAACTTTGATTTCCTCTTTTATAAAGTAGGAATTTACATCCATAGTATTCATATAATTTAGTCTAAATTGCAGCATGTTGGGGAATACTAAAATTAAAATGGGCATGTTTCATTTGTAGTAGTCTAAACTTGAGATATCTCAGTCAAATTTCAGGTTGTCTTTCTATTTCTCAAGACTTTTTGATGGCCAATGTTATGATTTAAATGTAAAATATTCCCCCAAAGCTTTTGTGTGAGACAATGTGAGAAAGTTTATAGGTGAGATGACTGGGCTATAAAAGCCTTAATTAAATTAGTGCATTAATCCCCTGATAGGGATCAATTAGGTAGTAACTCTAGGCAGGTAGAGTGTACCTGGAGGTGGGTCACTAGAGGTTTGCCTTTGGGGTATATATTTTGTCTGTGGTAAGGGGAGTCTTTCACTGTCTATGTTTTCTGATGCCATGCCCTGATTGCCCTAGTCTGCTTTTCTCTGCTATATCTTTCCTCCATGATGTCCTGACTTAAATCAGGTCCTGTGAAATGGAGCCAGCCATCTCTGGACTGAGACCTCTGAATCCCCAAATAAACTTTTCCTTGTCTAAAATTGTTCTTCTCATGTCTTTTTGGTTACAGTGGTAAAAAGGCTGACCAAAAGAATCAAATATATCAATGAATATTCAAAAATATCAAACAAAATAGGAGTAAGGTAATGATACACGTCCAAAACTTTGGGGGATTATTCTTATCATTTATTTAGTAATTCTAAATCTGTTCAAATCATTTTCACAATAATAAATGTCTACTGCTGATCTTTAATTGAAAAATTGTCATAATATATTTTAAGGTAATTCCTTTGATCACCATCCACTTAGGCATGGTAGTCTTTCCTGATCTTTTACAGCAACTCATGTCTTTTTAGTTGAACAATTGTCAGATTAAGTAATACTGGGTCCTTTATGTCCCATGTTTCTTCTTATTAATATAGTTTTAATTACAAATCTCAGGACAATTTTCAAACTCATCACTCATTAAATAAAGCTATCCTTTTACTTAACTACAAATGAAAATCTTTAGCTTAGCACTTGCAAATTGAAACCATTCTAAAACACTCTAATTCAAAATAGTTTATTATAGACAATAGTCAATATTCATTCTGATTTTCCAGGTCCAGAATATAAGGCTCCACTCTGGCATTATATTTTGTGAATTCTCTCCTCACTCCTGCATTGTTCGTCTTGCTGTTTGATTCTGATACAGTAGGATCAGCATATGGGGAGCTGTATTCTTGATAATCCTGGGGTAATAAAGACATGGAAGAATGACTCTGAACAAAAACTTGAAGCCAACTGTTTGCAAATATAAAAGTGCTCTTCAAAGACAGTAAATTTCTTCTTTGTGGGAAATGGAGGTACTCAGTGACTGTCTGGAACTCAGGTGTGAGGGAACTGAGAGAACAAGATCAGATCATGCCTAGAAACAATTTTGACCCAATTAGCTGTCCAAAGAGTAATGATTAATCTATGGCCTCACACCATTCCAGTATTGGACCTTGGGTTTTTATTTGAAGAGAGTTTTATCTTACAAAAAAAAAAAAACAATTGTGATCTCTGTGTTTAGAATCTATGTAATATATGTGAGATTTGATTAACTTTGCTAAATGTACAATAATAATAATGAGTGCTTACAAAATTTAACAAGAACATGGAAGACAAAGGTGAGTTTGGAGGTTTGAAAAGTTCCAGGGAGCTTCTCTTAACAGGGGATAATCATCTATTAGAGTGCTTAGTTCATGTTTGGGTTCAGATTGGGGAGTGTCACCAAGGTGTTATGAAAGGAAGCTCAGGAAGTGGTATCATGTACATATACACAAAACTAGAAAACTGCTTCAAAGTGAAGTTTTAAAAACAACTACCATAACCCAATTTATCCAAGATTTGATACACTCATATCATTTGTAATTTAATGTTGTATTTGTTTAATTTCTCATATATTTTGCAGTATTTCATAGACTTTGCTTAGAAATGTTATTTTAGTGTATATTTTCCTTCTATTCTAGGCTTTTTCTAATGTTAGATTACAAATACTTTCTTGTAGATTAATAAAAAGTATCAATGGTGCCTGCTTAAGTGGCATCAGTCTGAGAAGAGGTATCAGCTTTGCACATATTGTCAACAACAGACTTAAGCATAGTGTGAATCATGAGTTCCCACTGTAGTATTAAGAAGAAAACTACAGCACTCTTTTCCCCTTTTAAAGTATGGCATTTCATTCTTCTGTCCAAAGAATAATAATTAAAGAAACAATCCACGGTGCATGGTGTCATGGCAATATTTGGTAGAAGGTTACTTGTTTTGATAATTTATTTCACCAGTAGTTTTATTTGCAAGAATCACTTACTTAAAAGTAACTGTAATAGTCACAGAAAACAGTTCTATTGTTTTCATTTTGAAGAAGTTGCATTACATGGGATGAAAGAGACTTTTCTTTCTTTGATCTCCTTGTCCTTACATTTCTTTATACCGGCAACAAATTTGTATATAACCACTTTTTACTATATAAGATATTCAAAGTTGATAAAATGAATGTTCAAAGTCTTCAAAGGTTTTTAACAAATAAGACTTTAAAATTCTAGCTAGTAATCTTTGACATTAGGAAAATATCCAAAACAATAGTGTTCTTTGAGTTGATATGATTAAACTGTGAACTAGATACATTTTATTCATTAAATATAATGCTATTTAGCATTTAGTTCTGAGATGATAAAGCTAATGTTATTTGCTTTAACAATCCTCTCAATGAAAATATACACTATGATTGAATTATTGCCAGTTACATAAGTCTTTGTGCTTTTTGTAAGTTTTTCATTTTTAATATTAAATATAAAAATCAACTATTTTCTAATTATATTTGTCTTCATCATACTCATATCCAAAGTTCATATTAACCCTGTTACATCTTTCTTTGAAGATTTTGTGTATGTGTATGGTACTAGTGATTGACTCCAGAGCATACTAGACAAATGTCTTATCATTAAGTCACACAAAAGTCCCATAATTTCTTAGAATGTTTCAAAATGAGGAAGTCTTAATTTTTATGTATTTATATCAAGGGTTAAACTACTTTATATCTCAAATGTTGAGTTTTGATTATATTTAGTTTAGATAATGTTACTAATTATTATACAACACAGAAACATTTTTGTTCAGATATTTTCTTTTTGCCTATGTAGTTGTATTATCCATTTTACCTTTTTCTTAATGAACATCATAGCCCCATGATCATATTATATTTTATTTTTTTTTCTTTTTGCAGTGCTGAGAATCAAACCCAAGACCTCGAATATGCTAGGCAAGTGCTCTATCAATGATTCATGCTTCTAGCCTTTTTTAAATAGTTTTTAAGTTGATTTTTTATTAATATGATCTTTATATTTTTAGTATATTTGATGAAACAGTTCTTATTTTTCCATTTTAATTTTTCCTATCAAATTACTCACAATTCAGCTAATACTAGTAGATTAAAATTTATTAAAATATTATTTGGACCTAATTAATTCTTAAACTAACATGGTCATTATGATACAGTGGACACAGCATTGCAAAACCACACAGGAGAGGAAGGATGGTTTTTCCTCACCTGATACCACCTCTCAGATATTTTTTTTTATTTAGTATTTGGGAAGTGTGGTGGTTACATTTGTAAAATAGGTAAATCAGAATTAAACTACTGGAACGCGGGAATGTCTCTTGCGTTTCATTCTCATTCTATGATCCCAGATTCCCTGATCTTTGATTTCCTTGTTGGTGTGGAGCATTTGAATTTTTGATGTTTGTTGATATAAACAGAATTTTTTCTATAACCCTGAGTTTTTAACTTCCATTTAGAAAAGCTTAGACAATGTCCTTACTCTTTCCCATCTCACATTATGTATATTACATGCTTACACAATATCAGGTGTAAAATTATTGGGATGTGACTTGATATGATTCCAGTAAGGAAACTGAGTGTGAACAGGTGTTGAAAGCAATATAAAAAGAAGTGTATGTCATACATAGAAGAGAAGAGAATGAAAGTCTGCTAGTTCTATGACACTGTCAGAAGAAGAATGGAAACAACTATCTCAATATCTATACTGGCCTTTGAGTTATTTGGTGAGGATAGGGTAAGAGTGGGGAAAGGAGGAGATGGAAAGAGATAGTAACACGTGCTGGGGTTGTGGCTCAGTGGTAGAGCACTTGCCTTGCACGAGTGAGGCATTGGGTTTGATCCTCAGCACCACATAAAAATAAATAAATAAAGATATTGTGTTCATCTACAACTTAAAAAATATTTTTTTAAAAATAGGAGGTAGTAACACAGCTCAAGGGATGGATGTGGCTTTTGTCAGAACATTAAAGAATATCTTCAGTTTCACAGTACAGATAATATTTTAAAATAGCTAATAAATTAATGATTGATGCTGACCACTACTATGAAATATGGTGCTATAACTTCAAGGTTTGTAGTGAGCCACTATTGACATCTCTGTTACTTCCCGCAAGTCTTTCTTTAAGTTTGTGAAGTTTTTAAGGGAGTTTCATGATTCATGGGTACCCATTAAATGATCAATTTTTCTTTATTAGATTTTTTTTCTGCAATATTGCTAAATAAAATAACATCAGGATTATTACATAAAACCTTATACTGAGATTATCTTTAAGAAGATTTTATAATAACTTATTACAGTCTAAGCCTATCTCCCAAAGATCCACGTGTTAAAGGCTTGATCTCAGGGATGTGCGTTTAGATGGTTTTGTAGACTTTTGGGAGTTGTGTACCCTTATAGGAGGTCTTTAGATCACTAGGAGTATGCCTTCAAAGGGGACTGTGGGACCCCAATTTAATTTTTCTCTGTTTTCTGGCTCCTGATGTGAGAAGTTTACTCTGTAATGTGACTTGCACCATTACCATCTGGTATCCCCACTAATGGCCCAAAGTGACAGAGCCAAACTTTCTTGGACTGGAAACTCAAGGACTGTTGAGTTAAATAAACCTTTTCTTTTTTATAAGTTGCCTCAAGCATTTCATTACAGCAATGAAAAGCTGTAGTCTGAAGTTGTAGTCTTCAGTTAGTCTCAAGTGTCTTGTAGAGAAATAAAAATTTAGAGTTCTAGAAATTAGATATGAAAAAATAGATTTTTTCCCACATTTATATTGGTGCATTATAGTGGTACATAATGGTGGTATTTGTTGTTACATATTCATAAATGCACACAATATAATAATATAATTTGGCCAATAACACACCCCAGTACTTTCCCCCTCCATCCCACGAACCTTTCACATTCCACCTGTTGGTCCATTTCCTCTACTGATCTCCCTTTAATTTTCATGAGATCCACCCCCATCTTTCTTTTCCTTTTTCCTCTTTTGCTCCCACTAGAGAAATGAGAGAGAACATACCACCCATAACCTTCTGATTTTGACTTATTTCACTTAACATGATGGCCTTTACATTCACCCGTTTTTCTGCAAATGATGTAATTTCATTTTTCTTTATGACTGAATAAAACTCCATGGTGTATATATACCACATTTTCTTGATCCATTTATCCATTGACGAAAATCTAGGCTAGTTCCATAGTTTGGCTATTGTGTATTGTGCTGCTATAAGCTGGTATGCATTTATCAGTATAGAATAATCACTTTAATTCTTCAGGATAAATATGAAGAAGAGGTATAGCTGGGTCATATGGTAGTTCTATGCCTAGTCTTTTGAGGAACCTCTATATTGATTCCATAGTAGTTGTACTAATTTATAATCCAACCAACAGTGTAAACGTGTTCCCTTTCTCCATATTCTCTTCATCATTTATTGTTATCTGTATTTTTGATGACTGCCATTGTGACTGTCATGAGATGAAATCTCAGTGTAGTTATGATTTTTATTTTCTCTAATTGCTAATGATGCTGAACACTTTTTTCTATATTCATTGATCATTTGTATTTCTTCTTTTGAGAAGTATCTGTTTAATTCATTTCCATTTATTAATCGGATTACTTCAGTTTTTGGTGTAAAGTTTTTTGAGTTCTTCATATATTCTAGATATTAACCCTCTGTCAGAAGAGTAGCTAGCAAGATTTTTCTCCCTTTCTATATGTTACTTCTTCACATTCTGAACTTAGTTCTTTACTGTGCAGAGCTTTTCAATTTGATGCCATCTCATTTATTAACTCTTAAAAGTATTTCCTGAGCTTTAAGGGTCCTATTGAGAAAATCATTGCCTGTTTCTACACCCTAGAGTTTTGAACCAATGTTTTCCTCTATGAGTTGTATCGTTTCTGATCTAATTCCTAGTTCTCATTCTTCTACATATGGATAACCAGGTTTTCTAGCACTATTTGTTTAATAGGCTGTATTTTCTCCAGTGTATGTTTTTTGGCATCTCTGTCAAGGGTTATATAACAAGATGCATGGGTTTGTCTCTTTGTCTTCTATTCTGTACCATTAGTATATATGTCTGTATTTATGCAAGTTCCATGATATTTTTGTTACTATAGCTGTATACTATAATTTGAAGGTTTTGTGATGCCTCTATTATTGCTTTTTTTTTTGGTTTAAAATTGCTTTGACTATCCTGGGTGTCTTTTTTCCTTCAAAATGAATTTTAGGCCTTTTTTGTAATTCTATGAAGAATATCATTGTTATTTTGATAAAGGATTGCTTTGGGAAAAAAAAAAAATATATATATATATATATATATATATATATATATATATATATATATATATATATATAAAATAATGGTACATAATGGTGGTATCTGTTGTTACATATACATTTTACATATTTGTTGTTACATATATATAAATATATAGTTTTGTTACATATATATATATATATATATATATATATATATATATATATATATATATAGTTTTGATAGTATGACCATGTTGATGCTATTATTTCTGCCTCTCCATGAACTTGAGAAGTCTTCCCATTGTCTGAGTTCTTCTTAAAATTTTTGGTACAATATTCTATAGTTTTCATTGTCAAGTTCTTTCACCTCCTTGGTTAGATTTATTCCTATGATTTTTTAAAGGCTATTGTCAATAGAATTGTTTTCCTGATTTATTTCTCAGCAGATTCATTGTTGATATATAGGAAAGTTGTTGATCTTTGTCTGTGATTTTGTAATCTGCTACTTTGCCAAATTAGTTTATCAGCTCTAGCATTCTTCAGGTGGAATTTTTTTTTTATCTTCTAGGTATAGGATTGTCTCAGGCATTTCATTATAGTAATGCAAAGCTGACTAATATATCCTACAGTTAGCCTTAAGATTCTTGTAGAGAAATAAAACTTTAGCACTCTAGAGATTAGACATGAAAGATATCTCTATGGAAAAAAAATAAACAAAAATTATGTGGATAAATGAGACTTTACCAGGAAATGAGGAACAATAAATGAATGGAGTTGGAAAATATTATGCTAAGTGAAATAAGCCAGTTCCAAACTAATTTTCAGGAAAGGAGGAATTCCATAAGTAGAGTCTTGGAAATGAGAAAACAAAGTATGGTCAGAGTATGTTCTTTTTCAAAGTTGGAATGGGGGAAAGAGACAGATCATGAGGTGGAAATTATGTATCAAGACTTTAGCAACAGTAACTAGGAAATATCAACAATTCATCACTATTAAATTAATATTTTAGAAAAGATGAAAAGAAATAATGTTCCTTGGCTTAAATATAATGTTGTATTTAGATAGTTTATATTTAATATTTTTTAAAAAATTAAATATAATCTATATTTATTATATTGTAAGTACATTTATAAATTACCACATTTTCTATGTGGTGATGGGAACTTTTGTGAAATATGTCTAGTATCATACACTGAGAGCAAATGTTTTAATAGATACTATTTGATAATCTACTGAATAGGGACAACATTGTGTACCATTTTGATCTATTAACTTTTATGAAATTAAAATATTGGCAAAATTTTCCAAATTCACATATTTTATTTATGCATTCGTCTGTTGAGTTGTGGAAAAAGTGATTATTTTAAGCTAATTTTGTACTCAAACTTCTTTCGAAGTACCACAAAATGTTAGATCTTTCACTTCTTCTTATAGTTTGAAATGTAAATCAATTAACATTCTGACTCTCTAATAATTCTTCTAATAAAAGATTTTTAATTGCCTTTATTTTAGTTGAGTACTAATGCTCTATTACTTGGCATTTCATGATTCTTCTAAGATAATGGCTCAATCCCAAAGTCATGTCTTTTCACAAAGTCTCCAAGAAACCATGAAGAAAGAGAAAAGGAAATAGCATTAGCCATCGCTTATGTTTAGATATAACTAGAGGGAGATGACTGCAAGTTTCAACTCACACAAATTGAGTAAATCAGCACTCAAAATAAGAACAACATTCTGAACCTTTCAAGAAAGCAGAGAATTATCAAAGATTGAACAGAGGAAAGGAGGATGAGAGGGGAATACCACTGTGAATGCAGTTTGAATCATGTCAATCAGTGCTGTGTGAGGCTGATTATGAAAAAATCTGATCAAGAGTGCAATTAAATAAAAGTTAGAAACTTAGAATGTGCTTTGGACAAGAGAATGTGTCATTTTTGAGGAGAATAGTACCTCTATGAGATCAAGTAGCAGCATAGAAATAGGAGGTATGAACCAGAGGTTTTCTTGCAAGAAAAAAAGAGGAAGAATTTGATGAAAAAGAGCCAATGAAACAGGAAAATGCTCAGTTATTAATTAGACCATCTGTGAATATACATCCACACCATACGATTCAAAACAGACTCATATATACAACCAAAAAACCTAATCAATAAATGGACTAAGGAACTGAACAGGTAATTCACAGAAGAATATATATAATCTATAACAAATATATAAAAAAATGTTCAACATCTCTAGCAATTAGAGCAACTTTGATTTGTATTTCTGTAAGATTTCATCTCACTCTAATAAGAAAGACAATTATCAAGTATACTAGCAACAATAAGTGTTGGCAAGGAAGTGGGGATTGCTGTTGGGATTGGAAATTAGTGCAACCACTCTGGAAAGCAGTATGGAGATTCCCTAGAAAACTTGGAATAGAAGCACCATTTATCCAGCTATTCCACTCCTCAGTCTGTACCCAAAGGACTTAAAATCAACATACAGTAGTGACACAACCACATCAACGTTTGTATCAGTTCAATCACAATAGCTAAAATATGGAACCAACAGAGATGCCCTTCAATAAATGAATGGATAAATAAACTGTAGAATGAATATATGAATATATGGGTACACACACACACACACACACACACACACACACATACACACACACGATGGAATATTCAGCCTTAAAGAATAGTGAATTATGGCATTTTCATTTAAATGAATGGAGTTGGAAAATATCATGCTAAGTGAAATAAGCCAGTCCCAAAAAATCAAAGGCCAAATTATCTCTCTAATATGTTGATGCTGATCCCTAATGGGATGGGGTGGCAAGGGAAGATTGGAAGAACTTTGGATTGAGCAGAATGTTGTGAGGGTAGGGAAGTGGGTATTGGGGTGGAAAGATGGTGAGTGAAATGGACATTATTATCCTGTGTACATGTATGATTGCATGAATGGTGTGACTCTGCATCCTGTATAGCCAAAGAAATGAAAAGCTGTGCTTCATTTGTATATAATGAGTCATAATGCATTCTGCTGTCATGTATAACTAATTGCAACAAATTTAAAAACTAAAAGTTTTTAAAAATAAGAGCTGACCAAACTAAGGAAATAATTTAAGGAAAGAATAACCATATCAATGATTCAGATTCATTACAATGTGCCCACAGGAAAGTAGGTACATTTGATAAAAGCAAAAAAAAAATAGTAATGAGAACAAAAAAGCTGAAAGAATAGAATGATCAAGAGCAATGCAGAACAGACACCAGAATGGCAATATGTAAATCAATGGTTGTGCAACTGATGTGATTCTGCAATCTGTATATGGGGTAAAAATGGGAGTTCGTATCCCACTTGAATCAAAGTGTGAAATATAATATATCAAGAACTAAAAAAAAAAAAGAGCAATGCAGACAATCATGGAGAAAGGGACTGTTGTAATTGGAGCCCAAGAACAAGAACATCAAAAAATGTGATGATGGAAGTGAACTACAATTTAAATTAATGATCTAAGAAAATATCCCAGAAATAAAAGAAGACATGATTATACACACTGATAAATGTCTTCCATACACTGAAAAACTTGTTTTTGAAATGTATTCTAGTAAAATTAGTGTACTATAAGGATTAATTTTTTTCTCCAGGTTTTTAAGACTTAAAAGGCCACTTAAAAAGAAAGGAGTACTAGCTCACCTCTGGAATTCTTGATAGCAATATACAAATCAAGACAACTGAAAAATGGATAAATGTTTTCAAGAATCGCTAGGGTAGAATGAGTAAGATTTAATATCTAGTCAAATTTTCTTCAAAAAGTTATGCTTAGGGAGCGATATTGGCCAAATTAAATTGTTATATTGTGTGCATGTATTAATGCATAACAACAAATTTCCATCATTATTCACAACTATAATGCACCAATAAAAACTCTGGAAAGAGAACAAAAGTTATGCTTAAGAACTGGATATGGAGATTACTGAAACACAGTAGGAATCCCAAGGACTTTGGGAAGCTAAGGAAGAAGGATCATAAGTTATAGGGAAGCCTTAGCATCTTAGTGAGATCTTAAGCAATTTACCAAAACCTGATCCTAAAGTGAAAAATAAAAAGGCACTGAGGATATAGCTCAGTGGTAACATGTCCTGGGTTTAATCTCCAGGACTACACTATACACACACACACACACACACACACACACACACACACACACACACACACATATATATATGTATATTATGTTAAAGAAAAACAGTTTAAACTTGTAAGAGGTTGTGTGAGACAATATGAGAGGGTTCAGAGGGGAAAGGATTAGGTTGTGAGAGCCTTAAACCAATCAGTGAATTAATATCCTGATGGGATTAATTGAGTGGTAACCAAAGACAGGTGGGGTATGATTGGAGGAGGTGGGGCATGGGGGGGCATGGTTTGGGGTGTATATATTTGTGCCTGGCAAGTGGAGAGCTATCTCTCTGCTCTCTGATCATAATGTGAGCCACTTCCCTCTGCCACACTCTTCTGTCATGGTGTTTTGCCTCACCTCAAGCCCGGAGGAATGGAGCCTGTTGTCTATGGATTGAGACCTCTGAAGCTGTGAGCCAACAAATAAACTTTTTCTCCTCTACAAATAATCTGGTTGGTTCCTTTAGTCACAGCGGTGAAAAAGTTGACTAAAACAGAGCTCAAATATATATATATCACAATATATTCCTGAAGAAGAATCCACACTTTGGAGCTATCTACTCATTTTGCTAAAGGAATTTGTATCAAATACAATAGATAGTGAAAGTTAAAAATGTTCAGATGGATTAAAGTATGGAATAGGAGCATGGACTTTGGAACAGTGCTTGACAAAAAAATAGTACAACTAAAAAGGAAATGAGAGGAGACGGGAGAAAGTGTTAGTAGTAAAACCTCATGAAATAGTATGTCATTAGCATTTTGGAGTAAAAAATTACTAAATTACTATTTCAAGCTGAGAAAACAAGTAGGAGAATCTTAAGTAAAGAAAAAAGAAGAATAAGGACAACATAAGTAAATATTATCCCAAAAGTAATCATTAGGAAAAATACAAAGCTTTTTATCAAAAAAAATTAAAAAAGACTCCTGACCTCCATGAAGTGAGAACAGGGATCCTATGGGTTAAATAAGTTGTTCCAAGCCCTGCAGTAGCTATCACAGAGGTGGTTGGGTATTTTTCATGACTCCAGGACACATAATCTACCCCCCACAATCAGTAGTCCTCTAATTTGAGAAGCAGGGCAGTATTAACTGCAGACCCATTTTATCTATCCTGGTTCTCTGGAAGGGTGTCCAGGCCACCATGACATTAGGCCAATGAGGTTCATGGGCACATACTTTGGACTCCATCTTGGACTGCTCCCTGTATGGGAACCTCCAGCCAGAAGGTTAGGATGAATTTCTATATGGAAGAAGATGAAGGCCTTGTGGGAGTGTTTTGGTTGGAATTGTGGTCATTTGTGTGGTGGTTGTAAAAGATGACTGGGTCAACCTCAGCTTGAACTCTGTTGTGATTCCCATTAGAGACTCAGTTCTGGAACTGACCTCAGAGAAGTATTTCCATGAATAGTGTTGGGATTTGAGGAGGCCAAGCATAAGAGATGCCCTTGGAACCTAAGATCTAGCCCCAGGGTGGCTTTCTCCACTGCACTGGGAATCTTAGCCATGATGTCACATGATTTTCTTGTGAAAGCCTTGTCAGCCATAGTTGAGAGCCAAAACACACATGGACCTCACATTTTGCACCCCAATGGGCCTGGCTTCTTGTGACCTTTTGGCCACTCTTTCAAAAGACTTCCCTGTGTGAGTTGTACAGAGCTTTCTTTGAAAGAATATTCCTCACCACTTAATGGTTACTAAAAGAATCAAAACCTACAGTGCCACCTCCTTCATTCTTGAATGATGGTTAGACCAAGAGCATGAAATATTTGAAATTCCCATGACCAGGAAGCACTGGAGAACCTTTGGATCTCTTGTTGCTCATCATGACTGAACCAGATAGTGCCTTTATTGACTAGAATTCATGAAAAAGGTTTAGAACAGAGATTCCATTGAGTTGGATTCTGCTGGGAACTGGGTCTGGAGTAGTGGAGTGCAGGTATGTGATAAAACATCTGTGGTGGGGCCATGTGGATCTGCCTTTGGCCTCCAAATGACATGTGACTGACATGGGGCAGCCATCAGACCCTTATATATAAAGGCATCTTGTTGTGGGGAGATGTTTTGGGGTGATGCTCAGAATCAGGTTATTATGCTCAAGTGGGAAATATGTATGGGATAGCAACCCAGTTGGTGTTTTCTCCTTCAGACCATGACTCACCACCCGTGACAGAACTTCCTCCAGTGCTGTGTCCCAGTTGATAGTCTTGTATTTCATGAAGCAACTACCAAATTCCCAGTGAAACTGAAATAAAAGCCATTGGAGGATGACCCAATGGCTTCACAATTCACCCAGGGAAACATTAAACCCACAGTGGACACCATTTATCTACAAAGAAAGGATTTAGCTCTGCTGCCTCAATTTCACCGGAAAATATTAAACCACGTCCTCCAGTTCACACAGATGCAAAACAGCTTTGATGGTCTCACTACAAAGGAAGCTAATGCTCCTAATATGAACATATATTTCAAGAGCCCAAAGATCAGAGGCAGGTTGTCAAGAAGTCACTAGGACAGCACAGTGCCATGTTTGTGGAATATTTACCCTTTCCCCTACTTTTGTAATCTCCTCTGCCACCTCCAGTTGTGAGCTCCTGAGGATTTTTCATTCCCGATATGTATTCACAGATTTTCTTCCTCTTTTGCTCTAATTGTGTCTTGGGGTGATGGTAATGTCAAGGCATTGTTCTGGATGACTGTGGGAAGTTTTTTGTGTAGCACATATTCGCATACACATTGCATACATTTTCCTATTTTCCATTCAACATATTGAATCTCTGACATTAACCCTTACCCTACTAGACTCTGACTACTAATCCTAACATTATGGATAAAAATAACCTAAATGAAAAGAAGTACAGGCAGTTTATAGGAGGCATGTTGTATACTTGCACTTTCCTTTTGCTTTATCAAGGGTATGTGTTATAAAACTAGTCATTTTTTTATTCTAATACTTCTCCATGAATTTTCAAAGTTAACACTTTGTAACTTTATAACTCCCTTTCTCTGTAGCCTGGGTCAGACTATATATATAATTACTCTTCACATTTTTTCCCAATATGAAATATATGTGTCATATGATACACTACCTTGATTCTTTCATATTCATGTATGTGGATTTATAATCAACTTTTCACAAGATCATTCTCAGAAATATTCATTTTCCCGACATAGATATTCATTTCCTAGTACTCAAAACTAACTTCAGTGAATATTGAGTACTAATCCTAATATTTCTACTGTAACTGACCCCCATTTAACATCAATGCAAGCATATTTATATGGGACATGATGTTTATTTTGACATTAATTTTCATTCAACATTGGTACCTTAGGATTTCTTCAGTATATAGACTTCATAGGATATATCCTTTCATCTACAAGTTCACATATTTTTATGCATATGATTCACATTCAATCACTTCCTGCATTAGAACACATGTATTCCTCCATGTTTCTTTACTTGCTTTTTCATGAGACTTCTTTCATAACACAGTTTTCTATTTCTATATTTGTTTTTAAAGCAAAACTCACACACATTTCGGTATAAATAGTAACCCTAATACTAGCACAAGATGTATAACTAGTTCGAATGAATGTATGTATGTGAATACCAGATTTCATGCATATTTTAAAATACCAATTCAATCTATTACTTACTATTGGAACCAGTTATATTATTTATTCCCAGTATGGTCTATTCATGCATCATGTCTATATTCATAGACACAGGGTATACCTATTTGTATCCCCAAATACTAATTTAAGAGTTTCAAAACATGCTCCTAGACATAGTGGAAGAAATACTCATGTCACCTGATCTACATATCTCTTTCATCACAGTAATATTCTGGACACAAAATGCAAAGCTCACACTTATGATTCTACCAAAGCCTAATTTTAATGAGAGCCTGGATAACTAAAACATCCATGTCTACATTGCCTAATGTGTTCCAATTTTAATCCTATTTGTGACTATATATTAGATTCCTTCTAAGATTATATATTCAACTGCCCACATTTGAAAATATTTCTAATCCTATCACTTACTTTATACTTTGCCTTATCTCCTAACTTCTATATTGATATCTATTTTTCTACATATTTTCCCAAGTCCATTCTTGTGACTGACTCTTCAAGTGTGCTGATATTCACATTCACTCTCTAACAGAAACCCTATTGCAAAAGGACTTTTTGTCCAAATCCTAAACTCACTCATCTTTCTAAACCTACACTTCAATCCTACCTACTAACTATTTCTCAGGATTTCTCTTCTACATTCAAAAATCCGAGGTACCAGATTCTTTGCCATTGTATATTGATTAATATGATACATCTGTGCAGAACCTATTTCAAAACTATGTATCCATATCAAGAGCCCAATGTCCTTCTGTGCTTTAAATCTTACCTAGATTTCTGTTTTCATACTTATATTTCACCTTACATTCTTATAAATATCAAAGTTTCTTAATACCAGTATTCATCCAGCAGAATGACTCCTAACCCATATTGAACATGATATTAACCCTAACCATACTCTGTTCCCTGTATCTCATTTCATTTAAGACCAGGTACAGAGTTTATCTTGAAATTTAGGTATGAAGAAGATCCTACACCTGCTGAAAACCTCAAAGATAGATGCAGAAATGATCCCTGGAGAAGATGTAGGCAACTATGTAGGATCTGAGAGGCCTAAAGTCATCTTTCATGGCAAACAACCTGTCAGGATGATGGGATCTGTCTGAATCAGCCTCTCTCTTCTCAATGCAGGCAAGATGGACCAAACCAGGTCTGTGTGGATAGCTGATCCTGGGGCGCCTATGGTATGTATACCTTTCTAACTTTTGAAAAGGTTACAGGAACATGGGGTAGCCACCATCTCCTGGAACCCTTGGAAACCTCCATTAGGACAAAGTGGTTGCCAAGTGAGTGACCTTCCTTGAAAGAAGTGACCTCACCTCACTTCCTCTCTAACTTTGGATCCAGGTATCCAGGTACCCAGAGCCAGCCCAACTCCCAGTGGGCTCACTTTTTTGGATTTACCAAGGACAGAGTCATTCTTCCTTGGCACCTACTGATGTGGGGATGGCCAAATGCCAGGAAAGCTCTGAAGAGGGGTCTTTTCTGAGAAATAAGGTACTGGCTCATTGTTGGTTCCTGACAACTTCACAGTGTTGTCCAAGGAGACCAGAGCTGAGACAGGATAGGCCACTCCTGGGGAACACAGTGTCACCCATCAGTCAGAGGACACTTTGGATAGACGCAGACCAACTCAAGATGGGTGTGTGTGTGTGTGTGTATGTGTGTGTGTGTGTGTGTGTGTGTGTGTGTCCTTGTGGTTTTGTCTCATGTTCTAAGAATATGGAGGAAATATGAATTGTTCGGTTTGGAGTGGACTGTTTATTAGTGAGTCCTTTTGCTCAAGGTGAGTGTTTCTAGGTTGATGTATCCCAGTGTGTCTGTGGTCATAGAAAGTAGAAAAAAGAATGTATCAGTGGATGTGTCCTGTGTAGTGGAAAGCTTTCCACCACTCATCCTGGCCAATTTAGGAATGGACTGCTGCTTGCCTTGCAGATAGGCAACACCTACTATGGTCCTTATTTCCTGTATTCTTCCTGAATTTTGGACACTCTCCGGAAGGGGCTTGTGGTTTTGCATCCAAGATATGTACCACCTTCAAGCTCTGTGACATGGCAATGGACTTGATTGCTGAAGAGAATGCCAAGCATCTCAGAAAACTCAGAAATCAGTGTGAGCAGTAAGGCTCTGAGTGGAGAAATCCTGCTTGGCTAGATAGCAACCCAAGTAGCATGATCAAGAGCTGTCAGTGCCCTAGTGTTAACCATGTGGAAAAGTCTGCCCCAGGGCTTTTATCTTACCTATTGTTCTGTTCCTCTGAATGTCAGGAAAGTCTTTGCCTCAGGCCACCCCTTTGTGAAACCTCAAGAAAACAGTTTCAAAATGAAAATAAAGGTGCCTCACTGTGGCTCTTTGGTAAAGTGCTTTGTAAAGGGATGTGTCTGAATCAAACTCTTGGCCCTGTGTGAGGCTGTGCCTTAGATTCTCAGCACCCCATTAAACTAAATAAAGATGCCATGAGTCTATCCAAAACTAAAATGACCAAAAGAACAGTAATTTTCGATGAAGTCTCTCACCTTCCTCTGGTAAGGCTCCTGACTCCATGAAGTGAGAACAGGGATCCTTTGGGTTAAATGAGTTGTTCCAAGCCCTGAAGTAGCTAGCACAGGTGTGGTTGGGTTTTTTCATGACTCCAGGACACAAAGAATCTACCCCTGGCAGTCAGTAGGCCTCTAATTTGAGAAGCAGAGCAGTATTAACTGCAGTCCCATTTTATCTATCCTGGTTCTCAGGAAGGGTGTCCAGGCCACCATGACATTAGGCAAATGAGAGGCATGGGAGCTTACTTTGGACACCATCTAGGACTGCTCCCATATGGGAACTTCCAGAGAGAAGGTTATGATGAGTGTCTATATGGAAGAAGATGAGGGCCATGTAGAAGTGTTTTTGTTGGAATTGTGGTCATTTGTGAGGTGGTTGGAAGAGATAACTGGGTCAATCTCAGCATGAACTCTGGTGTGATTCCCATTAGAGACTGAGTTCTGGAACTGACCTTAGGAAGTATTGCCATGAAGACTGTTGGGATTTGAGGAGGCCAAGCATGAGAGGCACCCTTGGAAACTGAGCTCTAAGCCCAGGGTGGCTTTCTCCACTGCACTGGGAATCTCAGCCATGATGTCACATGATTTTCTTTGAAAGCCTTGTCAGCCATAGTTGAGAGCCAAAACACACATGGACCTCACATTTTGCACCCCAATGGGCCTGGCTTCCTGTGACATTTTGGTCACTCTTTCAGAAGCCTTGCCTATGTGAGTTGTCCAGAGCTTTCATTGAATGGATATTCCTCACCACTTAATGGTTACTGAAAGAATCAAAACCCACAGTGCCACCTACTTCATCCTTGAATGATAGATAGATGAATAAAATGAAATATTTAAAATTTCCATAACCAGGAAGCACTGGAGAACCTTCCAATCTCCTGCTGCTCATCATGACTGAACCAGATAGTGCCTTTATTGACTCGAATTCATGAAAATGGTGTATAATAGAGATGTCATTGAGTTGGATTCTGCTGGGAACTGGGCCTGGAGCAGTGGAGTGCAGGTATGTGATAAAACATCTGTGATGGGGCCATGTGGATCTGCCATTGGCTTCCAAATGACATGTGACACTGACATGGGGCAGCCATCAGACCCTTATATATAAAGGCATCTTTTTGTGAGGAGAGGTTTTGGGGTGATGCTCAGAATCAGTTGCTATGCTCAAGTGGGAAAGATGTATGGGATAGCAGCCCAGTTGGTCTTTTCTCTTGTAGACCCTGACTCACCACATGTGAGAGAACTCCTTCCCGCAATGTGTCCCAGTTTGTTGTAGGGACAAATGAATCAAGGCATTGAACATAGCAGGAAACAGTTTTATTTGACTGCAGCCAGGTTCAGAGATCACAGTGTTTGTTTGTAATCAATTAATTTTCTGAACCCTGGGTTTAGGGAGTTTCAGAGTTTTATACCCAGCATGTAAGGGGAGAGGCTTAGAAGTTCACAGTCCGCAGAAGTTCACATAAAAGCAGCTTTTTCTTTCACTGTTCTGGGCAAGTTAACTCTTCACGGACAACACCTGAGAATAGGAGAGCTTCTTCTCCCCTGCTTTTCTCCCCCTGCCAGCTGTTACCATGGAGCCCATTTGTAACTTATCTCAAAAATGTAGACATCTCTGTGAAGCCCAGATCAAGGCCAGAGTCCTTGTTTGCACATTTCTTCAAAGTACTATACTGGGGCTGGGATGTGGCTCATGCGGTAGCGCGCTCGCCTGGCATGCGTGCGGCCCGGGTTCGATCCTCAGCACCACATACAAACAAAGATGTTGTGTCTGCCAAAAACTAAAAAAATAAATAAATAATAAAATTCAAAAAAAAAAAAAAAAACAAAGTACTATACTGGATACGTTTGTGAAAAACTAGTAAAGGGGTGTCCAGCACCTCGAGTGCTGGTATCTTCCCAGCCAGTGGCCAAGTAAACAGGGCAAGATGAAAATGGGAAGTTTATCTACATTGATCTCTTTTGCAGAGACTCTTTGGCTGAGGGTCCCCAAATAAGCCATAGAGAAGAGGGAATCAGTGGAGAAAGGGGGTGCCACTCCTTTGGGTCCCCTTCTTCCTCCAGGGAGATGTCTTTTCTGCTGTCCTTTAATAAAGCTTCAACTTTCCACTCTAAACTTGCCTTGGCCTACTTCTCTGATGTTATACTTCAGCATTGTGGAAGCAAGGCCTCATTACCAGTAAACAGCGGTAACAATAACAGTCAAAGTACAGATATAATGCCAAAAATAAAATCAACATTTAGAATTGAAGATAAAAATAATCTTTAGTGATAAGAATTTCTTAATTTGATACTTATAAATAATAACAACTGTCTCCAGGGGGCAAATTTGTGACATATGCAGTCAAGGGGAGAAATAAAGAATGTGCAAAATGTATAAGACTTTACTCAGAAAATCCTGAGATTGCTACTCATTAGCATTTGTTTTATCTCAGTGAAGTTTAAAACATGAGTAAATATAAAATAAGGAAAATAAATGGATCATATGTATTAGGGATAAATACTTACCAGTAACTTATTTCTAAGAACACATTATGGTATGCCACTGTTTCCAAAGTTGTTTTGTACTGAAGTAGGAGATTACTTGGAGCAAAGTGTTTGTTTCTCTTCTCAAAAGGGAGAAAATGATACACAAAACCAGAATATTTGCTGTACCCACTTTTCCTCTTTGCTTAACAGTGTGAGTAGTAATACACATTAACACAACAAGAGAGTGAAGTCACTTTCCCAAACTATAAGATCTACTATTAGAAGCAAGGGTTTTGAGATCATAGAAAAATCATCTCTTCCTGTGGAAAATATTAAAAGTCTTTTCTCTTTATAAGGCTACTCTGAAAGTCATCATGGGACTGCTTCAGAGAAATAGAGTTGAATTAAGAACTTAATTCAGTGGGACAAACAATGCCACCCTCACCTCCAAGATACGTACATTATGGTTATAAACATATAGATTTAAAACACCCTATACTTTCCCATGATTAATAGAGTTACTCTTTAACCATGTTACACACACACACACACACACACACACACACACACACACATTTGAAAACAGAAGAAAATAATTGAGGAAACATTTTCTTTCTGCACATATCTATCTCTTTTTGTTTGCCAAAGTGTATTACTGAAATTTCTTTGTATAAATTCTGGCATTCTGGTCTCGTGAAAATTGTAGGTTTCATTTTGTTCTGCTAAACTCTACAAATTTATTTCAGCAAGGTTTTGGCTGTATATCAGAAGGTGATAGAAGTCTAAAAGCTTAATTTAAGAGTGGTACCTTCAAGGTTAAAAAATAACAAAAAAGACTTATTCTTTATGAGTCATTATCTTAAATTTCAACTGCACAAATGACAGACAAATTTGGGTGAGTGAAAACATTTCTTAAATACAGGCAGATATGTAATTATGAAACCTTTTAAAAATTTTTAAAGCAGTTGGAGAGCTATTTAGTCTGTATCTTAACATAAAAACTCCTAAATTGGGGGCTGGGGATATGGCTTAAGCAATAGTGCGCTTGCCTTGCATGCGTGTGGCCCAGGTTCGATCCTCAGCATCACAAACAAAACAAAGATGTTTTGTCCACCCAAAAACTAAAAAAAAAAAAAAAATTAAATATCTCTCTCTCTCTCTCTCTCTCTCTCTCTCTCTCTGTGTGTGTGTGTGTGTCTCTCTCTCTCTCTGTCTCTCTCTCTCTCTTTAAAAAAAAACTCCTAAATTGGTATTTTTTTCAGTGATTAAACTAAATTTCTTCATTCAGAAAACAAATGCTGAACATCTATCAGATGCTAGGATTTGCTGTAACTAGTTTTGTCATAAATGTCATCATTTAATTTTAGAGTCAGATAACATTGTGTTTTAAATCAAAATAGGAGTTCACACCCCACATACCAAAGCTTTGGAAAACAGCAGACTTCATATAAACAGAGGTCCTGTAAGTCTGTATTTCTTGGCATTGCGAGAGATCTGAAGTGTGTGGGTGTTCACACCCATGATAACTGCATGTTTTTTTGAGTTACTGCATGTTCTTTTGAAGTATATCTGAAGTTAAATATGGTTACCTTTAAATTGATTTTTCCTAGAAAACAAAAATGTATTTTTATGTTCTGGCTCTTTGTATACTGTTTTAGTATCCTAATGAAAATTCCATATTCTCTGAAGCTTTTCTAGTTTAACACTTTTAATTTCTCCTTTAATCTTGTCTAAAACAAACATAATTGAAAGTAGATCGTACAGAAAAGGAATTTTGAAATAATTTGGTAAATTTACAAGTTTAAGGTGATTTTTTTGCCCTCTCTTAGATCCTCCCCAGTTAAAAAGATAATTTCAAGTCAAATAAGTTTTAAAGACTTATTGTTTATATACAAATTTATGAATTAAGTAGTAATAGATTTATCTTCATAAAATGTGTCGGGTATACCTATAACTGGGTTACAGAGTAAAAGCATATTCAGAAATTCTTCTTTCAGTATGTATCTTTTGGGGCTGGGGCTGAAGCTCAGCAGTACAGTGCTTGCCTAGCATGAGTGAGGTGCTGGGTTCAATCCTTAGCACCATATATAAATAAAATAAAGATGTAAGAAATTTATCTTTTGTATTACTATAACCCCAAACTGGGATAAGAAATCTAAAACCTGTTATACAGTTTTTATGTTTCTTTTATGGTAATACTTTCAGCTTACCTTGGTGATCACTATGTACTTTACAAACAACTTAATATCCACTTTTGAACAAGAAAGGACCTAGTATTTCATCTAATAATGAAGACTAATATCCTTCAACAGATGAATGAAGAATATGTCTGTGTGTGTACACACACACACACACACACACACACACACACTAGAGTATTAGCCATAACAATATATAGTCTATTGTCATGTACACCTAAAAAACATAAAAAAGTATATGTCCATTCAATATAGAAATCTGAACAAATTTAATTTATGAACAAGAGTGAATTTGAATAAAATAACTTATAATCAGTTTCCATTTCATTGTTTAATGAATGTTATTGTTGAAAGTATAGCTGAGGGTCTAGCTCAGCACTAGCATATCACATTACCACAAAACCCTGGTTTGTTCCCAAGCATCAGAATAAAATCTATAAATGTATAAAAACATGTTTTAGGGCAGTGAAAAATGCCTCATTGGTGGAATACAAACTTTCTTGAGAGCAACTTATAAATCCTGAAATCTTTTTAAAGTTTCCCAACTTTAACCAAATAACTCTATATTAAATTTTTTTTCAAAAGTAAACAGAAATATAGAAAATTATTTTTTCTTTTGTTCTCATTCCCATCTTTGGTACCAGGAATTGAACCCGCAGAAGCTAAATCACATAAAAATATCTCAAAGCCTTTTTCATTTTATTTTTAGTTGAAGACAGGGTCTCACTTATTTTCTAAGGAGCTTGTTAAGTTGATGACACTTCACTTGCTTTAAACTTTTGATCCTTTTGTCTCTGTCTCCCAAGCTGCTGGAATTATAGGCACATGCCATGGTATCTGAGTAGAAAATGAATTTTTTCTAAATTTCTTGAAACATTAATTGTTTCAAGAAATTTTTTGAAACATTAATTGTAATAAAAAGTTAAAATATAAACAAATAACAATCCCATATTCTGTTTGTTAAATCAGTAGGTTTCTAACAGATGGGGTTCCATGGAGCCATTAAAATTGTGATGGGGAAAAATAAGCACTTAGTTTTTAGTAATCACATTTAATAATATGTTATTATATTTGTAAGAATTTTATAATTTATTCAAATTTTCTCCCTTGCAAAGTGCTAACAGATAAGTCAGCAGTTAAAAAATATCTCCTTTTTTCTATTGGTATACAGGAAAGATTCCACCCATTCTTTCAATGAAGTATATAATACCCCAAATTGTGGAGTTGTTTTAATTCTATATTTTCTTGCTTAAACTCTGATACCCTTGTTTTTAAGCTCACAAATCTCATTTTCCAGTTGTGCATTTTTTTAACATGTAGTGAACACTGTGTGCAGTGACTTTTTTGTGTTTTATTATTTTTTGAAGTAAAGAAACTGCTTTCTGGGTTTTTGACCGGCTAACAAAATCTGTCAGAAATAAAAGAAGATAGAAGTAAAATACTTGACTAATTTACATATATGAATGCTATATGTTTCACATGCATTATTTATACACTAAACCAATGAGTGCATAAAACATGTGACACAATATGGTGTACTGCCGCAGTCCCTGGGTGGGCACAAATCATGAGCCACTCACAGCTTGTAGATTCAAACAGCAATTCTTTATTCCCGAACTCACACCAGCCGTCTACAAACACGTTCTGGGGAAATCCACATTCTCTGCCCAAATCCACACTCTGCCCAAATCCACTACTCCTGGGCTTCTGTCTCCCAAAAATACTGTCTGACCCTAAGAACTCAAGAGGAACTCAGCAGCAGGATACGCCCTATTCTAAAGGGGGAACACCCTAATCTCCTATTATGCTAAACCGCCCTATTCTAAAGGGGGAACACCCTAATCTCCTATTATGCTAAACCGCCCTATTCTAAAGGGGGAACATCCTAAACACGGATCCGCCCTGGTCCTTGAGCAAGGTCACCTTACATGCAATGTCCTGCAAAATGTCCTATTTCCATGAGTCCTTCCACTAAAGAAACATGGGGGTACGCTGGCAAGGAAATTGTCATACCTACTTGGCTGATGGCTCCCAGCAGTGTACTCTGCACATATAGCAGATGAGATTAGTCCCCTTTTATTATTTAGCTTAAAGTCTAATGGAGAAGACAGACACATAAAAATGATCATTATAATTTCAGACAGATGATTTTAGAAAAGAGGTTTCTGATCTAATAGAGGAATCTGAGCTACAGAAAAGATTCCCTGAAGAAAATGAGAATACACTGAGAAATGAATAGAAAACAAGTAGAATATAAAGAAGAGTACTCTTTCAAACATAAAAATTCAAGTTTTCCAACTTCCCTTTGGTCTCTGCATGTATTGTATAGAAATGAAGGGGACACTCCCTCTATAACCTGCTGCAGGACTTTGGTCTTAAGATAGACAACTCCTTATCTTTCTTGATTTTTCATTATTCCCTGTTTATTAGGTTCATTTCTTTTTAGTTCTCTCTCAGAGCAACATGTTGTTTACTCTACCCAGATTCTGTGTGCTGCTTTCTGTTAGAGTCTATAAACAAGTCAGGATGGCGCCTGGCAAATGTTAGAGTCTGTAAACAAGTCTGGATGGCGCCTGGCATTTTGCCAGAGGGAGTGGCTTGCGAAGTAATGCCAGCAAGCCATTAAGTGTGAAGATTCCTTATTGGTTGACCGCTGTATCGAGTTTATGTTAATTAGACAAGCTATGTGGAATGTATAAATACCTCTATTGTCCTACAATAAACGGCTTCCACTCCTGCTGTATCAATCTACACAAGTTGCTCGTCACCCCCCAGTTCTTTTGCTGCAGCCGGACATTCTTGAGAAATATAATTAATATTATTTTGCATTACATGTTTTAAACAATAGACCTACAGAATTCTTTAGTGTCAAAATATGAAACTTGGTTTGATAAGAGAGTTGGAATTATATGATGTTTAGCAGGAACAAACCCTTGGT
Organism: Callospermophilus lateralis; assembly: GCF_048772815.1. NCBI lineage: Eukaryota > Metazoa > Chordata > Mammalia > Rodentia > Sciuridae > Callospermophilus > Callospermophilus lateralis. The sequence goes on from NW_027512861.1 coordinate 586,648, forward strand.
GGGCTTACTTTATTTTGATCATCACAGTCTCACAGGATCTAAAGATCTTTTAGTAATTGTTTAACTGAGAGGAAATTCAGTTTAATAAAATGACAATGTAGGGTGAAGAAATGTTTTTATCATACAGTTAGAAAGCAGCACACAGAATTTGGGTAGAGTAAACAACATTTTGCTCCAAGAGAGAACTAAAAAGTACACCAGTGAAGAAAGATGACAGCAAAAAAAAAAAAAATGTACAGCACTTCCTGACTATTTTTCAGAGCTTGAGTCATATTGGCTCATGTGTGTTTTCTGGATGAAAAACAGGATCTGTGGGGGTGGACCTGGAGCAGCACTGTAGAGAGCCTCAGACCAAATGAAACCCAGAATTTTGGCTTTTAAAATTGTAAATGAATTTATGGGATGTAACCAGCCATCCATGGGCTTTCTGTGTGAGCTATGCACATTGGAATATATGAGGAAAACTGGTCTGAAATTGCTGCCTGATTGGGCTCTGCAATGTGTGTGTGTCTTTTCACTCTCCCTGCCTGTGATCCCCACACAGCACCTGAGATGGGTGTGATTTTCCAAGATTTCAAATGCTGACCAACACATCACCAAGCAAGACCTCACACTCTGCAACCTGACCCCTTGCCTTATTTGGGTGAAATATTCTATAACTGGCTTCTCCCCAATAAATAGGTGGATTTCAGGCATGCTCTCTTTTGCATGCCTCTCTTAATTTTGTCTGGCTCCCTTTTATGAGCTGAGGTTGACGAGGAGCCATCCTGACACTCATAGAAAAGTATTTTCTGTGTCTGTGTAGTTATTTAGTGCCAGGACAATTCACCTTAAGTGATAATAATTCTGTCACATGTCAGGACAATAGGAGAAATATTCTGATGCAGTGTTAGAGGAAAATTCCATGGTGTAAACAAAGGAAATCTCTTCTCTACTAACCTGAGAAGAAGAATTCTACCAACCCCATTAATTATTAGAGGATACAGTAAACACTTACTCACCTACATTGTTGGTGAGTCTGAAAATAAGAACTTCCACTCTGGAAAGCAGTGTGGAGTTTCCTCAAGATATCTAGGAATATAACCACCTCAACCCCAAGTCATACTAAACCTTGATATTTATCATGAGGAACTAAAAATCAGTTTATAAGTAATTTAGACACATCAACATCACTGTTTTTAGCAGTGCAATTTATAGTACACAAGTTATACAACAAGCCCAGTGAAATGAATGGACTAAAAATTTCTGCTAGCAGCATCAGGGTGCTGGAAAGAAGCCATATTTTCTCAGGGTCATTTTTCTAGTTATTTATCATAGGAGATAAAAATCCCCAGAATTTTTAAAAAATATTTTCAAGATTTTACTGTATCATTAATTCAGTGGCTTTGGAGGCATATCCCAACACTATTCTGATTGGTTTTTAGAGAGAAAATGAGAGGCAGAGACACTGAAAGCTCTTGGCAGCCACAGCATGTCTTGTGGTCTATGGAAGAACTAGAAAAACCCAGGGCACTTTCATTCTGATGTAGGTGTTTGCAGTTATGTGACACATTCAGGAATGGATGTTTCTGGTATAAAACTCACACCATGCATCACCATATATGTGAGCAGATATCCCAGGTAAAGTCAACCCACCATGATCAGTGGCTTTTGGAATATTTGCTCCCATTTCTGCCACAGAGGTGGTTCTAAGCTCTTCCCTTAAAAGAAAAGAGTGATTGCAATAGACTCATGTGGTCCACCTCCTTTTGGAAGTATCTCTCTGTGTGAAACATCAAAAAGAACTGCCTGTCTTGTTTCACTGAGAGGAAATCCAGTTTAATAAAAATGACAAAGTAGGGTGAAGAAATGTTTCTATCATTATATTAGAAAGCAGCACACAGAATCCAGGTAAAGTTCTCCTCACAGGATGGCAGCTCTTCTACCTGATACTAGGGGTTTATGACAGAGACTGAAGGGAATGTGCTGAATACTCTCACTAGCAAGAGGTTTGTTGTACCAACTAGACAATCTATACAATAGAGGCCAACAGGGACACTGCACATTTCAAATAGGTACTTTGAGAATAGTGGTTGTGAGGTACAAAACCTGTGTAGTAATTCAAGAGACAGAAGGATCCAGGAGACCTGGGGCAAGTTCTGGTGAGAAGATAGTTTCTTGCATTTTCCAGAACAAAGCACAGATTCCATCAACAAACCTCATCTATCATGCTCAAAGAAAGTGTCAGAAAACCCCTCAAGACACTGGGAATCTTGCATACCCCTGAGATAACTGACTGCAGGAGTCTCCAGCTGGGGTATGACAGGCCAGTCCCCTGACACCATGGTGAAAGGGTTTATCAGAGAGACATACTCCATCTCTGAGTGAAAAAAAAAAATACTGAGGGTGGGTTTTCATCTGCACTGGAAATCTTCCCTAAGAGCCCTCTGCAAGTATCTGGGCATAACCGAGAAAAGATCAGCTTGTGTACTTCACCATCACATCACTACCAGATTAGGTGTGTTTCAGCTGGAAAGACCAGGAAAGAGTTGGCCTACATCTGCCTTGAAGCAATCACACCATGGTTTTGGTTTCTATAATTGAAGATTCTGAACAGAAATTCCCCAATTTTATTAACAAGGAAAAATTTTATGCTTTTCTTGCTGGTCTGTCATTGTGTAAGGGGTTTTCTCATTATTTCTTTCTTCATGTTCCATCTCATTTTCTAAGATTTTGTATTATTTCTTGTATGTTTTCCCCTAAATCACCTCTTCTTGTCACTTCAAATTCAATACTTTCTCAGTTTTGTTTCTTTTTCTCCTTGTTTCCTCCTATAGATATTTTTAGTGACATCAGTTTTATTCTTTTTTCTTATTGAATTGCACCCAAATAATTTTATGAACACTATTGCCTATTTTTTTCATCCAGGTGTATACTGCTATTTTGCACCATAACTCACCAATTTGTGGACTTATAAAGATCACTTTTAAACAATCAATTTCTTAATAAGTGATGTATGTTCTGCTTTAAATTGTCATTCTTACTGGAGCTTATTCTCTACTCTTAGAAAGGTCCTGGTGGGAAAAACTAGCAACTCAGTCATGTCAAGTTGGGTAGTTGATCCTGAGATATCACCCCTGCCCAGGGTGCTTTCCAAAGGGAAAGCTTTGCATTAAAGGACACACAAATATACTAGGAAGAGAAATACATGACAATGCATAAAATACCTTGACCTTACTAACACAGACAACATAAAAAATGCAAAAAAAAAAAAACACATCAAATTTCTTAATTCTCCAATAACAGCATTCAAAGACTTCTTTTCCTATCCTTCACTAAAGAAGTTGGATAAAAATGTTTAATAATATTGACTGCTTTATGGTATGGAAAGAAAAAAAAATTAGGGAGTTCCTCCTGTTACCCAAAAGCAATGGTTCATTCTGGGAGAATTTAATTTCCTTAATGGGCCATTGTGTATCTTATTTGAGGGTACTATTTGAATTGAAAGAAACACTGATATTTAGGCTATATGAAAATCTTTCACTTTGGAATGAAAACTTGTTCATATTTAACTAAAACTGAGCCACTGGGATGAATCATTTTTACCATAAATGCATTGAATTACAATCACCACTATATATGTTCATTAATTAAAATCGGTATTCACAGAGCTGGGGATGTGGCTCAAGCGGTAGCGTGCTCGCCTGGCATGTATGTGGCCCGGGTTCGATCCTCAGCACCACATACAGACAAAGATGTTGTGTCTGCCAAAAGCTAAAAAATAAATATTGAAAAAAATTCTCTCTCTCTCTCTCTCTCTCTCTCTCTCTCTCTCTCTCTCTCTCCCTCCCTCCCTCCCTGTCTCTCTCACTCTCTCTTTAAAAAAAATTTTAAAAAAAGGGTATTCACAAATCCACCTAACTTTAACTTCTTTATCATTTAAGGGGGTTAGAAAAATGGAAGTCCAAACAATATTCAGAAAAAAATTCTGCCTCAATCACAAGGATAATGTATACCTACATGTTATGCTGAATTCTAATGCCATTTTCAGATACATAATCAGTTAAAAATTTTTAGGGTTGAAAATTATCTTTAGATTTCAAAACACTGTTATGAAAGATAATTGAATTTGCTTGTATTTACTTACTTAAAACAAGGAATACAGGGGGAAATCAGAAATTTAAATATATGTATAAACACACTTGTGGCTGCTTATTTTTGGTGTCATCAAGACCTTCCTTCTCTTCTTCAGATGATGGGAACCAAAGAGGTTCAGCTGTAAAGTGTATGTAGATTTACTTAAACTACTTAGAACATTTAGAGAATGATTGTCTATCAAAAATAAAAAGTAATAATCAGCTTGAATTTTAGGTGATATTAGTTTTTAACTCTATTGGTGAGGTATACTTGTGTGTACTCAGTGATTTAACCTCAGAATATTGCAACATTGGCAAATGCTCTTCCAAAGTTTTATATTTATTTATTTTTGGACTGTTACACAAGGTTTCAAATGACATTTTCAAAGTGTTTGTACTGGCATGAGACTTTCCATGCTCTTGTCTCAGTCTCCCAGGTAGCTGTGTTTGTGACCCACTGTACCAAGCAGATACTGAGTATTTCAGGGAATGATTTTAGTGATATAAAACTTTAACAGTTTACTTGGGGGGGGACACTACATTTCACCAGGTTTAAGACACAAAAATATCTCAAAGTTATGTGTCCATCTTATAAAATGCTGCAACTCATAAACATCAAACCTGCTGCTGTTTGCAACAATCCTGGTCTCCTGAGTACCTGGCCAGCACCTTGACCTCTGCATGACCTGCCTCCTCTGTGTGACTGAGGAGTGAACAGACAGGTTCCATTATTTAAAATAGTAACCTGTTATATTTTTTATTCACCGTATGGTCTATTCATGCATCATCTCTATATACATAAACCAAGGGTACACCTATTTTTATCCCCAAACTCTAAATGATAGGGATTCAAAACATGCTTCCAGAAATGGTGGAAGAAATACGCATGTCACCTGCTTTATGTATTCCTTTCATCACATCATCTTCTGGACACAAAATGCAAAACTGACACTTATCTTATTCTTCTACCAAAGCCTCATTTTAATGAGAGCATGAATTACTAAAATCATCTACGTCTGCATTGCCTATTGTTTTCAAATCTCAATCCTATGGTGAGTATACACTTGTTTCTTTCGAGGATAGTGTGTTCATCCACCCCCCTGTTGAAAATATCCCTGATCTTATCACTCATTTTGTACTTTGCCTCTTCTCCTAACATCCTTATTGATATCTATTTCTCCAAGTGCCTTGTTGTGACTGACTCTTCATGTGTGCCTACATTCCCATTTACACTTTAATAGAAATTCATTGGATTGCAGAAAGGGCCTTTGGTCCAAATCCTAAACTCACTCTTTTTCCTTACCCTACACTGGAATCCTGCCTGCTATCTCTATTTCACTGCAAGTTCTCTTTTACATTCAGTAGTCCCAGGTACAAGATCTTAGGCCATTGTCTATGGATTTAGAGGATTCATCTCTGCAGAACATAATTCAAAACTATGTATCCAAATCAAGGGCCCAACAAACTTGTGTGCTTCAGATTTTACCTAGTTTTCTATTTTCATACTTACATTTCACCTTACATTTGTATAAATATCCCAGTTGCCTAATACCCGTATTCATCCAGCAGAATGACTCCTAACCCAAATATGATATGACCCTTAACCATACTCTGTTCCCTCAATCTATTTTCACATAACAGCAGGTCCTGAGTTGATCTTGCCATACAGGTATGTAGGGAATCCTCCAGCTGCTGAGAAGCTCAAGGGTAGATGCAGAAATGATCCCTGGAGCAAATGTAGGCAGCTAGGTAGGACTTGTGAGGTCTAAAGTCATCTTCCATGGCCAACAACCCAGTCAGGACGAAGGGATGAGGCTGAATCAGCCTCTCTCTTCTCAATGCAGGGAAGCTGGGCACAATCAGGTCTGTGTGGATTGCTGATCCCGGGCTCCTAGGATATATAGACCTTTATGTCTTGTGAAAATGTCACAGGAAGGTGGGGCAGCCTCCATCTCATGGGACCCTTGGAAACAACTGTTAGGACAAAGTGGTTGCCAAGGCAGTGACCTCATTCACTTCCCTGAAGGAAGTGACCTCACCTCACTTCCTTGGTGATGGAACTCTCTGAACTTGGGATCCAGGAGGTGAGGCATCCAGAGGCAGTTCAACTCCCAGTGGGATCACTTGTTTGTCTGTACCAAGGCCAGAGTCATTCTTTGTTGGTACCTAGTGATGTGTGAATAGCCAAATGCCTTGAATGGTCTCAACAGGGGCCTTTCCTTAGAAAGAAGTGTTGGCTCATTGCTGGCTCCTGACAACTACACAGAAATGGCCAAGGAGAACAGAGCTGAGACAGGACAGGCCACTGCTGGGGAACATATTTTCACCCATCAGTCAGAGGACAGGGTGGATACAAGCAGACCAAATACAGGGGTGGTTTGTGTGTCTCAGTGGGTGTGTGTTTCAATTTGTCGTTTTTTCTCATGTTTTGAGAACATGAAGGAAAATCTTTTTTTGTTGTTGTTGGTTTGAAATGGACTGTTAACTAATGAGTCTTTTTATGTCAGTGGATCCCACTAGGTTTGTGGTTAAAGAGAGTAGAGAGAAGAATGCAGCCGTTAATGTGTCCTGTCTAGTGGAAATCTTTGTAGGACTCCTCATGGCCAATTTATGAATGGACTGCTGCTTGCCTTGCAGATGGGCAACACCTACCAAGATCCTAAGTTCCTGTATTCTTTCTGAATTTTGGCCACTCTCTGAAGGGGTTCCTGGCTTTGTGTCCAAGATGTGTACCACATTCAAGCTCTGTGACATGGCCATGGACTGGATTGCTGAAGGGCATTCCAAGCATCTCAGAAAACTCAAAAATTAGCATGACTGGTAAGGATCTCTCTGGAGAATCCCTGCTTGGATAGATAGCAACCCAAGTTGCATGATTAGGAGCTGACAATGGCACAGTGTTCAATTAAAGAAAAGTTTTTCTCCAGGCTTCTTTCTTCCCTATTGTTCTGTTCCCCTGAATGTCATTGAGGTGTTTGCCTTAGGGCACTCCTTTGGGAATCCTCAAGAAAACAGTTTCAAATGGAAATGAAGAGACCTAATCTGTGCCTTTGAAGTAAAGTGCTTTGTAAAAGCTGTGTCTGAATCAGACTCTTGGCCCTGTGTGTGGCTGTGAATTACATTCTCAGCACCCCAGAAAACTCAAGAAAAAATCCCATGTGTCCATCCAAATCCAAAAGGATGAAAAAGAAGTGTACTATTGGATGAAGTCTCTTGCCTTCCTCTGGTCAGGCTCCTGACCCCTATGAAGTCAGAACAGGGATCTTCTGGGTCAACTGAGTTGTTGCAAGCCCTCCAGTAACTAGCACGGGCTGGGGGTGGGGGGTGGGGTGGGGGCTGCCTGGGAAGAATGTGGCCTCAGTTTAAAGGCAGGAGTTAGGTCTCTTTGGCATTGGTTTCAGAGGGCTCACACACACCTTGGAATTGAAAGCAAAAATCAGTGTGTGTGTGTGTATTTCTCTAGAATCCACAGTTGCTCACTAAATTCTCAGGTGATTCTCTGATGCCCCGAAGGTGATGTTGCACTTGATATGCAGCTTCACAGATCTTCCAGAGTTTCTCCGCTTGGTGATGATGCACTTGTTGCCAGCTTCTCTGGCCTCCTTTGTGATCCTCAAGCACACCAAAGCCATTCAGGCTCAGGGTCTTTGCATGTTTATCTCCTGTGCCTGGAATGCATCCTTCCCAGAAGCCCCAGTGGCTGTCTTTTTTTTTAATCTCAGGTTTCAGTTTCCATGTCACCTTCTCAGAGAAGCCTGCCCTGATTCCACAATTATAGGATTCCATCACCTGTCAGCATGTTCCCCTGTGCTACAGTTTTCACCTGCACTGTCCCCCAGAGGTCCTTGTGTTGAAGGCTTGATTTTCATGCAGAATGGTGTTAATGGGAGGTGGTGGAGCCTTTAAGAGGTGGAGCCTAGGGGGAGGAAATTAGGTCATTGTGAGTGAAGGAGATGGTGGGACCCCATCCCTTTCTTTTCTGTTTGCTAGCCACCATAAGGTGAATAGTTCTCCTCTTTCACATGTTCCTGCCATAATATACTGCACTATCACAGGCCCAAAGCAACAAGACATACTTGTTCAAGTGACCATGAACTGAAACCTCTGACACTGTGAGCCAAAATAAACTTTACCTCCTTGTAAGTTGATTTACCTCAGGCATTTGTTACAGTAACAGAAAGCTGACTAATACACCCTGTTTCATTTCTAACATGGCACTTTGACCATCTCGTCTGTCTTTGCTATGCATCTTTGTCCAGTAGTGTGTAAGCACCATGAAAACAAGAACCATTCTGCCTTTTTCACCATGCTATTCCCACTGCCTACAAGAGTGTCTGGCACATGGCAAATACTCAAAATATTTACTTTAATACATGAATAAGTGCTTGTCTTCTCTACCCATTGCAAAATATTTTCCCTTACATATCCCTCTTACGTCTTCTTTATAGCCTTATAAAATGTAGACAATGCAAACATACAAAAATGTTCAGACAATGATCTATGTACTTGCCTCTAAGATGAAACAGAGGTTAAAATTTTGCTTCAGTAACTTCAGATTTATCCTATGTTTCTTTTATATTTTGAGTAAAATTTCATACCCTGTGTTTAGCTCTGTCCTTTCCTTTCAGTGGTAGCTGCTATCTTGAAGGTAAAGAATGCCATTTTAAAATATGTTTTAATAGTTTAATGATATGTTTGTGTTCATAAAACATAAAGGTGATTTTTCTTTGTTCTGAGCTTTTGGATAAATTGTTGCATGCATTATCTTTTGGTCATTTGGTCTCGGGTATTGAACAGTGCTGCTGAACCACAGAATTAAACAATGCTGGAACCAACCTACCTACTTACAGTTATAGGACATAATAAAGCTACTTATTATTTCAACCACGGAATTGGATTTGCCATTATGTATAGCTGGAAGCCTCCTAACTGTGATAGTCTCACTCTACTAACATTTCCCAGGGTTGAGTCCTTAAGCTGTAGCCAGGCTAGCAGTTTTGATTTGACTGTGGGTCTACCCAGGCATAGACAATTTTCTTTTCTCTTCTTCCACATTTCCCAGTTCAGAAGCTTTTGTATTTGTAATTGGTTGCTGTGTGCTATAATCTGACAGTTTGTGCCCCTTTACGTGTTGAAGTGGTTTTAATGAGATGGCAGGAGGAGGTGGAGATTTGAGGAAGTGATTAGGTCATAAAGGTGGAGCCCTCATGAGTGGGATTAGTGCCCTTATAAGGAATTGTCTTGTTCCATTTGGACTGATAGAACAAACACACCTTAGCCTGGGTAGTTTTTAAACAATAGAAAAAAATTGTTGTTCAAAGAGCTGAAGGCCGGGAAGTTGATGATCAAAGTGCCAATAGGCTCATGGCCTGGTGGGGCCCACTCTCTGCTGAGAAAGTGAACAAGCCCCCTCGGCTCTTTTGAGAGGGCACCAATCCATTCAGGAAGGCTCTGCTCTCAAGACCTCATCATGCGCAAAGACCCCAGCTCTTTGTACCACCACCACATTGGAAATTAGGTTTCAACCTAAGAAACCTAATTTAGGAGGAAACAAACACTCAGATCATAACAGGGGTTGAAGAGATCAGACTTCCTCCCTTCTGCTGCGTGAGGAAATACCTAGAGGGGACCAGCCATGAACCAGATGTAAGCACTCATCAAACACTAAATCTTGATGTTGGCCTTCCTAGCCTTTGGGACTGTAAGAAACAAATTTCTGTTGTTTATAAGTCAACCTATTTATGGTATTTTGTTTTTGCAACCTAATGGACTAAGACACTGTGTAACAAATTTTAGCGGCATAAAATAAAGTGGATGATCTCACCCAGTTTCTGAGGATCAGGAATCTAGGAGCATCGTAGCTGCATGGTTCTGGCTAGGCAATCTCTCATGAAGTATGTTGCTGGCTAGAGCCATGGCACATGGTCATTCATGTGACAGCTTTCAGGAGAGTTCTGTTCCTTTCCATAGGGCAGCTCACATAATGTGGCAGCTGGCTTTCCCCAGAGCATGTCACTGTGCACCCGCCCACACCCATGTGGCCATCACACTGGGAGGTATTTGACACTCACTGTCATGTTCCACAGTGCCCCTTAGATCAAGTCACTTCTCCCCACCCTATTGAATGGAGGATGCAGAGGAGGCTCATCCCCCAATACAATCTGGACCCACCACTGTCTTCCCCTCAGATTGCTTCTCATGGCCTTTAGAATAAAGTTACTGTTTTCAAGGTTTGCATATATCACTAGCCCATCTCCAGAACATGTTCTATTCTAATTCTTTATTCTCTACTCTCTTCACTTTGTTGTTCTTTTTAGGTCTGAAGTTCAATGTCCCTTTTTTTAGGGAAGCTTTTCTGACCCTCACATCCTGTTACCACCTTCCAGAATGTTCTCTCCTCTCTTGTGTTACTTGTCACATTTGCTTGATGTATAATTCCCATCCAATCTGTAAGTCTGCAAGGTAAGGGATCATGTAGATTGTATTCAGAGCCCTATCCCCTGGACCTGAAATGATGCACACAGTAGGCATGCAGTAAATTATACTAAGTGAAGATGAATAATGTTTACTTGATTAAGTTTTTCTCAGTGTCCTTTACTTCCTTCCATAGATAGAGAAGAGTTGCTTTATTTCCAAACCCTTCTTACTCCATTGAACCAGACATTCAATGTGAGATCTCCTCAGGGGATTTTCTGGATCCTGGGCAGCTTCCAATTGGAACAGGCCTCTCAGTTTCATCCTCAAGTAAATTCCCCCCTCTGCCTCTGGACATCCAGCTGGAAGCATAAATTCTGAGGCAATATATATTTTAAATGTGCATTTGCCTCAAATCAATATAGAAACATAACCTAACTTAATTTACAGTATCTATTAATTTTGACCAACTACTTGAAGGGAGGGTATTTTTGAAAACCCCAAGATAAGATGTGCATAGATAACAGTAATAGTCAACATTGATGGAGCTCCTCCTGTAAATACCAGCCTCATTTTAATCTTTTCACCGAAATGATAAGGTGGCTACTATCCTTTTTATGGATGATGAACTGGGACCCAGGGGGCCAGTGAATTTGCCTGAGTCCACATGTCCAGTAGGGAGTAGAGCCCTGATCCATACTGGGTCTGGGACTACAGGGTCCTTTATTGTATCACCATGCCCACCCCCGCAGGATTGCCTTCTCTGGGAATTAGTTTATTTTTTATTTCCTTCCTTCCTCCTGGTTTTAACTCTTGGGCTTGCCACTTGGATCATGAACAAACTTTTTGCCAGTGTTATTTATAAAACTGTGCAGTTCAGTTGCATAACAGATAGTTTTTAAAAAAAAAATGAAGTTCATAAATATCCATATGAAAGCCAAGACCAGGTTTCCCCTGGTGATTCAGGAGCACATTGACTGTGAAGCATAGAAGCTCACCGACTTTTAGCAATTTGCATGAAGAATGACACACAGTCAGAAGAATGTGGTCAGAGAAAGAACCACAGACGTCCTTACCCCTTTGCATGGTTCCAAAGTGGAAAGAGAACGGAGCTGACCCAGACCTGGAGGCTGAACATGGTTGCCTGTTGTGTAGGTCAACAGCCGGAATTCATTAGGGCTGGAGACTACCTCCGTGGGGCCAGCTAGGGCAGGCTGTGGTGGAAGGGCCACAGCCCTTCTGTCTTTTTCACAGTGCCACCCTTCTCTGTCCCTGGCCCTGCCTGACTTGAGCTTTGTGTTTTGTGCTGTTGGTGAAAACCGAACTTAATTACCAGACGTCTGGGACGCCGCTCAGTTTGCAGACCCCTCTACCCAGACTCTTGCTTCTGGCTCTTCCAGTGTGCGGTTGCTGCTAGCTGCTGATCTGCAGAAGTTACAGCTTGGGAACCGTTGGCATCCACAAAGACCGCCTTCTCTGTTGTTCTCCCTGTGTAAGCCACATGCTACCAGCCTCCCTGGTGGCAATGGAAAAGAGGACAGATTTTGTCAAAGAGTCTCATCCTTTCAAGTGAAAATTAGTGCATATTATAGCTTGAATTAAATGGGTGTCCTGACTCCATCGACTGCAGAAATTGTTGGTTTCTAGTTGCTGATAGTAAGGGATAATTCTTAATTCCAGGTATCAGTCTCTACTTCCCAGTATGCTTCTTAGCCTTTCCCACCCATAGGCTTTCATGTGATTCACTCTTCCCTGGAGTGTTTGTAGGAGGTAAAGGGAGGAGGAGGAGACCAGCATCAGGGAAACAGCTAACATTTATTGAATATCTATTCTATTTTAGGCACTGTTCTGAGCTCTTTACTCCAACCTTATACAGGCAGGTACCCTTATTTTTTTCCACTTAGCAAATGCAAAAACTAAGTCCATCATAGGTGAAATAACATGCCCAGGTGTTCGTAAGTGGTAAGGGGTCTATCTGGATTCAGAACTAGCTAGCATGTGCTAACTCAGCATTCGGGAGAGTCCTGCAAGTGTGCACGGTGCAGGTTATAGCTTAGAGCCAACAACTGTACGTATGCACAAAATCACTTTCCCCAAATCTAAGAAATACTTGGTCAATTTTTCAATTTTATCTTATGACAATGAATGAATCTAAAAGAGTTGGGAGTTTGCAAGTGAGACTTTGAACAAGGCTAGGGGATGCCTCTGACTCCACAAACTGTAGGCAAAAATGTTGCATATAATTTTGAGAAGTTCAAAGTCCCTCTAAAGTACTTCTTCTAAGGGACCCCATGGAACTCCCAGATTAAGAAACTGTGACTTGGAGCAATATTAAACTTGATCAATATGAGAAACTAACTTGATATAATAGCAACAGAGGAAGCTAAACTCAGGTAGGAAAATAGAAATTTGTGTAGGATTATATGGCCTCAGGTGGACTTTCCTGTTTCAGATAATAGCTTCCCTGACCTTCTCCCAGCTCAGGGATTATTGTGGATTTCCACAAAGTAATAGTAGTTTATTGCTTTGAGTTCTTTGAAGAGATGAGTTCACTCCTTTGTAGAGTATCTTTCTGACAGTTTCCAGGTTACCTAACCTTAGAAAATTTGCAAACTCAAATTAGTGACACAAAAAGCAAGCAGACTCCTGCGGAGATTCTAGGAACACAGGAAGGGCCTGTTTTTAGGTCTCTGAACCTGGGACTTTCTTAGCCAATCAGCTTTGTAGGGGAGGAAAAAAAATCTTTAAACATCTGAGGTTTACTGGAATCCTGTAAATTAGACTAGCAAAAGACAGATTAACAAGAGAAAAAAACAAAAGACAT